>NC_133334.1:69222568-69581470 GCF_042186555.1 Aquarana catesbeiana
CATCTTACTTAAGGTTTCTGTTTTAATATAAAAAATTATTTTGGTGAGCCTTGCATGTTAATAAAGGAGATATGGTACTTGATGCAAGGCTGCTACACTTGAGTTCCCAGCTTGTCCCCCTGCTAATACAAAGGAGCTTCAGACTTAATGGTACAGATAAGGCACCAGGAGGAAAGAAACTCATCCTTTTATATAGCAAGAGTGAAAAGATTCGAAATGTACACTCACTAAAGCTGGCCATACATGGATTGAAGAATTTCCATGTATGGCCATTCTCGTTGAGAAATCGATCACATGAACAAGCTTGTTGGAAAATTTTTCTTGGATCAGCTACAGTGCTGATCAGTGTAATCTGATGGTGGGACTCCCCCACTGTCAAAATAAAATGACACATGAGGGCATGGGACTGCTCACTGATTTTTAGAGAGAACCCCGGCCAGGAGAGTTTCTGTGTGCATCCTTCATTGGTAAATATGTTGCTTTTGCTATTTGCCCTTGTATATATAAGGGATTCCATATTTTATAAAAAATGTACACTCTTAATAACAAATAATGACTGTACATATTTTTTGACAGCAAATTGATCCCCTGAGGAAGACTTTGATCACGCATGTCGAAACGCGTTGGAAATTTGCAGTTTAAATATTGATAACTAGTGCTGTATGATTACAATATTTTAAAATTGTATACTCACGTTTTTCTCTGATCTGAGCTCATATTTTAAATATTTGTGTGTGCCTGTAACCAGCTGTTATAATTTCTAAATAAAATCTTTTTATAAATCAATTAAATTACTTGAATTCTGCTGCGGAAAAACCCCACTGGGGAAGATTGTTCCATATTATGACCCACTTGGGGTGGCAGCAACATATATCACTCACGTTCATGTGTTCTCTTTATGATATAAATTGACACAGAGGGGAGAATCCCACCATCCTCCATCGTTCAACCAGCTGGCTGAACAAAAATAAAAAGAAGAACGTGTATGGCTGACTTCAAATGATAGGGGATTGATTGTACCAAGGGCCCAGGTCTATTTTCAATTCATGAATCCCCCCCCCACAACTTTATTAATCCATGGTGTCTGGATACACAGGCATGCATTATTTGTTTTTGTTTTTTACATGAATTTATGATGGATGGATTTGGAATGCAATGTATGAATTTGACTTGTCTGTACCAATATACTCATTACTCATGTAAGAGTAGCATATAATATCAAATCAATGGGGTTGATTTATTAAAGGCAAATAGAGTGTTCACTTTTCAAGGGGAATTGCATTTTACATAGAAACTTTCCCCAGAGCACAGTGAATGAGGTGAAGCTCCGCTAACTTCCGTCATCCAATCATGTGCAAGCAAAAAAGTCCTTTTTTAGTTATTTCCCTTGCACATAATTGGGTATTTTTTGCAAATGAAATTTCCCCACATTCACTAAGTTCTAGGGGATAATTCCCATGCAAAGTGCAGCTTCCATTGCACAGGAAAACACCTTTTTGCTTTTTGTAAATCATCCTCATTTCTTCCGGGTTTATAGAATGTGCACAAATGTTGTGGTTGATTTACTAAAGGCAAATAGTTGTCCAATTTGCAAGGGAATTTTCACTTTGCAAAGGATGCCCAATCACATGCAAGAGAAAAAACTGAATTTTTGCTGCATATGACTGGATGATGGAAGTCAGCAGAGCTTCATTTCATTTACTAAGCTCTGGGGAAAATTCCATTGTACAGTTCAACTTCCTTTGCAAAGGAAACAGTCTATTTGTCTTTAGTAAATTAACCCCAATGTGTCTGATCATTGGATTGTCTTAAAGTGGTATTAAAAGCAATTCTTAAAAAAAAATATATATATTATACTTACCTGCTCTGTGCAATGGTTTTGCACAGAGCAGTCCTGATCCTCCTTTTCTCAGGTCCCCTGCTGGCGCTCTTGGCCCCTCCCTGCTGCCGAGTGTCCCCCACAGCAAGAAGCTTGCCGTGGGGGCACCCAAGCAGGCTTGCTCTCAAGCTGTTGCTCTGCGTGTCCAGTCACACACAGAGCCACAGCTCAGCCTTGCCCCCTCTCCCTCCTCATTGGCTCACTGGTTGTGATTGAGAGCAGCAGGAGCCAATGGCTCCTGTTGCTGTCTCAGCCAATGAGGAGGGAGAGTCCCCGGAGAGCCGAGGCTCTTGTGCACATCGCTGGATCGAGATGCGGCTCAGGTAAGTATTGGGGGGGCATGGGGGGCTGCTGCACAGATACATTTTTTTTACCTTCATGCACAGAATACGATAAGGTAAAAGACCTTGACCCTTTAGAAGCCAACTCCAGGTAAATTAGAAATGATCCCTTTTAGCAGGAGTGGGGCTGATTTACTCAAAATCTGGTGCAGCTCTGCATAAAAACCAATCAGCTTCCAGGTTTTATTGTCAAAGCTTAATTGAGTGCACCCATTTTAGTATGTCTCCCCCACTGTGTCCACATTGCAAGGGTTAATTGCTTGTTTTGTTTAGGGGAGAGGAGAAACAGTTTTGATGACCTGCTCCTCTGCTCCCCCACAATCCTACAGTGGACTGTCCCATAACATCATCCTGGACCCTGCTTTGGTCTTGATGATGTCATGACTCTAGACCCATGGAGCGTGGCAGTGCAGAAACTGCGGGATGGAGAGGAAGATTGGGTAAGTATATGTCCTTTCATTGTTCCTCCAGACATAAACGAGCAATTAGGGTAGTTGGGGTTTAAAGGAAAGCTCTACCAAAAGGGATACAAAGGCTGACCATTACTGGTCACCTTCTGGAAATAAGTCTAAGGACTTGCATAGCTGATATTGACTTATTATGGAAACGTGCTAAACATTTTTAGTAATTTCATGGACTCCCCTAGAGTCTGAGCCCTGGGCAACTGCCTGTTCTGCCTTTATTATAATCCTCCACTGTCCTAAAATACAGCCTAATGTGCCTTTACACCCAACATTGACCAACAGTACACAAGTGTGTGGTTGTAACGTGTGTGTGTATCTGTAGCCTCCCCACACTCCTGCATCCTACAAAAAAGCTCCAGATTCATCAGCAACATAATTAGACAAAGTGTTGTTATAGCTGACCTCAGCCAATTAAAATTATTAATAGCATGAGATGCTGTGATGCCAAGCTTGCTACAGTGACATCTCATTTGTTTAATCACGATTTCTTTAAAGTACCTCACAACAGTCACCCATAGCAGCTGAGAGTGATAGCTTATGACTGAAGTGACCTTTGCCGTGTCTGACAACAGGTTGTGATAAGGCAGATGAAGTGGCAAAGGTTGGTAAAGTTCAGGTTAAAAAAAAATAAAAATAAAAAAATAAGAAAAAATAATGTCTAGCAATTCAATTTTTAAGATTTTAATTACATCTAAATATCCAGTAGGTAATTATTTTTTCCCCACTACTGGAAATTCTTTTGATTTTGATTTTTGTCTGCAGAGAATTAAATATTCAATTAAAAAATATATTTAAAGGGATGCTTTGGACTTTCATATAGCCTAGGTCCTGGTAAAGGGATAAGGCAGATGTAAACATCATTAGTTAAATAAACACTCTCCTACCAGTATAAACTGTTCTCCCTGCAAAGTACAGGGCAGTGCTCTCCGCCTGGATGGTGCAGAGGAGACAATTGCAGGAAATTGTTTGAGACACAAAGCAGACAGATAACCTCTGCCCACCTCACTGCATGTGTGGTTCTGCCCTCTAGGGACCCTCTTTGTCCAGGATATTATACCAGTGCAGGGGAAGGCAATGAATGAGATTTATCATAGGCTTCTAATTATCAATAGATTTGTTCCTGTTTTCATGTTCTAACGCATTAAGACGAGATCTTTGTTGAAGATTGTGAAAAACAGACAAGAAAGATGTCAATAATGGGTAATGTGTCTCTGGAAAAAGCGTGTACATATGTTTATATATTTATTTTATTTATTTGTTGTTTCTTTTTTCTATTAAAATAAATAGAACTATTTTAATCTGCAGCAGTCATTTTTTACATACTTTGACTTGATTATTCATTGACAAATTATACTAACATACCTTATTCTAATATATAATTTCTATATCTCTGCGAAGGATTAGACATATTAATGATAATAATAGTAATAATAATAAATAAAATATAAATATTATATATATATATATATATATATATATATATATATATATATATATATATATATATATATATATATATATATATATATATATATATATATTGCGTAACTCCTTCTAACACCAAATAGGTATAGTATTTTTTTTTTCTTTTGTTTACAAACATTAAACTCATACCTAGCTGTGTATGTATATATACACATTACATATAATATGACATGCTATATAATAATCTGCACCTACTTATTTTACTGCCTGCAATAACAATTCCAGCCAATAGTACAGTGGTGCCTGCAGCCTCTATCTATGCAGTTCCATCATTACCCTGTCTGAAGCCAGATTGTGATGTCTGAGACACCTGTGCTCCCATTAGCACAATAAATATGCATTACCTAATATTTGAAAGGAGTTCAGGAAGATAGCCCAGAGACCCTCTGGTCTCAGCAGAGGGAAACATGACTAACCTCAGGCTGTTGGGTTACAATATCTAATAACCCAGTGACAGATGAGGTGGTATTTGATGATAAGGGCTCTTAAGTAGAATTGATATTGCTGTATGTGGCAAGTGACAGAGCAGCATCAAGAACAAGCATTGGCAGATATGGCATCTATTCTTTCTCTCTATCTTTATATATATATATATATATATATATATATATATATATAAACTTTTTTCTATAGAGATTGTTCTGCGCATAGGCAGATGTATTTCAATATATACTGTGTATATATGGAGAGAGAGAGAGAGAGAGAGAGAGAGAGAAAGAGAGAAATATTGTGTATATATATATATATATATATATATTTCTCTCTCTCTCTCTCTCTCTCTCTCTCTCTCTATATATATATATATATATATATATATATATACTGTATACATAAAAGTTGGCATATCTGCCCATGCACGTACATACATACAATAGCTATAAAAAAAGTATATATATAAAGAGAGAGAGAGAGAGAGAGAGAGAGAGGGAAATATTGTATATATATATATATATATATATATATATATATATTACTCTTTCTTTCTCTCTCTCTGTCTCTCTCTCTCTATATATATACACTGTATACATAAAAGTTGGCATATCTGCCCATGCACATACATACATACAATAGCTATTAAAAAAAAGTATAGAGAGAGAGAGAGAGAGAGAGAGAGAGAAAGGGAGGGAGAGATACTGTGTGTGTATATATTATATATAATTTTTTTTTTTTTATAGCTATATATAGATATATATATATGTATGTGCATGGGAAAATATAGTAGTTTTAGAGAGAGAGAGAGAGAGAGAGAGAGAGAGAGAGAGAGAGAGAGAGAGAGAGAGAGAGAGATCATTGGATGGTTTATCTGCTGTATATCTTCACAAGATCATCCTGTAAATGACACAATGTCTAGCACACCATGGAATTCTGTAGCTGCGTATAGAAAAAAAGTCTTTCTATAGGAGAAAGGTATATATATATATATATATATATATATATATATATATATATATATATATTAATTGCACACTAATCTATGCAATATTTGTTTATTTTTTGGTTAGAAAGAAAATATTTTAGCTTTTTAAAGTCAAGGATGCTGTTGCAGTATCTAAAGGGTTAATTAAAAGGAGAAGGAAAAAAACTGAGAGAGAAAGAGAGAGACCCATCCCTTCTGCAGGGGGTTTGTGTGATGCTTGTAATTCATTCAGGAGTGTGCCTTTTAAGAGGCTGAGGAGGCGTCACGTGACAGCCCACGTCAAAGAGAGTAGAAACAGACTTGTGTGGATTTCCCACCCACATCCCATTCACAGCTCCAGAGGGCTGATGAGCTTGTGTCTAACCCTAGTGAGTTCCAGTAGTATGAGCTGTCTCTGTCTCCAGCAAGATCAAATGGAGCCATTTAATGAGGAGATCCCACTGCCTTCACCATGCAGTTTCCACTATCAATAATTTAAAGATTTTTTTTTTCTTCTTCTTTTGTTGTTGTTTGCTCCAGCACAGAAGATCAAGGCTGCACTTTGCTTTTTTTTTAAGCTTTTTTTTTTTCTTTTGCATAGGAAGTTGCAAGGAAAACAAACTATAGAGTTTCATTTGTGATCTCCCCCCCCAACCCCTCCCCCTTACAAAAAAAAAAAAAAAATTAAGGAGTGATTTGATGAATTCATAGGAAAGTACTAACTGAAAAAGGTGGGTCCTTTTTTTTCTTTTTTTCTTCTCTTTTTTTTTTTTTTTTTTACTTTTGCTTATTCAAAGAATGTTTTTAATGTATCACTTTTATTGTCATTGTAGCTACGCAGCAACACTGTCAGCATAGAGTTATTCCTAGCTGTATTGCTCATGAATTAAAAATGACTTTATTTCCTTAACGGGAGCCCTGATAGAAAAAGAAAATGCATTATTATACAGGCAATTGCTGGTTGTACATGGGAAAAACACAGGAGAAAAATACATGATTACAGAACATCCTATATTAAAAATATTAAAATTAAACCATTAAAATATATATTTCCTGCAGTTGTTATTTAAATAATATTTATGAAAAAAAAAAAATAGCTATGCCTTTTAAGAAGAAATGTTTCTGCTTAAAAAATAGTTATGCCTTTAGTAGGATTTTTTTTCCTGATTAAAAATATTTATAAAATAAATAGTTTTACTTTTGGGGAGAATATTTATCTTTCTGTTTATTTATTTTTATTTATTTATTTATGTATTTATTTATATATAAAATAAATAATTATTCCTTTTATTTTATTTTTTAAACCCTATTTATCAAATAAATAGATATGCCTTTTGGGAGGATATTTTGACACTTTTGGGATGACGTTTGATGACGTCAGCAGCTAAAGGGAGCTGTGAGGACAGACCTAAAATCCTCCTTTTTTTTTTTTTTTTTTTTTTTTTTTAATTTTGATTCCACTTTAATTCCCTTCCCATGTCACAGAGCTGTGGCTAAAAATAAAATTCTCTCCCCAGGTGCCTGAATTTGAATTTCAAATTGGCTACAGGGTAACAGGATTAGCTGCTCTGTCTTGACTTGCTGCACTTCCAGTAAAACTGGCAGCGTGTGTTTAGGGGAAAGTTGGGCGGATGGAAGGTGGATTCACTGACACGAGTTAGCTTCGTATGACTCTTTTATGATGTTGTGTGTTGCTGGGGTAGAGCACAGAGAGATCTGCTCTGTCACTTTAAGTTGCATGGGAGTTTGACCAATAAAAGTACAAAGAGGGCTCTAAATAATTTCTCACTGACAAAAGCAAAGACATTCTGGTCTAAACGCCTTGCTAAACTCAACAAGCCAGGACTATAGAGGCACAAGCAAGAAGCACTGTATAGGATTCTGATCTCCCTCATGCACATTTGATGAGACATTGGAGCCTCTGGGCTGTCACTGAGATGCAGCACGAAAGTTCTTTCTGATCCAGCATGGAAATGCCTAGGAATCATCAAACTTTTATCCAGCTGCTGGTCTTCATCTAAAATAATCCAATAAATCCCAAACTGGCAGAGACAGAAGGTAGGATGTCTGGGAAGGGATAGGGTTAGGGTTGGGACGATCAGCATCTACCTAGGGGGTAGACTTCTCTTGCAATAGTCAATGGAACTTCAACTTTGTCTATGATGCTGCAGGCAGTACATTGTTTTTTTTGAAAGTCACTCCAGCATGGTGTTAGAGCAGGGAGGGAGTTTTCTAGGGCTGTACAGCTAGGAATGTACTGAGACAAAAATGCATATTCAATAGACCAGTGTTTCTCAATCTTTTTTTAACATGAAGGAACCCTTGAAATAACTTTCCAGGCTCAGGGAACCCTTGCTAATAATACTGCATCTACTGCTCACAGTACAATAATTTGGTGAGCACTGGAATAAATGCTTTTTACATTGGTGGTTATTGGAAAGAATCTCCTTACATTGGTGGTCATTGGAAAGTGGGCTTATTACATTGGTGGTCATTGGAAAGTGGGCTTATTACATTGGTGGTCATTGGAAAGTGGGCTTATTACATTGGTGGTCATTAGAAAGTGGGCTTCTTACATTGGTGGTCATTGGAAAGTTAGCTTCTTACATTGTTGGTTTTCGGAAAGTGTGCTTGTTACATTGGTGGTCATTGGAAAGAGGGCTTCTTACATTGGTGGTCATTAGAATGCATCTTACATCAGTGATCATTGGGAAGAATCCCCCTTATAGATAACTAAATTGTGGTGAGGTGGTCACTCAAAAGAATGCTCCTTACATTGGTGATCACTGGAAAGAATGCTCCTTACATCAATGATCATTGGGAAGAATCCCCATTTCAGATAGTTAAAGTGTAGTGAGGTGGTTACTGGAAAAAATGCCACTTAAATTGGTGGTTATTGGGAAGAATGCTCCTTACATTGGTTGTCATTGGGAAGAATTCTCCTTTCAGATAGCTAAAGTGTGGTGAGGTGGTCACTGGAAAGAATGCTCATTACATTAATGGTCATTGGGAAGATTGCTCCTTAAATTGGTGGTCATTGGGAAGAATCCCCATTTCAGATACCTAAAGTGTGGTGAGGTGGTCACTGGTAAAAAAAATGCTTCTTACTTTGGTGTTCACTGGAAAGAATGCTCCTTACATTGGTGATCATTGGGAAGAATCCCCATTTCAGATAGCTAAAGTGTGGTGAGGTGGTCACTGGAAAGAATGTTCCTTACATTGTTGGTCATTGGGAAGAATTTTCCTTACATTGGTGATCATTGTCAATAATCCCCCCTTCAGATAGCTAAAGTGTGGTGAGCTGGTCACTGGAAAGAATGCTCCTTACAGTGGTGGTCACTGAGAAGATACAGATGCTAAAAATATCATTGGTTGAGAGGTAGAAGTTGCTCATTGTTCCAGGAACCCTTAGCAAGCTCTGGAGGGACCATAGAACCCTGGTTGAGAAAAGCTGCAGTAGACTGATTACTTTTCTTTTTTTTTAAGGAATGTCTTCTTTTTCCCTTTGTGGGGTGGGTTGCTACTGGGTTAAACTTGCTTTTCTAAGCTGATGTATCAAGCAGGGATACCTCTCTATATGTTAGCTTTAAAGGCATTGATTGGCAAGATTGTGTTGCTGCCATGGGTGACACAACTGACTTGAATTGGTTTTGTGTACTGATGTTTGCATTTGGCAGTGAAAAGGTCAAGAGACCTCTGTCATGTCTAGTTTTTTATTTTTTGCATTGCCATTATAATGGATAGTGATGTGTGCTGCATGCTTTATATTAACATATTTCTGCTATGCTGTAAGTTGCAGAGTCTGGGATTCCCGTAGGAAAGGGGTGGTGGGGCTTGTTGCTACCAGTTGCAGTGTATTCCCTGTTCTATTTCCTGAGCCAGAATTTTTTTTACCTTTTCTAATCACCCCCCCCCCCCCCCCCTCAAAAAAAAAAAAAAAAATCTAGCACATGGTACATAGAGTCAAACATCACCATCAAAGTGCAATAAGTCTTTTAATAATATAACATGCCTTATGAACGACCCATTCTATAATTTGCAGTAAGGAAAACAATAAACTAGAGTATAATGAAACCCACAAATTGGAAAAATATGAGGGTGCTTGCAGTGGCATATGGAATACAGCCATTCTCGTCGTTTTTTTTTTTTTTTTTCTTTTTTTTTTCTCTTACAGTTGCTGCTTTTAAGAAGTAAGAGGCTGCCCTCTACTGGCCACATGGTGTACAGCGGCTATTAAATTCATTAAGGTTTTTTTTCTATAAGGGAAATTGCTTCAATTGAAATTCATTTAAGTTTAAATGACCTTATAAAGAATTAAACCAGCCTTTTACAAATGTTTTAAAGCGATTTCCTAGCCATTAAGCCTGTCTCGCAGAAAGGACCGAACACATTATATTGCACCTAATGCGTTCAGGCTGCAGACCCACGCTTCCAACTGCTACTTTTCAGCAGCTGGAGAATGCACTGAAGCAAGGAATGGCATGTTTTATGTGATCTGTTATCAACTGGCATCATGCACTGCCTTTTTGCTCCTTTTTTTTAATAGCACAATGAGGTGCAGACGTACAGACCCAAATGGCTTAAATACTTGCAGGCAGGATTTAAGAGATCTTCTCTGAGCTTTAGAATGTTCCCTAAACTCTAAAACAGTCTCTGTTAAATGAATATATTCAATTGTCTTTTGTGTCTATTATGGTTATGCACGTGCGCTAATTAATTTTGAAATATTTCGTGTTGAGTGTTTGGTTGGGATATGTGTAATAAGCATTGCTGTAGCATCATGTCGTGTACCGGTTTAGCCAGCAAGATGATGCAAGGTGGAGTTGTGACGTGCAAGGTGCTGGAACCTGAAGCAACCAATCAGCTTCTAGTATTCTGTAATCACCTCCATGAATGAAGCATTTCTGACCGGTTGCTTTGGGTTACTGCAGTTTTCACATACCTTATTATTATGCATGAGTGTTCATGGTTTGGTTGTACTTGGCTTCTGTTGGAAGACAATCACCCAGCGGTTGATGTCTGTAGTAGACCAGGAGGGATTTAAAGTAGTGTTAAACCCAAAACCAAAAATGTAATTTATTCCAGTTTACCAATCCTTAGATATGGTGACTGCATTTGTTTCTTGTTTTTAGGCTTTTTCCCTCTGTTTTCACCTGGTGATCTGGCCAAAATGATAGTGCACCCACCCAGGATAAAGGAGCACAGGGGCACCTTTGGACAGCAGCATTGTCCGTCTGGGGGGGGGGGGGGGGTGGGGTGTTTTGGGGGTACTAGCAGTTTTAGATACACTAACATTGAAGAAAAATTCCATCTCACACTGCAGTTACACAAGCAGTTACAGCAACAGTTTTTTTGGGGGTGATAAAGCATTTACATGAATAAATGAAAGATGATTATTGTAAGCCCACTGTCAGTGGTAAATGGTTTGCTTCAACACTTGTTGAGCTTGTTCTGTTGAAAAACAGCAGACTTACTGGCCAGATCACCAGATGGGAAAAAAAAAAGAAAGCCTATAAATCTAAGAATTGGTAAGCTGCAAAATAATAAAAGTTTGCTTTTGGTTTGTATACCGCTTTAAGTCCCCATTGAAGGAATGACCCTGGCATACCGGGAGAGACCGGCTAGTCTCTGTTTTATGTCCTTGTTTATGCAGATAGTTCTGAAGCATTTCACTAAGATAAAAGAAATGAAGTAATATGTGATATAAGGGAGTGCAAAGAGCACCGACGATGTGCAAAATGAAGGTATCCATAGCCACCTATCAGAAATGACCTGTCTGATATGGTTGGCTGCATGGGATACTGCGCTCTGCACATCACCAATTAATTCTAATTTTATGTAGGAGTTTTGTTATTAGTCATATTTATAGCCAGTTTATTTTGTTACCAATGTACAGCCATTTGGAGTATCTATTGGAAATGTTCAAATGTTTCTTGTTGCTATGGGAAAAGGTTTACAGCTAGTTGCTGCAGTCTACAGTTGTCCATGGAATGTTCACCTAGAGACTTAATTCCATTGTGTCTACAGCTCTGCCATGGCAACAACCAGTTTAGAACAGCTGCCATTGGGCATGATGAAGTGGATATCTAATTGAGCTTGTGCAGTCATAGGAGGCGATGAACAATAAAGCAATTTACAAATGTAACATTTTTCTTATCAAATTTGCTATGAATGGTGAAAGAGGGCTTCAACCAAACATTGACATTGATGCCTGGACATTTAATGAAAACATTCAAGCACCAGCGATCCACGTTACACCAGTTAATGACATAAGAAACCCTCTGCATACCGTCATTATGACTTAATTGTATAGTTATTTGCATTGTAGCAGTTATAAGTCCTCCATAATTAGTTATCAGTTGTAGATTAATGGTGTGGAATTCCATCTAATGATGGAGCTCCCTCCAGATTATTCTGGTAGCTGCATCATTCACGTATGCTAGGAGGTAAAGCATGAACTTTTGGAAGGATTCCTATGTTTTGTCTGATATGATCATTTCCAAAGAATAGCAAAAGAGGCTGTAAGAAATTTCAGACTCACAAAAATGTTTGATCAAACTGGGCTTTAAATTTAATGAGGCAAATATGAGTGGGCAAAGTACAGTAACCCTTTGCAACCAATCATCTGACAGCTCAGTTTGTTAAGAGATCTATATCTGATTCTCCGCTATGGATTACGGCACTGTTTAAGTATCATTGCTCTTTGTTCTTCATTATTAAAGTGCAAGCATAAAAAAATGACATAGTCTATTGCTAGCATCAACAAAGCAGTTTTTGTTTTTCTAAGTCCCCCATAAAGTTTTATTACCTGTTTGCTCTCACCAGCAGATCTATTATTTTTTTCACTTCCTGTTAACAGCGTGGCAATTGCTGTTTGTTCTGCAGTGAAACCACAAAGCAGTGCTGTCACCCTGTGGGAAAGGTCTTAGAGCAGGGGTCTCAAACTGGTGGCCCTCCAGCTGTTGCAGAACTACAAGTCCCATGAGGCATTGCAAGGCTGACAGTTACAAGCATGACTCCTAAAGGCAGAGGCATGATGCGACTTGTAGTGCCGCAACAGCTGAAGGGCCGCCAGTTTGAGACCCCTGTCTTAGAGCTTGGGTGCTAAACCTGTGGCCCTCCAGCTGTTGCGGAACTACAAGTCCCATGAGGCATAGCAAGGCTGACAGTTACAAGCATTACTCATAAAGGCAGAAGCATGATGGGACTTGTAGTTCTGCAACAGCTGGAGGGCCACAGGTTGAGTGCCCATGTCTTAGAGGAACAAATTGGGGGAGATTTACTAAAAATGGTACACACAGACTCTAGTACTACTGTGCATGGTAGGCAATTAGCTTCTAGGTTTAATTGTCAAAGCTTAACTAAATAAGCTGAAGTTAGAAGCTGATTGTTTTTTTATGCACAGTTGCACAAGATTCTGTGTGCACCGGTTTTAATAATTCTATAGTTTTTGATGGACTTTAAAGCTGAATAATTTTTGGCAATTTCCAAGGTGAAAAGAAATTGGCCCTAATGCTATGTGCCCCAACTCCGGCTGCTGCATCTTACTTTTACTCAGACAGCAGTCTCCTGTCAGCATTGAACGTCCACAGCTGAGACTTGTAGTTCCAGCTGCAATACACTCAGTACTCTGATCACTGTGGGTCATTTACTCGATAACTCCTCCATTCATTAATAGCCTTGCATTGTGTTAAGTGAATGCAAGATGTTCTCTAACTGGAGGAAGGGAGTTTGCAACGTTCATCCACACCTCCTCCAATCACAGTGTGCCTTGCATTCATTGAAAACAATGAATGGAGGAGGAGCTGAGCAAGTGGCCCATAGTGATCAGTGTATCAGAATTACTGATGCCAACAGTACAAGCCTCAGCATTGGATATTTGGCATTGACATGAGTTACTGATGGCACTACAAGCCTCAGCATTGGATATTTGGCATTGACATGAGTTACTGATGCCAGCACTACAAGACTCAGCATCAGATATTTGGAGCTGACAGGAGTAAAAGTGAGACATGGAACAAAAACTGCAGCAGCCAGAAATTGGGCACATGTCATTAGAGCTAAATCATTTTTGGCCGTACTTTGGCTTTAATTAAGGACCAAAAGAAATTAAAGCTCAACGCTAGCCAACAATGTTTTAAAGTGGAACTAAACCCGTCTATCTAAACGTTTTTTTTTTTTTAAACATTAAATTCCCAGCATGCTGGGATTGCTAACTGTCACAATTTCTTGTGCTCTCAACCAAACTGTCAAACCATGAAATGGCTGGAGTCATAACTGATCACATGTGCGGCACCATGGCAGTTACAGATCAAACAGGGGCCAAGATGGCAGCTTCCTTGCCCAAAAAGGATAGGAGGATTTAGTTCTGCTTTAAGGAGTTACAGCAACAGTTTTTTTTTTTTCAAATTCCTTCAGGGCCCTTTCACACAGGCACCTACGCTAAATGGAACCTATGAGCTCATTGGGGGATCTCTCCGCTGTTCCCCGCTGAGCAGGCGGATGACAGGTCCCTGTCTGTGTCCACTATGCAGAGCGGACACGGACACAGTCCTGCTCCTCCATCCATCGGATGGAAACAGAGCGCCTGTCCATTTCCATCCGATGCCACCCGATTCGATAGACTGATGGAAAATAGGGCCACCATCCATCTGTTTTTGGTGGACAGGATTGGATCTGATGTGTCCGCTGACATCCGCCGCTCCATAGATGACAATGCAGGGTCCGATCAGGCGGACTGATTAGACAGACCTGATTAGACAGCCCATGTCAAAGGGGCCTTAGAAAAAAAGATTTAAATCATATGAATAAATGATAACTGTTGTAGGTTTCCCTGGTAGTAGTTGTATAAGGTTTGTCCCAACTGACACTTTTTGCTGGACAAGCCGATCTCCCATAAGTGTGACTCCCCCTTCATCCCCTGCTGCTGGGCCAATTAGAAAGCGCAGTGAGCTTTGCGCATGCACAAGAGGGAACCAGCAGTGAAGCCTTTGGGCTTCCTTTAGGCTTCACTGCCTGGTTTCCCTACCAGGAATGGTGGCGGCAGCCAGGAATGATTGGCTGGGGTGCCGACATTGCGGGCTCCCTGGACAGGTAAGTACCCTAATATTAAAAGTCAGCAGCTGTAGTATTTGTAGCTGCTGACTTTTAATTTTTTTCACCCAGGCTGGACCTTCTTTTTAAATATGAAACAGAGGCCAATATGGCAGCTTCCTTGGCTGAAAATGATAGGAGGGTTTAGTTCCCCTTTAAGTCTGCCATAATGTGCTAATAGGCTGTTCAACTTTAAATATTCCCAGCTGCATTCCACATAGATCTTCCATCGTCATGTAAATGCCTCAACCCTGTTTGTTTTATGCCAAAGCTTGACTCCATGGAGCAAGGAAGACATTCTGTAATGCAAAGGAACCCAATCAAATTTTGGTGCTGGATGATGTGTGATTGGCTGCTGTGGCTTTTAACACTTTGACCATTGGCTACTCCAGCTTATTGCACTTTGTGCTTCATCATTCCCCCCCCACAATGCCTCCCTGACATAGCTCTATCTTTTTTCCACATATCCCATGGCCACATATCTCCGCATGGCCCTAACACAGAGATATTATATTATTCACAAGCTAGAATTCTGTTCCTTCATGCTGTGTTTTCGTCTTGCACAAGACTATACAATGACATGCGAAAGCCACTTGTTCAAATGTAACCTTTAATGGAATTTAAACCATGCGAGTTTCAATCACTGGAATTCCGGAATCAAAACAACGTTTTTGTTCTAGTGCTCTCTTTCCTAATACGCAGAATAGGAAATGCGGCACCTGTTACATAAGGCACTGTCAACTGACCTTTAACCTCTGATTTGAACTTATAAGATTTGTTTGTTTTACATTCACAATGTTCTTGTATCTTCTCAAACCTGTTGAACTTTGACTTTTTGATGTTTTTTTTTTAGTGGGGGGGCTGTGGATGGTTTAAGATCCAGGCATTCCTTTATATGTCTGAAAATAGAACATGTTGCTCCTCAATAGATTCAGTCCTGCACAGGAAAGTGATAATTGTATGATGAAAGGGAAAATCTCATTGGCTGCCATTGGGCAACCCACTTTGTCCATATTTCAGACGTGTTGATATACGAGGCCTTCAGCAAAAGAAAAGCGTAAAGCGCTGGATGTCCACATCAGGCATGCAAGTTAGGAGTAACCATGTTAAGCCTGCATGGAGGCAGTCTGCAAAGTATATAACTTTTTTTATGTAGCGCTACCCAGGGTGGATGAAAATCAATGATTTTTTTTTTTTTTTATCAAATTTTTTTTGATGTTTATTAAATGTATTTTAATAAAATGCTGTTGGAGTAAAAATCTAAAGATAGTGTTCTATTTAAGATGCATTAATAATGTAGTTTATTCAGCATGAAATGGAGCTTAGTTATGTAGTATGAGGCTGCATATTTTGCAATATTTACATTTTTGGTTAACTCATATAATTAATCCAAGCTCCCTATTATTAGGAGGAATAGTATCCCATCATTGGTATCGGTGGAAGATATAGTGCCCCATTGTTGGTGTCAGTGGAAGGAATAGTGCTCCAAGGGCCGCATAAAAGATAGCAAAGGGCCACATCTGCAAGTTGAGATAGCATGCACTGCATTGATGCATTCACACAATTGCACAGTAACCATGAGATAAACCAAAGTTCAGAAATATTCCTTTATCCCAATGTTTTGCAAATCTACGTACACTACAAACTGTATGACTGAATCGGTTCTGATATCAATGTTTTACTAACCTGATAGCTTATTATTCTAAATAGATGTTTATATTTCTTTATTTTTACTTGGTGATAATTTACATGTAGTTTGACTCTGTATACAGCTGTGCAGTTATTGAAAAATATGCCAATACTGTATGGATTCTATTGTTGCTTTCTTTTGCTCAATAAAAACCTTAATTGTTATTATTCTAAATAGGAAACCTTCATTTTGTTTGCAAATATTAAAGATTCTAACTACCAGAAAGGATAAGTCCTTACATTTAAAGAGCACCTGTCATTTCAGATCCATCATGGCAGCACCTGTTAGCGGGCATCTACTCACCTGCTGCCGCCACGTCCCTCACCTTGTGTCACTGCCGCATCACCAGCCGTCTCATTAAAGTGTATGGGACTGTCAGTGAGTCAACAACAATTATGATTTAAATCGAGTTGATTTAAACCAAGCCTTTTTACTAGTGATTTAAATCATTTTTTAAATTATAATTTAAATCGACTTGGTTTAAATCAAATCCACCCTGAGCGCTACCCCCGCAGGAGCCGCTGGTGAAAAGGGATCCCCCACCCTGCACAGACAGGCACACCGAATTTCCACAGCACTCTCAAGTCAAGAAACAGTCCAGCAGCTTTGTTTTTTTTTTTGTTTATTAGAAGTATTCAACTTGGATGAGGAAAGGGGTATTATGGGTTGCCCACTTGACCTTAGCAAACTCTTCGGGGACAACTTTCCTATATACAGTCTATTCACACACTCCTCAGCTTCCTCCAGCACATCACTTGATTGCAGAACAACTTCTCAGACCCAGCTGGCACACTGCTAGATGATCTGACAAAAAGGCATCAGTTAGATAAGGCCCATTATACGCAGGAACTGCGGGCCACTTGGCTTTGTAGCAAAATCCAGCTTGAATTACTCTACGGATCTCAGCACCACCTCTTCAGGCACTGCCAGCCCACCTGCCAGCAGCTGCCTCTTTCCTAGCCCTCCTGGCTACTTCCCTCAGTCCTCCCAGACTGACTCTACAGCCATCTCAGACTGCCACTCCTCAGTCCTCTCAGGCTGTCTCACTCACCAGCCACCCGGCTGTCTTCTCCCTGGAGATCTCCTGGACATGCTCGCTGGCTCCTGCTGTCCTCACATCTGCTCCTGTGCCACTGGACAGGACAACTCCTTGTGTTGTCAGGGGATCCCTCCTACACCCAACCTCAGACCCGAGGTCACCCCCCCAGACTAGGGGGTTACCCTTAAGGGCCTACCAACAGCCTCCTCAGCACTCCATCTCACACCCGAACTCCACTGCCCCTGCTGGCCTGACCCAGACTATTTAAGAGGTCCCTCCTCCTGCCAGCCCATTTGGCTGGGAATTGGTTGGGGCCCTCATCAATACTCCAGGCTGCTCCTCCTGACATCCCTCCCATTCTTCTTGAAGTTTCTCAAAAGTTCCAGCAAGTAGGGGGAGGAAACAGCGATGCTGCCTGATGAGTCATTCCATTCTCCCTGAGTCACTCACCCTGACCCAGAATAAACCCAGGCTTGGCTCCCAGCCAAGCCAAATTTACCTACAAACAACTATGTACAACTCCCATTCTAGCACTCTAGAGAGTGCTACATTTATTTGCATTTTCAAGCTAAATAGCCAGTACATCTATAATCCAGTCCTGAGATTTACACAGCTCTGCCACACAGCACAGTTCTGTCGGGCCTGGGGCGGGAGACCTGATTTTTCTCTGCTACAGTTAAAGTGGTTGTAAAGCTCTGAAATGAAAAATGAATCCAAAGCCCCCTATTGCAGTCTTTTTCATCCAGGGTGCATTGAGGTTTCTTCAGGGGTGCCTTGGCAAAATGCCTAAAAATTACCCAAACACTGTATACAAACCAGCATGTGGATGAAGCCTGCCTTCTTAGTTACACAAAGCCACAGGTTTTCATTGTGCACCATTACAACCTTCTAACTGCCGGCGTCCTAACAACCATTAGCATAATCACTTGATAAGAAGGATGTCTGTCGCCTGCACAGCATCCTTGTTTGACCCTCCCCTGCCCCTCTCCATCAGCATTGGGGTCACATTAGCTGAATGATGGAGAAAAACTGAGAGAGAACAGAAACATTGGCATACTAGTCAGTACCAGTGTGCAAAAGTGTATTTGCTTTAGAAGAATAAATCACCTCTAAGGCTGAGTGTCCAACGTGTGTGGATGTTGATGCATTATGTAAAATTATTAGAATCCTTTTTACATTTTAAAATAGGGTGCCTCGAGAATGTCCATAATTTTTAAAGGGTGCCTTGACTGAAAAAAGGTTGAGAAACTCTGGCCTAGTGTTGTCCCTATCTAACCTTTCCTTCCTGTGCTATCTGCATGAGTCACTTCTGACAGTCTAACTCAAGGGTCTTCAAACTACGGCCCTCCAGTTGTTCAGGAACTACAATTCCCATCATGCCTAGTCATGTCTGTGAATGTCAGAGTTTTACAATGCCTCATGGGATGTGTAGTTCCGCAACAGCTGGAGGGCCGTAGTTTGAGAATCCCTGGTCTAACTCAACACCGAGAAATCCCGGGAGACAGCCCTTCCCCCTTCCAGCACACAGCAGGTGATTGACAGCCTCTGCTGTGCATGTTTCCCTATGGGACTGTGTATAGGAGGGTGTGTCAATTTCTTACACTCAGGTCTCAGATTACAATCAGCTCCCTGCTCTATGCTGTGCAGTGTGTGGTGTCAGCCCCCCCTTTTTTTTCTTGTGGGGCTAAGGAAAAGCATTTGATCTGGATATAGATGAGGGAGGGTAGAAGATAAACAGGTACAACTTATGTAGGAGGATCTTTTTCATCTCTGTTGATCACCTGAGGCCAGTCACTTCAGTGGGTAAATGTAAGGGCTTACATCCACTTTAAGTAACGATTATGGGTCTTAGCTAGTGAAAGGAGAAGCAGCACACTGAAGAGCTGATGTCTGTCACTCAGCTCTCTCCTGCTATCAGAATGCTTCTGGCACAGCAGCACAATGGATTTGCTACTTGTGCCATTTCTCCCTCTCCTAGTCTGAGTTCTGCTGCACAGAGGCTGACACCATGTCAGCTTCAGGTACTTAAACTAATTGCATTCAAAAATACATCTAACGATGTATTATCATAGATAGAGAGAGCTGCAGTCATTTGTGTTTTTACATCTTCCAGGAGTTTGGCATTAAGTGAATGGAAAACATCCATAAAATTGTTTTACAGAAAGTATTGAAAGAATAGCACATTTTTATAGCAGTTATGGAGATTGAGCGCAGGAAACAAAATTGAATAAATATCTTTACATGAGAGCAGTAAGAGTTTATATCATAGGAATGTTAGCCAGGGTGGTAAAGATTAAGTCCATGGAGGAATATTCCAATGTGCTGAAGACTGAACAATGTCGGTTGAGTTATGTAGCTGGGCAGAGGTGATGATCGTTTTGTATTGTAGATGATCAAGAAGGAGAGAAGAGAATATAAAAAAAAGAGTAATAACAAGTAATAAAATATGAATTAAAAAAAAAATAAAAACAAGAAGAGAAATCTTTTGCTAAGCATTAGCCATAGAAAAAGGAAGTTGTTTGGTGTGAACTTAAAGGGAAACTTGGCTATATCTGAGCGCCACAAACTGAAAATGCAATTGAATTCATTTTTTAATAGTCCATGCAAACTCACCCACCCACCCATGTCTCCACTTTTTATTTTGTTGTAAAAGCACCTTGAAACACCCCTCCAAGTAGTTCTAGCCAGGGCCATCTTGCGTAAGGGGACAGATGATTCCTACAGCATTTACTTCCTGGAATCCATCTGCCTTTAGCTTAGGTATGCAGTCAGGAGGGTGTGCTTAGCTGAGAAAGTCCCTCCTCCAGATTAAAGAAAAAAAAATGCCTATGATGACTTCTGGGATGCATGACATCATTTTGGCCTAGGCCAGAAATTAGGAAGAAACGAAAGAAATGTAAAAAAAAAAAGGTGAAAAATAAAAAAGCTAATGTCAATAAATATAATAGATCTTCCGACCTATTTACTAAGGCTAGCAGCATAAAAAGCTATTAAAGGGTTTGTTGTGTGACTTGTACAAGCCTTAAAGGAGAAGTTTACTTAAAAAAATAAAATAATAAATGTACATTTTTTTTTTCTTTAGGTTAAAAAATGTGCATTTATTTATTTTAATTGTTTCTGGAGCCTGTAAAGCATTTCACCAGTGATCAGCAGATCGCCGGTGCCATGCAGGTCTCCTGCAGATCTGTCAGTGTATCTGTTTACCCATACAGCTCGTACGAGCAAGCAGATACACTGACAGTAAGAATCAATGAACTACCATAGCATGGCACAGCGCTGTGATAGTTCATTGAGAACTACAAGTCAGCAGCTGCTAAAGATGTCAGGGACTGCAGCTCATTCACACACAGAGCTGTGTGAATGTATGACAAGGCTGCGTGACTTCAAAAATTGACAGCTAGTATGGGGAACTTCTCCCCGTACTGCTGTCACAGGGAGTGTGGGGATCAGGGAGCAGCTACAGCCTTGGGAACATGTTACATGCTCCACCCTAAAAACGAGTGCAACATGTACCATGTTCCCAAAGGTGAACTTATCCTATAATGGAGTTGTTGCGAACCAACAGGGTTCTTTTCAGCAGATATCCTGTTATAGTGTTAGGCAACAACTTGGGTGTGACAGCTATAATGACCATTTTTTAAAGAATATGGAACTTTTTAAAGTTTAATCGAAAACATTACCGTTTATAATAATCAAGTGATATCAAAGTATAACTAAAGGCAAAACTTTTTTTTTTTTTGTGAGTGGAGCGGGATTAGAACACTTGCCAGTTTTTTTTTTTTTTTTTTTTTTTTTTCTGTCTGTGCCCCAATTAGGGAGATTCCCCCTCTCTATTTGTCCTGTTTACCATTATCATTGAAAGTGAAAATAAAAGAAAATCCCAAATTTGGGTTGTCCCCAGAAATGTAATAGAGGAAGAATCTTCCAATGGATGAACTAGTTCCGGTGACCTGGGGGTCCCCAAGAGATTCCCTTAATTTACAGGGATTTCCTCTCACTTCCTTTTTGGCTATGGGACAGAAAGTAAAGGTAAATCTCCCCAATGGGACAAAGATGGCATAAATAAACCTTACAGGGGTTATAACCCTGTAACTGCAGAAGCAGTGCAGTGCTTGAGAAGGTTCCATAAACTACTGCAGATAGCATTAGGCAACCCTCTATGGCAGAGATCTCCAAACTTTTCAAACAAAGGGCCACTTTATTGTCCTTCAGACTTTAGGAGGGCCGGATTGTGGCAAATGGGGGTAGAAAATGTCACGGGCCCGGCATCAGTGAGAATAAATATGGCCTCAGGGTTGGTGGTCAATAGGAGGAAGAGTTTTCCCCCTATTAGTAGGAGGAATAGTATCCCATCATTGGTATTGGTGGATGATATAGTGCCCCATTGTTGGTGTCAGTGGGAGGAATAGTGCCCCAAGGGCCAGATAAAGGATAGCAAAGGGCTACATCTGGCCTTCAGGTCACAGTTTGGAGACCCCTGCTCTATGGTGATGGGTCTCAAAGTTCTATGGTCTGTGGACCACTGTAAAACAAATCACAGAAATGTTAGGCCCCTTTCACATGGGCTGTCCGATGAGGTCCGCCTGTCACTTTTTCAGGTAGACCTGATCGGACCCTCCAGTCTCTTTTGTGGAGCGGTGGATGTCAGCAGACACATGTCCACTGACACCTGCTGCCATTTGATCCAATCCTGTGCACTAAAAACACACAGATGGTGGTCCTGTTCCCCATCCGTCTAGCAGACCGGATCAAATGCCATTGGATGCAAACATACAGACATTCCGTTTCCATCTGATTGCCCCATAGAGGAGAGCAAGACTGTGTCTGTATCCACTTTGTATAGGAGAGTGGATACAGACCTGTTATCCGCATGCTCTATGGGGATCCGCGGAGAAATCCCCCGCTGAGCAAACAGATTCCGCTTAGGGGAGGCGCCCATGTGAAAGGGGCCTTAGACCTTCTATGCCTATGCCCATTTTTTACCTTGAGGGAAATAAAGAAATAAAGCCGATGTGACAACCTGTTGCGATGCTCATTCTTCTCACTGATGTGACATATTTTTGCTGCTTTCCTAGGATGCTTCAATACACTTAAAGCAGTATTAAACCCAAAAGCAAGCATTTATTATATTGCATCTTACCAATTCTTAGATGTGATGGCTGCATTAGTTTACTTTTTTAGACTTTCCTTCTTTGATTTTCATCTGGTAATCCAGCCAGCAATTCTCTTGTTTTTCATAGCACAAACTCTCCAGCAGAATGTATCAGTTTACATGGATGAGACAAACCACCTAACACTGATAAGGTTGATTAAAATGTTAAAAAAATAAAATAAAACTGATGATTGGTAAGCCATAACATATTACATTTTTGGTTTTGGGTTTAATACCGCTTTAACTTTGTGCTATCAGGTTTTAAATACTTGCGCTGTACTGCTTCTCCTCTGTTTTGTATCTTTGTTTTCTACTTTGCACTCCTGTGGTTTTATTTTTTAATTCACTGTTTAAACAATCACTTTCTAACTACTTAAGTGCTACTCAGACTCTCCACTCTCTAAATGACACTGCCCCATTTTGTCACAACATTTGTCCAGTTTGGACAAAGGCATTGGGCGAAAAATGCTCCTAAATCCAACTTCTGTGGACACACACGGGTTGATTTACTTAAAAGAGAGTGCAAAATATGGTGCAGCTGTATATGATAGGCAATCAGCTTCTAACTTCAGCTTGTTAAATTAAGCTTTGCCAAAAAACCTGGAAGCTGAGCTGCACCAGATTTTGCACTTTCCAGTTTTAGTAAATCAACCTCACAATGTCCGTTATGGGTTCCCCTCAGTGCTAACAGCTGAATTTGTGATTCGAAAGAACACTAGATAATAGAATGACATAGTAAGGGAAAGTCTCTTCTTCTCCAGATTCTTTGATGTCCTGTGCTCTTGTGCAACACAATACAACAGCAAACCAGCAGAAAGCCCCTAAGAAAAAAAAAAAACACGTTTTAACAGACTTAACAAACCTTATTGAAAAACAGCAAACCACAGTCACTAGTGAAGGGCCTTTTAACAGCAAATCACATGAAGATGGCTACTTATAGCATTCCAAAAGACCGCCACTTGAAAAATACACTCTTCTCAAATCACCTGCTAAAATGTCACTGGAACCGAGATCCTTTTGGATACTTAGTACCGGTAAACTATGTTGAGCATTCCCTCTGATTTTCCTTCTCCTTGACTACCCTTCTACAGTGTTGTTTTAATTATTTGCTACTTCTCTGCACTCAATGGATCACTTTGTCCTTCATATCGCTCTTCCTGTTCCTATTCCTATTCTCTTTCTTTATCTTTCTTTTTCTCCTCTCTTCTCCGTCCCCTCTTCCCCTCTTTTTTTTTTTCTTCCTTTTCCATTTTCTTCCCCCTTTTCTCTCTTTCTTTTCTTTCTTTGTATGAATAGTTTTGTGATTTTTTTTTTTTTTTTTTTATGGTGTACCAGGCTATGACCTCCTTGTTCATCCTATGAGTCCAGATGCTGGAAGTCCTAGTGGCCTTGCCACATACGTATTTGATACTCCATTCATATGATGTCTATATATTCTATTCATTTACTGTTTTCATGATTAGCCTGGTCTGCCTTATGTGATACAACCCTCAGCTCGGAATTTTTGATGTGTGCATGACATGTTTTGGGCGATAGCCATTACTGTTGACTTATGGCTATTTTACTATTGTGTCCTTTCCTTTGAATTGTAAAACAATAAAAACATGTTCATCTGTAAAATCTGTGGCAGTTACGGACAATAATAGTACTGTCAGTTATAGCACACTTTGTGGTCTGCTGTCTGCCCTCATTATGGCCTCAGGGTTGGTGGTCAATAGGAGGAGGAGTATTCCCCCTATTAGTAGGAGGAATAGTATCCCATCATTGGTATCGGTGGAAGATATAGTGCCCCATTGTTGGTGTCAGTGGGAGGAATAGTGCCCCAAGGGCAGGATAAAGGATAGCAAAGGGCCTCCTTATGAGAGCAATGGGTTCTGGTGATTGGCCACAAAGTTCTTGAGAGCTACTTTGTTGGGAGGCAGGGGCCATGTTCCATGCGGAAGTTTGGGCATTTTGAATGAGCAGTTGCAGAGATCAGATCAGTCAGAAGGTTTAGGCACCAGCGGGTGTTTAGCACAAGGTAGGTTTACAATTTTTATAACCAGTTTGCTAAAAAAGTTTGCTAAAAAATTCAAAAAGCATTGAAAAATATTTTTAATAGTTATTTCACTGCCCTACCAACTAAGATTTACATAGACTTTAAACTATAAATGACTGCAGTTCCCGTATTAAAAAAGAAAAAAACCTTTGTGTTCATTTAATAGGAAGATTCTTAATGGAAGTTGAAGTTCAAAGTTCTTTTCATACTTTGCTTACTTTCCTTTGGTTCATTCATAAATATTCTGGATTATAATTATTTTCCATTAACAAAGTATTTGCACTTTTTTTTTATTATTATAATCACTGAGTAGCCTGTCTATTTTTCAAAAACCCATTTACAGCTAGATCATTTGCAGCTAGATGTATTTTTTCCTCAATGCTTTATAAATAAAAGCCCACATTACTATTACAGTTTGCAGTTTTTAGAGTGTAGCCACAGCAAGATCAATAGTCATCACTTATTTAGGTTTCTAGTAACTGAAGTTTAATGTATGCAGACAATCTCAATGCTGTTTTCATGGGAAGAGGCAGCTAGAGGAAGATAGGAAAAGCCTCTCCAGTTCTACATGTAAAATGCAGCTATTTGCGTTGGCAATGGGAATTTAGACACTAGCGAACGAATAACTGGGGGTGGATGGTAGAGGGATGAGTAATTTTGGCTGTTCAAAATAAGATTTTATTTAGAATGTGTGAAAGCCAAGTATAGCTTGTTTCAATTATGGAAGCGTGTCAAAAAAATGTGTGAAATGTACAAAGAAATCCAATACAAATTGGCTTTAATGCAAAGGCATAATTGATTCTGATGCAACAGGCAGACCTCACAGAGCTATAAGTCACTGTTTCCTTTAACTATCCATGTGCCACTGAACTCAAATGTATTGTAGAAGTTAAAGAAGGACATGGGGCAAATGTACAAATCTCAAATCTGCAGGATTAATGTGATTGTGGACATAGAATAATAGAGTAATTATACTTCACTGCTCAATGAAGCCAAGTCTGGAGCATCTGTATATCGTGTCCTTGCATGGGAGTACTCCTGAAGACGCCTGATCATGGTGGGCATCATTGGATGCATCCACAAGGAAAAGCACTGTGAGTGGATCCTAACACAACACCATTATTGAGGAGGGGGGTCTCGGACCCTCATCCAGTTTAATAGGATCACAAAACTAGTAGCAACCCTCTAACCGTGAGAGCTAAGCCCCTAATGCTACAATATGTTTTCAAGTAACTTATGCATGATTAAAAATAAATAGGGAGGCCTCAATTGAAGACAATAGAGTAATTAAGAAAGGGGTACCATCATCCTGTTATGACAGTAAATTAAAACTGGAGACCACCCACAATTATCACCAGAGGGCAAAAGAGGAAATGGACTATCTCGGTACCTAGACACTGAAGTATCTGGGTACAGAGATAGTCCATTTCCTCTTTTGCCCTCTGGCGACCATTGGGGGTGGTCTCTGGTTCCAATTTTATGCATGATTAAAGCGGTATTAAACCCAAAACCAAAATGTAATATATTGCAGCTTACCAATAATTAGATGTGGGGGCTGCATTAGTTTTCTGGCCGGTAACATATCTCCTGTATTAGAGAACCTCCACTCTGAATGAAGTGGCACAGGGGACACCTTTTAGACAGCAGCATTGTCATTCTGGGGGGTGGGGCGGGGGTGTTACATAGACTAGCATATTTCAATACATTAACAAACTGAAGCCAAACTCCAGCTCACACTTTATAAGCAGTTACAGCAAAAAGTTTTTTTTTCTTTTTGGGATACAGGGTTTACATAAATAAAAGCTGATCATTGTAAGTACCTCTGCCAGTGTTGAATGGCTTGTCTCATCCCTGTAACTGATACATCTGCAAGAGACCTTGTTTATTAAGAAATACAGCAGAGTAAAGCCTCGTACACACAATCAGATTTTACGATGGGAATTGTGTGATGACAGGCTGTTGGCGGAAAATCCAACCGTTTGTACGCTCCATCGGACAATTGTTGTCAGATTTTCCGCAGACAAATGTTGGATAGCAGGCTTTAAAATTTTCCGCGGACAAATGTCTTTTGAGGGATTTTCCGAGCATGTGCACACAAGTCTGTTGGACAAAAGTCCAAAGTACAAACACGCATGCTCGGAAGCAAGGGTGAGCCAGAAGCAGTCTGTCTGTAAACTAGCGTTCGTAATGGAGAATTAACATTCATGACGTGGCAAATTATGAAATCTTGAAATGCAGCGCACAATTCTCTTCTTCTTTAATGGGATAATAATGAAGCTTCTTTGCTGGTGATACTGATGGAGTTATTGCAAACACATTTTCAAACGCTTTTTTTTTCTAGTGATATCAAGAATAATATTATTGTGCTTGTTATTTTTTTGGTGCAAGTTACCACAACACCATTATCCCGTAGTTTTTAAGATCAAAGATACAACTATGTTGGTGTTCCTTGTTAATTTTACATTGTATTTTTTAAAATGTAACTACCTACTCCCAAACTGTCGTATGAAGTAAAACACATAGCACATTTTTTATTGTGCATTAAAAAAAGAAAACAAATAAAATTAGACATGCTATCTGCCAATAGAACCTAACATAGGTGTGCGCAGCATATTGCATTAGGATGTGTGTGTATATATATATATATATATATATATATATATATATATATATATATATATATATATATATATATATATATATATATATATATATACCCTGGATTAGGGTGTGCCCAGGCACACCTGGCACACCCCCTGCGCACGCATATGGAACCTAACCAAAAAGTGCATTCTATGCATCCAAAAATATAGAAAATATACCAAATCAAATCATTATTCAACCAAAAAATAAAATAAAAGCCTCATGCATGTGTCCTGCTTCTTAATATAGGGGGTCAACAATGCCAAGAGTTGGTGAAAGCAGGGGTCCGTCATCCGGAGATAATTCCGAAAATCATCTGGATTATTCTGGAGCTCCCGCAGCAAAGGCATATGACATAATTGGTCACGATTAATAAAGCAACCAATTTTTGGTCCAAGAAATCCTCCTCCTCCTTTTCCTGGACTTGGGTCAAAGCAATAACTCCAAGGCCAATAATAAATAACACGTTACCTCCTCCGATTCCGCAACATGGCTGGTTGACGAACAGCCGTTCAGAACCAAACTGAAAAACGCAAAATGAAAAGTGAGAAATGAAAAACGTGAATCATCATTCATCAAACTTAAATTAACATGAAATTAGCAGAAGGAGCCCAAAGGGCAGCGCTAAAGAGCTGAAAAACCAGGTAGTACCTCACTACGTTCATGTTTGTTGGCCGACAACTCCTTGCCGTTTGTATGCAAGACAAGTTTCTGGCCGACGGCCTTCAGACAAAAGTCTGAGGTTTTGTCTGCGGAAAATCCGATGTGTACGAGGATTTACTGCCCAGATCACCAGATAAAAATGGAAGAAAGAAAGCCTAAAAGCCTTGTTTGTGCACTGGTGTGCAGTCATGTTGGAACAGGAATGGGTCATCCCCAAACTGTTCCCACAAAGTTGGGAGCAAGAAATTGTCCAACATGTTTTGGTATGGTGAGGCCTTAAGTGTTCCCTTCACTGGAACTAAGGGGCCAAGCTGACCTCCTGTGTCCTCCTTCACTGAGCAGCAAGGTAGTAGCTCAGCACAAGACCTGGAAGACAGCAGTGATGACTGTAGTTATGGTGACTACTACAGTGATTTCCAGCTTCCACGGGGATCCTACTGGTATGGAGTGTACATACTTACATTTGGTCCAAGCTGGAACAATGTTACTGCACATTTATATATTGAAGGAATTTAACTTTTAAGATTGGCTTTGATTACATGTTTGACACCTGCATTGAGTGAATATCATAAAGGGTTCTTTAATGTCTCAGCAGCCAGTGTCTTGTTTAGAATACCGTAGAGCGGTGTACTATTTGTTCAAATGGAGAACATCAGCTAAAACTAAACTATGTAAACAGAAAATGTTGAAGCTAGATAAAAATTGAAGCGTAGCTGGAACTGTCAGCATTTGAAAGGTAACAGAACTCCTTTCCGTAAATATGTTTATGTTGTTGATTTATTTATAGAGCTGGAAAAAAAAAATAGGCTGCGATGTGTCTTTGCTTCTGAATAGGAAATCTTTTAGCTGAGTCTCTTAAGTAAGCAGGGCCTCTCCTCTTAATGATGTAATTACTAACTTGAGCTGTTTTCAAATGATTGTGATGAGTGCTCAGTTTCCTCCATTGTTTCAAAATTGCTGTTTCAAGACTGACTCATCTTGCTCTGTAATTCTGAAACAAGCACTCTTGGTTATGTCAAACTGTGAGTTGGATCCTGAAGAGGGGATTTGAAGCGAAATCCTGCAGAGCTCTCTTTGAAATGTAACAAGTAACTCTTTCACTAGCAATTTTGGTCAGGGGAGCATTTGCTCATTTGATGAGACTGATGGCAAAGGGCAATGACGGTTTGGAACAGGACGTCGTTGTCTCAAGAGACCACTTAGGCCAGTGCCTGGAGCAGTGCATGACCCTTGTTCAATGAAACTGTAAGAAATTACCGTTTTTTTTACATATAGAAAGAATATTACTTTCAAACTAGGCACACAAACTCTGTGGATACAGGTAGCAGAAATGTAAAAAGCACCACTGGGTTGCAAAACTAGGGGCCCTTTCACATGGCTGTCTAATCAGGTCCATCTGTCAGCTTTTCAGGCAGATCTGATCGGACCCTCCAGTCTCCTCTATGGAGCGGCAGATGTCAGCGGACGCATGTCCGCTGACACCCGCCGCTATCCGATCTGATCCTGCCCGCAAAAAGTAGATGGATGGTGGTCCTATTTTCCATCCATCTGGCAGATCATATATTATTGGATGGAAAGGGACAAGCGGTCCATTTCCATCCGATTTCCCCATAGAGAAGAGCGGGAATGGGTCTGTGTCCACTCTGCATAGCGGATTCCCCGCTGAGCAAGCGGAATCCGCTAGACCAGGGATCCTCAAACTACGGCCCTCCAGCTGTTGCAGAACTACACATCCCATGCGGCATTGTAAAGCTTTGACATTCCCAGACATGACTAGGCATGATGGGAATTGTAGTTCCTGAACAACTGGAGGGCCGTAGTTTGAAGACCCCTGCGCTAGACAGAGGTGCCCATGTAAAAGGGGCCTAAAGCTTGGAAGCTTGGTACACTTTTTTTGTTTTTAAACCCAGCGGGCTGAATGAAAAAAAACTGAGAAGATTGCTGGACTAACTATGCAATGTCAGTAAAGCAATCTCCCCACTGTGCTATTGTGTTCTGCACCCCCCCCACGCCACATATGTCAGAGCTGATCGGATTCCATTCGGCTGCTGGTTTTCCAGCATGCCCCTTCAACAGAAGCCGGACAGGCTGAATATCGGCTGATTTCTTTTGAACCAGCCGATATTCGACCCGTGTGTACCAGCCTTAAGATCCAGCCACGACTGAAACTGTGGCTGTTTTGTAATGGCACTTAAAGGTGAGCCCACTTAATTATGAGGGGTCAAGCAAATTTATGCCCATAGCAACCAATCATGATTAGATGGCCTTTTATCCACTGAAGGATGGGCAGAATTATAGTTGCATACATTGGGGAGCCGTAATGCTATAATAGTATGCTAATGATTGAATTGGTCCCCGTTTGGTCAATTTCTTTAAGTAAAACTGAGTTGTAACATTTCACATCGACATCGTGTTTTTTGTCTTTTTCGTAGCTCCAACTGTCTCTGATTTTCAGGGCCTGTCCCTGATTTGGAGCAAAGTCCCTGTTTCCTCCTTATTTGGCCCTCATTTTGGTCTGATCTATATAGTAAATAAAATGTATTATTCCTCTTTCAAAACATGTTTCCCAGTGCTAAACCTTTCATCCAAATTCTAAATTGCTGCATTTGTCAATTTTAAAAGCCAATATAAAGGAATAGTAGTGGTAGGAAAAAAAGCACTTGTGGGTTTAACCAATTTTTTTTTTGTACAGTTCTCCTTTAAGGGGGTGTGGCAAGGGGTGTATCCTATATCTACATACTTTTGTTAATAGGTGTCCCTCATTACCATCTCAAAACATTGGGAGGTATGCTTTTGCCTGATGTAACCCTTCAAGGTGAACTTTTGGAATAGGTCAGTATTTTCGAAATCGGTATGCGTAGTCTTGTTCAGATCTTGATGTACTTTGTGGGGTTGATTTACTAAAATTGGAGAGTACAAAATCAGCTTCAGCGTGTTCATTTAAGCTTTGATTAAAAAACCTGGAAGCTGATTGGTTTCTGTGCAGAGCTGAACCCGATTTTGCACTCTTCAGCTTTAGTAAATCAACCCCACTGTGTGTTTCCTCCAGAAATCCAGTGAAACTTTGCCTCCGTACAGGAGCTTCCTGTAATAAAGACTGGTCACTGTTGGTCTCTCTCCTTGTGCATGGTGACTGGTCTTGTATCCACCCCCTCCTGTTGTTTTCGGTAGGCAGCCTGTAGTGGGTGGACCTGTTGGGTCCACAGACTATGTGCAGCACAGTAATGGTGTCAATACTACTATTAAATGGTTAGAAACTGTGTTTGCAAAGATAATTGGTGCACACAAAGTGGATTTATAACATTTTTGGTTTTTGAGAAATGTATTTAATGAAAGTTTGACTGACGTTCAGCTTTTAGCTTCTAAAGACTCGTACACACGCTTAGATTTTCGGACGACCGAACATCCATTTTTTGTGGCATGCTAGTCTCATGTCGAAAGTGAAGAAGTTACTCACAATATGAAAATTTTCGTACGACAGAATATAACATCAGAAGGGACGTAATGTGTTGAATAGTTTTGTATGTATTCTTTCGTTTCTGAGCATGCTTAGTCTTGCTCTTACAATTTTTTTTCATACGAAAACCGTACTAATGAAACCATTGAGTTCATATCCAACAAAAATTTTATAGTCTGCACATCCAGCTTTTGTCTGCCGAAAAAGCAAAATCACTGTTGGAAGCACCATACTAACAATCAGCTTGTCGTATGAATTTTTCCATCCGATTTTCGTATCGTGTGTACAGGCCTTTACAGTGACTTCCTTTCATGGGAACAAGCATTTCTTTGCATTGTAAACTAGCTTTTTCTTGTGAGAACCATTTCTTGGTGGTGACCTCACATAGCAAAATGCGACCAAAGCCCGACCGTTCAGAACGGGGTGACATATAACACGTACGACGGGACTAGTAAAAGGAAGTTCAATAGCCAGTAGCCAATAGCTTCCGTCTCGTACTTGCTTCAGTGCATGCTATTTGGTCCTTCGGAACAGCATACAGACGAGCGGTTTTCCCGATAGGAATAGGGTCCATTGGAAATATTTAGAACATGTTCCATTTCTAGGTCGTCAGAATTTTCGAAAAAGAAAGTCCGATGAGGCATACACACGATCGGAATAGACGATAAAAAGCTTCCACTGACTTTTTCTGTCGGACATTCCACTCGTGTGTACACGGCTTTAGAGAGATACTCCTTACTATCTTTCTTGGAGACAACACAGAAAGTGAATGAATGGGGCCCAACCCTTCTTTGTTCTGCCCAAAACAAAACAAAACAAAAGTGGAGTTCTACTTTAAATACTACTCTATGCACCTTATTCTGTGTCTTAATAAATCAGGGCAAGAGTACTACTATTGTAATGGCTCAAATTATTCTGAGAAAGCATAAAATACAGTCTTCAGATTTCCATTGAAGCCACAGCCTGGGAGATACAAAAGGTTCTGTGGATATTTTAAGGCGTTTACATCCCATCTGTCTTTATTTAGTCCTTTCCGATAATCCTATTAATAGAAGTTTTATTTTCAGGCTGTACCTATGAACTCACGTTTTCCATCTCATGGAAATTACAACTTTACAACCCTTCACAACAATTGTCTCTAGAGCTTTGCCTTACCTTTGTTGTGTGTATATATAGGTGAAATCCCTCTTGAGCTTCCATTCGGGAGTTACTGAAAGACGTTGGAAGTCACACGTTGCTATTGACTGCTGTAAGGGAAAACCCTGGTGACAGCTTCCACCTAACTAGAAAAACGAAATGTCACAGCAGGTTAGAGTGTATATTGATTGTCAGTGAGAAATATAATATGGTCTTGTTTCTGTATTTAAACCACCTGAAGGTTGTAAAAATAATGATAAACAATTGCTAAAGGTATTGTTATATTGTGTTATATGTTATTACCTATAACCCTTCTTTATACTGTATTCCCCTAATACTCGGCACTAAAACTAAAATGTCAAAGCAGACAGTAGATGTGTCTACACTGGCTGTTAAAATGGTTGAGGTATACAGTGCAGAGGTAAGTGATGTCAAACTATATCTGCACTCTTATCTGCAGCTATGTTGTATTACAAGTATGCCATTTTGTGAGGTCCTTTCATGGACTGCACTCTTTACAGGTAGGCAGGGTTGCCGTTAGAAACCATGGTGCCCCATTCAGATGACCTGACATTGGGTCCGATACAGACAACCTGACATGGGTTCCCATACAGACAACCTGACATGGGTTCCCATACAGACAACTTGACATGGGTTCCCATACAGACAACCTGACATGGGGTCCCATAGAGACAACCTGACATGGGGTCCCATAGAGACAACCTGACATGGGGTCCCATAGAGACAACCTGACATGGGGTCCCATAGAGACAACCTGACATGGGGTCCCATAGAGACAACCTGACATGGGGTCCCATAGAGACAACCTGACATGGGGTCCCATAGAGACAACCTGACATGGGGTCCCATAGAGACAACCTGACATGGGGTCCCATAGAGACAACCTGACATGGGGTCCCATAGAGACAACCTGACATGGGGTCCCATAGAGACAACCTGACATGGGGCCCCATGCAGCTAATGCTTCAGTTAGAAATGAACACAGTGAGTGACCAGTACTGATCACTCATTGTGTTCATTCAGGAAAGGAAGGGGTTGCTAAATATGACATATTTACCTAACCCTTCCCCCACTCTCAATCTTGAAAGAACCTATTGTGTGGTTGCAGCTTCCGGCAGAAAGAAGAGCAGGGAAGCCAGAAGTGCTGCAGGGGTAGGGGGAACACAGGGGGGGCTGGACAGCAGAAAAAATTTATGGTGCACAGGGAGGGAATCAATCCTTTATATGTCTCTCTGTGCAGCAGCTGAAAGCCAATGGGAGGGAGAAGAGAAGAAGCCAGCTTTCAGCTGCTGCAGAGAGAGTCATACAGGGAATTGGTTCCAATAATTGCCCCCCCCCTGCGCCACACTGATCATCCTCCCTGCCCATATCTGATTCACCCTGCTGCCTGGGCCCCCCTGCTGTACCAGGCCCCATGCAGGAGGACTAGTGGTACCCCATCATCTACGGCCCTGCAGGTAGGGCTGGATTAATGGCTAGGACGCATTTGTCCGAAAGTGGAATGACTGCAAGTAGTGGTACCCTGGTGCCCTCTGAGTAATGTCAACTGTGTCCACTATTAAACTTTAATTAAGATGCACCCCAGTCCCAGTTCCCACACCCATTACCACCTCCAAAAGAGTTGTGATAGTTGTGCTGAGGGTGTCATGGCATAAGCGGCACTGACCATTCTGCTCTGTCATAACGCTTCTCCACAGTGGCACCAACAAATTCTGCATGGAGTGGGCAGGCTGCTTTGATGAAAATGTACTTCCCTCTGCTTGTACCGGTTGTAACAGAATTGTCTTTTCCCCTTTACTCTTCCAGCTTAATTCACATAGAAGATGAAAGTGAATGCTTTGATGAGCTGTATGTAGTTTCAATAGCTATTTCACTATGCAAAATTTTAACGTAATGTAATGTCACCTGACATTAGTTGGCCATTGAGAATTTCCAGTGAATTAAGCAAATCCTGTTAGGCAAGTCTTGTTTTACCACATTGGCCACATAAATGCAGTTAGACTAGATAGAGATCAATCTATGGCCTTTATTGCCACCACAGAGTGTTAGAATTTGGGGCCTCCAACCATTGCTTGTAGATGGTTCTAGTCACCAGTGTTGAAGAGGAACTTCACTTAAAAGTAAAATTTGCACTTATCCTTCTCCTCCTCCTCTCTCCCCTCTACCATTTTTTTTGATTTTTTTTTTTGGGGGGGGGGCAGATACCTTTTTCATACTGGTACACGCTCCCACTTCTGCATTTCTCACCTAGGCAAGAATTGGGGATGTTCTACACCCCCGCCTGCAAGCTCTTGGGACATGCACATAACCTAGGAGGCTTCAAAACCAGTCTGAAAGCGCAGCGGTTCTCACACATGCACAGTTGGGATCTGGCTGTGAAACAGCAGGAAGTAACAGCTGGCTTCCTACAGCCAAGATGGCGGAACCGGGGATCCAATGACTGGTGAAGCACCAGCCCAGGTGAAGACAGTTGTGTACTCCTGCAATGGTAAGTGTCTTTTTGTTAAGTCAACAGCTACAGTATTTGTAGCTGCTAACTTTTCTTTCTTTTTTTCAGTGACTATACTTCCTCTTTTACTCTATTTGAGAAATACAGAGGCTAGTCTTTTTCTGAATATGCTTGTCATATGGCTATCTCTGGCTTCAATTCTTTAAGAGGTGCTGGCCAAGAATATGTATAGTAAAATCAAAGTGAAGTCAGAACTCTTAAATTTCATAGCTTTTGTAGGTCACTGGCTCAGAAAGTGCTTAAAGGATAATTGTACTTTTAGTATAGTTATTCTTTAAACCCTCCAAGTCTAATACCTACTAGTTCTCTCTATTCCGAGATCTTATCAACCTACAACCAGATCTTTCATACAGTCAGTTTCTTCTTCTACTGCGCATGTGCCAAAAGAATTTCTATTTATCAAACTATATCTAAAACGAAAAACAAAAATGCAATACATATATTGCAGCTTACCAGTCGATGAGGTGACTGCATTCATTTTCTTTTCAGCCATTTATTTTACCCTCACAATCTTACAAATAATACACTTCCTGTCCCTGGGTGGCTTAAAGTGATTGTAAAGGTTTGTTTTTTTGGTTTTTAAATAACAAACGTCATTCCTACCTGCTCTGTGTAAGCATTGTGCACAGAGCGGCCCCGATCCTCCTCTTCTAGTGCCTTCACGTGACATCCCTGGCTCCTCCTCCGCATCTAGTGCTCCCACGGGGAGCCACTTTCCATGAGGGGCACCCGTGCGTGCGTGCTCCCGAGTCCTGCTGCTGCGTCCATAGACACAGACAGCAGGACTCAGCCCCGCCCCCTGCTCTCGTGTCACTGGATTGACAGCAGCGGGAGCCAATGGCTCCTGCTGCTATCAATCTATCCAATGAGGACCCGAGACAGCGGCTGGAGCTACTGTGCTTCTTCTCGTTGCTGGAAAGATCACGTTCAAGTAAGGGGGGGCTCTGGGGGGGCAGCTGGAACACAGAAGGTTTTTCAGCTTAATTCATTCTCTGCATTAAGGTGAAAAACCTTGAGACTTTACAACTCCTTTAATTTCATTTATCCTACACTGTATCTATGGGGACAGCCATGGTTTCCACCCAGGCTGGACTTCATAATATGTAACATTTTCATCACTATTACATAAGGGTTGATGAAAATGAAAGTGGTTGTAAGCCTAAAAAAAAATGCCCCTGTCCCTTTAAGGCATGAGATATAGCACAGTGCTTTTGTCATGTCAATTGTCCCTTTCTATGTTGTACAATAGCTGGCTGATCCTGCCCGTTCCTGTCTTCCCCTCTGTAAACTGACCATTTTTATCATGGCTGCTGATCTCTGATAGCTTAGTCAGTTTATGTGCCTCCATCATCCAGCTATCTCCTCAGCGTCTCTGCATCTTCCCTTCCCTCTCTCACTGTCAGTTCCGTGATCTGTATGAGAGCCGACCTCAGACATTCCAAGTCTCCCGCTAGGAGCCTCAAGCAATTACAGCATTTTTCTTTTTTGGGATAAAGGTCTTACACAAATAAATAAAAGCTTATCTTTGTAAGTACCCCTGTCAGTGGTAAATAGTTTGTCTCAACCATCTAACTGATACTTCTGCAAGACAGGGAATATATTGCAAAGTGATCTCTGCCCAGTCATACATCTTACCAAGCCTACCATGAAACAGGTTGATGTTCCTACTTTGGGGATTTCACTGACAGACAACTGGACTACCTACTTGGGTCTCTGTTTAAATTAACTGGATTAACTATCCATCCTCTGTTGGTGATGAATCCATGTCACTATGAATCAAATCACTTGAAGCAGAACCACTATAGACCCTTGAATCGTGCATCTCCTTCAGATACTCCTCTTCACCCTTCAGGTGTTTCTGCACCCCATAGTGCTTTTTGTTTGTTTGGGTAACCTGGGATCTCTGATTCCTACTTGGTAGGAACCTATCCCTGGGAATGGTATACCACTTGAGTGTGTACTCCTCCCTGCAGAGGAGTCCTTTTCCATCATAGAAGGTTGTACTCCTGGCAGTGCTTGATTTTACTTAGCCCTATCCTTCTCCTGAGGGAAGCTCTTGACCTACAAGGTCGACAAAGATCAATTCCTACTGCTCCCTTCCATAGTAAGGACCTCACTCTTTGGTATATTCCAGCAGTTGTGGACCCTGCTTACAGTGCTGACCTTTCGGTCCACCCTTGTGCTCCATTACAAAACATTCAAAAGACCTTCCCTGAAGAGTAATTTTCCTAGATTTTCGCAGTAGTGCAAGATGAGGGTTTTCCCTCATTTGGGTAGTATGCTCTTCCACCTGGTTTTTGGTGGATGGTTGGTGGGTCTCCTTCTAATCTCATTGAGGGCTACAGTTATTTTAGGTAGCAATTATCCTTTTGGGCACATGATGGTGTATTATATGTTAGTACTAGGGAAGCTAAAGTATAATTCATATACATGAAGAGATAAAGCAATAAGGCTTAATGTACACGGGACGTTTTTACAACCTCTCTTGAACGATTTAACTTGACAGATAGTAACCCACGTTTAACCACTTGTCGACCGCCGCATGTACATATACGTCGGTAGAATGGCATGGCTGGGCAAATGGGCGTACCTGTACGTCCCTTCGAATTTGCCACCGCGCGACCCTGCTGCGAGCTCCATGAGTAGGATCGCGGGTCCCGTGGACTCGATATCCGCGGGGATACTTGCGATCGTCTCATGGAGCTTGCGGCAGGGTCGCGCATTCTGCCTAGTGACACTGTCACTGATCATAGCTCCCTGTGATCGGGAGCTATGATCAGTAAAGTGTCACTCGTAGCCACGCCCCCTAACAGTTAGAATCACTCCCTAGGACACACTTAACCCTTTCCTAGCCAGCTAGTGGTTAACTCCTTCACTGCCAGTGTAATTTTTACAGTAATCAATGCGATTTTTTTAGCATTGATCACTGTAAAAATGACAATGGTCCCATAATGTCGCAGTCACGATAAAATGATCCGCCATAATGTCGCAGTCATGATAAAAATCGCAGATCGCCGCCATTACTAGTAAAAAAAAAAATTATTAATAAAAATGCCATAAAACTATCCCCTATTTTGTAGATGCTATAACTTTTGCGCAAACCAATCAATATACTCTTATTGCGATATTTTTTAGCAAAAATATGTAGAAGAATACGTATCGGCCTAAACTGAGGAAAACATTTTTCTATATATATTTTTTAGGGAGATTTATTATAGCAAAAGTCAAAAATAATGCGTTTTTTTTTCAAAATTGTCGCTCTATTTTTGTCTATAGCGCAAAAAATAAAAACTGTAGAGGTGATCAAAAGAAAGCTCTATTTGTGGGGGAAAAAAGGATGTCAGTTTTGTTTGGGAGCCACGTCGCACGACAGCGCAACTGTCAGTTAAAGCGATGCAGTGCTGAATCGCAAAAAGTGCTCTGTTCTTTGGCCAGCCAAATGGTCCGGGACTTAAGTGGTTAAAACGTCCGTTTTGCTACGTTTACATGCCGTGTTTAATTTTATTTTATTTTTTCGAAATAGCCAAAAATGAAAAATACCTGTAAACGAAACGCGTCTAAACGCGAGTTACCAAGTTTAGCCTCAATTAGCCACGTTTAGAAGCATTTGGCACTTGAAGCGCCTCTAAACTCAGCGTCTGAACTAATTTTTTTTGCTTTCCAAAAAAGGCCCCTAAACTCAACTGTCTAAAAACAACATTAAACAAACTTGTCTAAATGTACACATAAGATAACATTGGATGAGTTCGGGGGCAGCTGAGAAAAGCATCCAACTGCCTCTGAACGTTCGTTTACCAGCAGCAGTGCACATGAGGCCTTAGGCCTTGATTATTTTTGTACAAATATCTCTATATAATTGGACAGCTGTAACATTTTAGCAATATATACCTTTAAGAATATAAATATGAAACTGTAATTGATATCATTACAATCCTCTCATGTAGGTCTAAGCCAAACGGCACTCATGGCAACAGACAATTAGCTGCCTACTCTTTGGCCTGCACAATAATAGTAACATCTTGTAGAGTGCATTTTGTTACAGAGACAGTAAATCATGCTGAGACACTGTCAGTATTGTTAATTGCCCTCTCCGATAAATTAACGTGTCCTGTCATGCTTGATTCACACATGTGACAACATTAATTGCAATTATCCATTTGACTCTGCACCGAGAATTGTGTTCGATCTATACTTTATTGTATACTTGTGACAAAATCCTGTAGTGCATAATTTAACATGCATTGTTTAAGCAGAAGTGTATGATAAAAGCATTGAATTAATACAATTCTGTTTTCTCAGGCAGGGTTTTGTTACATGTAATGAATGTTTGGTGACACCATGGTAACAGAATTCTCATCAGTGTGCAAAATTAGAGTGTAATCTAGGCATCTCTAATTGATACAGCTGTCATTGGATAAGCAATGTAGTAGAGCCAGAACAGAGAGTGGAGACCACACTAATACAATAATTCACGCTCTAGTGGCAGCTGAGATCATCTACAACCTGAATGTTTGTGGAAGAATCGTTTTCTTTTTATTAAAGGAAAAGTGCAGTCAAGACCAATACGTTAGTAAGTAAAAAAATTAAAAAATTCCCATGCTATTACTGCAATTACAGATTTTATGTGCGGTGCCATCTCCTAGTGAAGTTAGGTAGTGAACTGAGAACAACTAAATGTAATGGTTCAATATTAGTACATAGCTATAGCTCCCAACTGTCACTGATTGCGAGGGACTGTCCCTGATTTGGAGTAATGTCCCTCTTTCCTCATTTGTCCCTCATTTTGGTCTGATCTATATAGTTGTATATAAAATGCACTTTTTGTCTTTCAAAAAGTGTTTCCCAGTGCTAAACCTTTCATCCAATTTCTAAATTGCTGCATTTGTCAATTTTAAAAGCCAATATAAAGAAATATTAGTGTTAAAAAAGCACTTGTGGATTTAAATAACCTTTTTTTTTTTTTTTTGGTTATGTCCCCTTTAAGGGGCGTGGCAGGGTGTGTGTCCTATGCCTACATACGTTTGCTAGTGGGTGTCCCTCATTCCCATCTCAAAATGTTGGGACTGCACTGTTGTCTGCTGGAAAAGATTTGGAGCACTTTTTGTTACTGTATTCAGACCCCCCCCCCCATCACTCCAGGTCCTGCTCTGTTTATATATGGTTATGGTTATACGGTATACTGTATATTGTTTTCTTAGGTGTAATCTTTTAAGTTGCTTTCAGATCAGAAGGTTTTATTAAGGGTTTGCTTTAGTGCTTTGAGTTATACTGCACATCCTTTAAAGTCAAATGAAATAAATTGTGGCCAGGCTATGGACATTTAAAGTTTTTATATATATATATATATATATATATATATATATATATATATATATATATATATATATATATACACTATATTACCAAAAGTATTGGGGTGGCTGCCTTTACACGCACATGAACTTTAATGGCATCGCAGTCTTAGTCCGTAGGGTTCAATATTGATTTGGCCCAGCCTTTGCAGCTATAACAGCTTCAACTCTTCTGGGAAGACTGTCCAAAAGGTTTAGGAGTGTGTCTATGGGAATGTTTGACCATTCTTCCAGAAGTGCATTTGTGAGGTCAGGCACTGATATGGACGAGAAGGCCTGGCTCGCAGTGTCTGCTCTAATTCATCCCAAAGGTATTCTATCGGGTTGATGTGCAGGCCAGTCAAGTTCCTCCACCCCAAACTCGCTCATTCATGTCTTTATGGACCTTGCTTTGTGCACTGGTGCGCAGTTATGTTGGAACAGGAATGGGCCATCCCTGAACTATTCCCACAAAGTTGGGAGCATGAAATTGTCCAAAATGTCTTGGTATGCTGACACCTTAAGAGTTCCCTTCACTGGAACTAAGGGGTCAAGTCCAGCCCCTGAAAAACTACCCCACACCATAATCCCCTCTCTGAATTAGAGTGGAGACTGCGAGCCAGGAATTTTTGTCCACATCAGTGCCTAACCTTACAGATGCGTTTCTGGAAGAACGGTAAAACATTCCAATAGACACACTCCTAAACCTTGTGGACGGCCTTCCCAGAAGGGTTGAGGCTGTTGTAGCTGCAAAGAGTGGGCCAACTCAATATTAATCCCTGCATACTAAGACTGGGATGTCATTAAAGTTCATGTGCGTGTAAAGGCAGGTTTCCCAATACTTTTGGTAATATAGTGTGTGTGTGTGTGTGTGTGTGTGTGTGTGTGTATATATATTCAGTCTTCCCAGCCTGGTGCAGGTCTACAATTTTGTTTCTGGTGTCCTTCGACAGCTCTTTGGTCTTCACCATAGTGGAGTTTGGGGTGTGACTGTTTGAGGTTGTGGACAAGTGTCTTTTATACTGATAACACGTTCAAACAGGTGCCATTAATACAGGTAATGAGTGGCGGACAGAGGAGCCTCTTAAAGAAGAAGATACAGGTCTGTGAGAGCCAGAAATCTTGCTTGTTTGTAGGTGACCAAATACTTATTTTCTACCATAATTTACAAATAAATCAGACAATGTGATTGTCTGGATTTGTTTTCACATTTTGTCTCTCATAGTTGAGGTATATCTATGATGACAATTACAGGCCTCTCTCATCTTTTTAAGTGGGAGAACTTGCACAATTGGTGGCTGACTAAATACTTTTTTGCCCCACTGTGTATATATATATATATATATATATATATATATATATATATATATATATATATATATATATATATATATTATAATATGTATTTACAGCTACTCAAACTTCACAATAGAAGCAGTGTAGTTGTTCAAGTCAAGACACAATTAGCTCTTACCTTCTTCCTGTGCACCAGACTAGAAGGATGCCAACTCGTTGCTGGGAGGGGTAGCTGAGCTATTGAGGTAAAGTGAAAGTAAAACTGAGAAGCTTCAGCTGCAAGATTTGAGGATGAAGTACCCAGCAATGCCTGCAGCTACAAAGGGGCTTGTTTTAAACTTACTGGTTATTGAAAATTTTAGAATGTCCATAGCCTGACCAGAGTTCTACTTTATGGTCAAACTAACCATTTACATAGCATTTGGGTACCCCTACCTCACTCATGTTCAGCACTGAATGCCTCAACTGTTGAGATGTGGTCAAACCTGTATGGGGCCAAACCTCACATATTTGGACAGCTCCCACGCTAAAGATTTAGGTAATAAGGAATCTGAAGTGATCAGATGATAAGGGCTTATGGATGTAGATAGTTTGATATTTGAGCATATAGTTGGGAGGGGGGGGGTCATTTGCAACTAAAAAGTTTTACAAATTTTATGAAATGAGGTTAATCATGACCTAATTTGAACAGTACTCACTCACCCCCTGTATGAGAAGTTTTAACTATAATTCATATTTTTAAGTATTTCCCTTGAGTAATTGCAGAAAATTGAATAAAAGTGTTTTAGAAAGTTGCCCAGCAATCAATTAAATGTGTGATTCAAAATGGAGATTATGGAAGGTTTATGTTTTTTTACCTAGAAAAGACTTTAGAAATTGAGTTGGCCTTATACTGCCTGCTCCATTCCCTGTCCCAGACATTTTGGCACATGTTTTATTGTAGTATATGGTGAGATTGGAACAATTAAACAGAATAGTGCCCGAATTAAGCATCTGGACTATGTAGGTGGCTACAGAATTAGTCATACCCCAACAGCATGCAAAGGGATCAAACACCCACATTTACTTATTATATTTTATAATTGCTGATTAGATGCTAAATATTAGTGACCATTGGCTTGGCACACACTAAGCAAATATGGGCAGATTTGTTTAAAATGTTCTAAATCTGTTGTTATCATTTAATGGCCTATAAATGGCCACCTTTTGCCTTTTTTGGAGCTTTTCCGGTTAAGTCATGATCTAGTTCTCCATATCACTTTGCTGAGCTCTTACACAAAAACTGATCCAGCTTAGGGAACATAGAAGGACATACATTTATCAGTACCTGAAGGTAGTAAGAAACTGTAGGACACAGATGGAACATTTAACTGGGAGACAGGAGTTAACACCATATGTAAAACAACTAGACTCTTGCAAAACAGTGGTAGGAAGTGGTTATTTTGTATTTAACAGTCAAACATAGATAGGACTTCCAGAAATACACACACACACCTAAACCCTGAAAAGATGACACTTATGCCTGGTACACATGATGAGATTACCAGACGAATGATTGTCCATTTTCTTTATGCATGCTAGTCTCATATCGAAAATGAAGAGTTTACTAAAGTTACGAAAATTCTCAGACGACAGAAGAAAAAAATCAGAAGTGATGTAATGTTTGGTAGTATATTTGTATTATATTTTCGAACGACAACTGTACTGATTAAACAAAAATTGTACGATATGGTATCGTACAAGAAAAGTTTCTGTGCTTGTCCCATCAGAAAATATTGAATGAACTGTTGTGATCGGCTCTCGAAAGCTGTGATTATCCTATGATCACTTCGAAAGTGGTATTTTTCATATGATTTTCGGATTGTGTGTAAAGGGGAGATTTACTGAAACAAGAGTGTGCAAAATCTGGTGCAGCTGTGCATTGTAGCCAATCAGCTTCTAACTTCAGCTTGTTCAATTAAGCTTTGGCAAAAAACTGGAAGCTGATTGTTTATCTATGCACAGCTGCACCAGATTTAGCATGCTCCAGTTTTAGTAAATCCCCCCCATAGTTGTATATCAGAAATGATTATTATTATTACTTAGGGTTTATGTAGCACCAACAGTTTGCACAGTACTTTATTTATAAAAAACAGTTTAATGTTTTCATAAAATACCACTTGAACCTTTTTTTCATTATTATTTTGCATCTGAGAGCTACTGCTGTCCTCCAGCCTCTTTTAGCCACTTGATGTCTACATGTACCTGCCCTAGCATTGGCTACATGTCATTGCTCTGGACTGGCTTCCTGATGGTGTCAATGGTGGACCATGCCTTCTGAAATGTGTGCCAGCACATCTGCTTGTGGCCTCAACTAGAAGCATGTTTTACAGGGTGACAATGTAGGTTTAGAGTTGTGAGAACATTTTAGAAGTGTAGAGTAAGTAGAGAAAGTGACTGAACAAGGACCTTCATAGCAGGACTGCCGGGTATTCTTTTAATCAAAGCTGCAGATTTAAAGACACTGACAACATTTTTTGAATTTACATTAGCATGTCAAAACTTATGAGTTTTTAAAGAGTGACTTTAGATCTACTTTTATAGCACTAGAGGTTTGATTTCACAACAAAGCAAGCTGTTCTCAATATCACTGTCCCAAAATGTATCTCCTTTTTATTGCACAAAAATGGAGAAGGACAACTGCTTAAGTGTCACTTCTACATGGCCAGCTTACTGTAATTGTCCCAGTGAACAGCTAGTATGCAGATCATGAGTTTACAAGACCTGGTGAGTTCAACCTTTAGTTACTCAATCCGGCCAACATAACCTTAGCAATATAAATGAATGACTTGTAGACAATGTGGAACTCTTTTTTCACGAAACCACTAGAATGTCAATTACAATCAAGCTCGGTTCAACAATCCTACAGCATCAGTATCATGTAACACAAGCACTGTTCTAGCAGAGGTACCAGATAACAAGCAGTAAATAATTCACAATGCGGTTTGGACAAACAAAACATGAACCTCTCTATTTTAATTTTATTTCCAAGGTGAACTGGGGATTTGTACCTTTTGAAAGCCACCTTCTGACATTCTATGACTTTTAATAAATATTAAAGTCTTATTGTCTTTAAACTTTATGGTATTTTTTATTTTATTTTGTGACTATTTAGATATTTATAGAATTCATGAGCATAATAAATATATATATAATATATCTCATTGCCCATCATTCTTGGGGAAACACCTGTCTGCCTACAGTCTTTCTATTCTTGCTTTTTAAGATTATTTTTCTCCCACTTCATGGCAGAAAGCTATTTAATTAACATTCTTGGGTCGTCTTGCATGCCTGCATGTGTGACATCTACCTACACATTTTCAATAACTTATAATAAAAAGTAGTGTATATATATATATATATATATATATATATATATATATATATATATATATATATATATATATATATATATATATAATCATACATGCTAACATAGTCCTCCTCATATTGCACCTTATGTGTGTGTTGAAGGCCTTCATGTACTGACTTCATTACAGCATCCTGAAAGTGATTTTGATTTCTGTGCTAAAATTCATGTGAGACTACAGCCAATCAAGTTACATGAAACCATTTATAACCCTAGATAAAATCCTTAGCTATAAGTGATGAGTATAAGCTCTTTCTGTTTCTTGAACCATAAACTACTACTGAATGAGTGAATAAAACATAAATTGTGCAGAAATTGTTGTAGTGGAGATGTCTGCTGTTATCTGTTGTCCATAGTACATATTAATGGATACAGTATGCAGTGCCTCTATGGCTCTAGAGCCTTCAGCGTTTCTACATTAGCATGCAGTATTCGCTAATGGGGCAGTAGGCAGTTGTAAGACCTACTGTATATACACTGTTGACTGTTTTCTGTACCGTCTTACAGTTGAAACTTGCCAGACATGTAGCATTGAATTTTAATTCTGTAAACAATTGTTTTTCCCAGCAATAATCAGTGAATAGTTCTGGGTTGACCAATACTTAACCTTCAGTTACCACATTAGCATAGCCAATAGAGTTTTAAAAATTCATTCTTTTTTGGGCTGTTTGTCACTATGGGCTTCCTTTTGGGCTTGACTAATGCTTCAGTATACCGAGAACTGATATTTCAGCTATGGTGTGAACCATTATGGGGAGTCTATGTTTTCCATGTTGGATTTTTATTCTGTATTATAAGCAAAGCAGCAGCAGGAGGTATTGAAACAAAGAAATGTGGTCAAGAACATCCAGAAACACTCAGGGTAATATGACCAGCTTGAATTAAAAATAAATAAAAGGCAACTAAATTATAATCTCAAGTCCATAATCCTTTATTACTGATAGCAATGTTACATGATTATTTTGTGCTCTAATTTTTTGATTGTTCAAGGACCTCTCGACTTTGATGGCCTCTACTTTGTGGAGTACCATCAGTCTTGTATGGTCGAGCAGCCAAAGCCAAGTCATCCAGTTCTGCTACTAGCTTTGGTTGTCTGGTGGAAGATTGGAGATCAGGACCTCATGTTTATTCTGTTCTTGGACAGTTTGAATTTATGGCAGAGAAAAATGTTTAAGACTTTTTTAAGAAGCCATGGCCAGATTCTGCCCACAGAGCTTCACATGTAAATAAAGTAATACTTTCAATAGATACATACATAGTGCTATAACTGTTGTTATACCCTTGCCTATGACAATATACCTTCTTTTACTCCTCCATAAAGCTCCAGAAGTGCATGCTTTCTTGGGTTAGAATGATTCTAGATACAATGCCAAATTATGTTCAATCATGGTCGCAATTATGCCTATAACTGTATACCATATCATCCATCTGCAGTCAGTAAAGGTATTGTGCCATTGGAAATCATGATTCTTGGTCTTTAAATCAATTTAGGTACTTCTGAAGCCATAGTTAATTTGTGTGAGAATGACCTGATTCCACTTTGAGAACTTTGTGAAGCCTTATTGCATAGAATACTGACCCCAGTTTCTGATCTGGTATGGCCTTATTGATGTCCTTGCAAGTACTTAGAGGCTTTTATCATCCGTTTGCTTTCCTTGATGCACTTTGCTTTACCTATTTTGTAACTCCAGTAATGACACCACTGAAATGACTTTCATGACTTGACTGACAATAAATGTTTCCAAGAAATATATTTAGCGTGTGAAGGGAGCGCATCCTCTTTTATATGCTAAAAATCATCTCTGACCATTAGCGTCTTTCTATTAAACTAAATAAGGGTTAGAGATGACCTTTCTTATATCAGGTTCCACTCTGATCTGTGTAATAACTGTAAATGGCCAGTGCGTGTAGGATAATCTTCAATTCAGCTCGAACAATGGCAAAAGTTTGACCTTTGAAGCCTCCTATGAGCTTTAGAAATTGAAAGGTTCCTTGTCTGATAAATTGCTTAATTTATAATCCTGCTTCTGCCCTACTTCAATCTACTTGCTTTCAAGCTCTTCTTACTGATTATATGTCATTTTTTAATTATTAATCATAATAATAATAAAGATAGCTCTTTCACTGGTAAAGATACCTTAGATCGCTTTGGCACTGTCTAGTGTTTTTTTTTATAGAACTTTTAAAATATATATTATCACACTAATATACTGTATACATTATGCATGTATTACACTTGCCATTAATCATGTGAATGGCAGAACTATCGACTGTAAATATGTGATGCCTCTGTTATCTTCGTAATGTTTTGACCTGTTTCTTCTGTTTTCCTGTACCGTTCTAAATCAGTTCCTGAAGTAGATTTTAATTGCACCTTTTTTGCATACATTCATTAATAGTGCTTAGAAATGGACATGCGGGTGATAGGATAGTACTAAAGCTAGTTGAGGTCAATCAGAAGCTTATGACCTGTACACACGACCGGTTTTCCTGTCGGAATAAACTCTGAAGGTTTTTCCGATGGAGTTCCAACAGAATTCCGCTTAAGCTGTCTTGACATACACACGGTCACACCAAATTCTGACTGTCCAGAACGCGGTGACGTACAACACCTACGACGGGACCAGAAAAAGGAAGTTTAATAGCCAGTAGCCAATAGCTTCCGTCTCGTACTTGCTTCAGAGCATGCGTCGTTTTTGATACGTCGGAACAGCATACAGACGATCGGTTTTCTCGATAGGAATTGGGTCCCTCGGAAAAATTTAGAACATGTTCTCTTTCTAGGTCCGTCAGGATTTTTGAAGTAAAAGGACCGATGGGGCATACACATGATCGGAATATTCGATGAAAATCTCCCGTCTGACTTTTTCTGTTGGACATTCCGCTCGTGTGTACGCGGCATTAGTCTTTTAAAGCCATCATTTCCTGGATATATAAGTTTATAGATTAAGCTATAGCTATACTTGGGCGCTTTTAGCCCCTTCCTGCCCATGCCAAAATTCAGCTTTCAGCGCTGCCGTACTTTGAATGACAATTGCGTAGTCATGCAACACTGTACACATGACATTTTTTTATCATTTATTTCACACAAATAGAGCTTTCTTTAGGTGTATTTAATCACCACTGGGTTTTTTCTTTTTTGCTAAACAAAGAAAAAAACATTTTTCATAGTTTGTTATAACATTTTGCAAACAGGTAATTTTTCTCCTTCACTGATGTTCATTGATGAGGCTGCACTGATGGGCACTGATAGGTGGCACTGGTGGGCACTGATAGGTGGCATTAATGGGCTCTGATAGGCAGCACTGATAGGCGGCACTGACAGCACTGGTAGGCGGCATTGATAGGCAGGACTGATAGGTGACCCTGATGAGGAGGTACTGATGGGCACTGATTGGCAGCACTGATGAGCACTGATTGGCAGCACTTATTGGCAGAACTGGTGAGCAACGTTGGGACTACACTGATAATCAGTGCCCTGATTATCAGTGCCGATGTCCCTTTAACACAAGCTGGTTATCGGCTCTCTTAGCATGAGGAAAGAAAAGCCGATAACCGGCATGTGTTTACTTCCGCGATCAGCTGTCATTGGACACAGCTGATCACGTGGTAAAGGGCCGCTGTGATTGGCCCTTTACCCCGATCTGTGATCAGCTGAGTCCAAAGGACTCAGCGATCACAGAGCATGCCACCCGTGCACCACAGGAGGTGCACGGACAGTGCGATCTCGGGAGGACGTCCATGGACACCCTTCCGGCAAAGTAAGCCCACGCTGTAGCCATCTTTCGGTTATAGTCATTAGTGGTTAAAGTCATTATCTGGGTGCTTGTTTCAGGATAATGGCATAAAGTATTCAAGCCAGAGGGTGACCATGACAGTGAGACAGACAAGTAGCATTTTCATAAAGAGTGGTCAGCAATGGCAGCCCCCATGTTTCTCTCGTGACAGGTTTACTTTTAAGTACTATGTTGAGGGAGAAGATATGGGGCTATGTATTGGGAAATCATCTAACTTTTAAGGGTGATAGACTTTGTGTTAACTGAAGGAATTATATTAATGGTTTAGCATTAAGGGAAAAGTTTAGTAGGTGATTTAGGGGCTGTGTTTATTGTTATTGTGGGGAGGAAGCGGGATTAGTGTGTGTGAGTGAGGATACGTATTAGCAAAAGGTTATAGTTCAAGAAATAGAGGATAACAGTGAAGTTCTTATTTGAGCATGTTTAGATTTATTAGAATCACATTTGATGTCCTGCTTGTTTTTGCACTGCAAAAACACTGCAGAAACAGATCAAAAGCAACTTGCAATACTGCCCAGGTGTACATAGCCCATAACATAGCCTCCTGACCCAGAGTAGGTGACCCAAACTGTAGAGGGGAATTCCAGCATATGTCATGTTGATTTCAAAAATACAAAAGTGTCAGGCCCAATGTCATAAATATTGATGCTGATCTGCACATCAGGAACCAGATTCAGGAATCGTAATTGCTTTCTGCAGGTTTAGTAGACTTTGCCTCATTTGACCTCAGTTCAGCTTCAGAAAAAGCTCTAAAGCTATAAACATCAATCTTAATGATTAACAGGATTCATGGATTAGTAATAAGCAGAGCAAAGACACTTATGTGTTTTTGTCAGTTAATGGGTCTGCGTTTGGGGTGGAGGAACTTGACTGGCCTGAATAGAGTCCTGACCTCAACCCGATAGAACACCTTTGGGATGAATTTGAGTGGAGACTGTGAGTCAGGCCTTCTTGTCCAACATCAGTGCCTGACCTCACAAACACACTTCTGGAAGAATGGTCAAACATTCCCATAGACACACTCCTAAACATTTTGAACAGCCTTCACAGAAGAATTGAAGCTGTTATACTGCAAAGGGTGGGCCAACTCAATATTGAACCCTACAGACTAAAGCCTTGTACACACAATCGGATTTTACACAGACAAAACCTCGGACTTTTGTCCGAAGGCATGTGCCTGGATTTTGTCTTGCATACAAACGTCAAGGATTTGTCGGCCAACAAACTCGGATGTAGTGACGTACTACGTGGTTTTTCAGCTCTTTAGCGTTACCCTTTGGGCTCCTTCTGCTAACTTTGTGTTAGTAGAAGTTTGGTGGGTGTTGATTTGCGCTTTTCATTTTGCACTTTTCATTTAGGGCTTTTCAGCTCACGTTTTTTATTTTGTGCTTTTCAGCTCGTTTCTGAGCAGCCGTTCATCAACCAGACATGTTGCGGAATCAGAGGAGATAACGTGTTATTTATTATTGCCCTTGGAGTTATTGCTTTGACCCAAGTCCAGTCCAGGATCAGGAGGAGGAGGAGTTCTTGGACCAAAAATTGGTTGCTTTATTAATCGTGACCAATTATGTCATATGCCTTTGCTGCGGGAGCTCCAGGAGAATAATACAGATGATTTCCAGAATTATCTCTGGATGACGGACCCTTGCTTTCACAAACTCTTGGCATAATGTTGTTGTGTTAACTTGCCCAAAAAAAAAAATAAAACATAATAATATTATTCTTGATATCACAAGAAAAAAAGCCTTTGAAAGTTTGTTTACAATAACTCCATCAGTATCACCAGCAAAGCAGCTTCATTATTATCCCATTAAAGAAGAAGAGAATTGTGCGCTGCATTTCAAGATTTCATAATTTGCCACTTCATGAATGTTAATTCTCCATTACGAATGCTAGTTTACAAGACCGACCGCTTCTGGCTTGTCCTTGCTTCCGAGCATGCGTGTTTGTACTTTGGACTTTTGTCCGACGGACTTGTGTACACACGCTCGGAAAATCCGACAACAGACATTTGTCTGCGGAAAATTTTAAAACCTGCCATCTAACATTTGTCCGCGGAAAATCGGACAACATACAAACAGTCGGATTTTCCACAAATAGTCGGATTTTCCACCAACAATCTGTCATCACACAATTCCCGTCGGAAAATCCAGTCGTGTGTACTAGGCTTAAGACTGTGATGGCATTAAAGTTTATGTGCGTGTAAAGGCAGGTGTCCCAATACTTTTGGTAATATAGTGTAGTGTATATTATTTATTGCAACTTACCAATCTTTAGGTGGTGGCTGCATTCATTTTCATTTTTAAGAAAATTTTCAGCAAGCATTGAAGCAGTGTCATTGTCGCTTTCTTCTGTAAACTACTAATCCCCCAAATCCCCCCTTTCCCAATGATTGAGCCAGACCAGCCTAGGACAGGAAATGTACTATTCATGGGATTGCCAGGTGAATATAATGAAAAAAAATGCTGAAAAAGCAAACTAATACAGCCACCACATTTAAGGCCTGGTAATATACTTGTTTTTGCCTTTAAATACACTTTACTGTTTCTCCTAGTCTGTTATATTGCCCAAAGTTTTCAATTTTCTATAATAGCATGTAAAGGCTATAGGTTATTGTTTGTTCCTAAATTGTTTACTTAAAATATTTGTTGCAAGAATTCATAAGTGTTGTTGGCTTGGCATCCCCTTTTAAATTTCCTTTATATTTAATTGCCAAATTAGCTTTAAAAGTGGCTATAATTCTGCTTTTATATAAACTTTTATAAGGACAAAATAAAGCACAAAAACAATCCTGTCTAGTAGCAATAACATGGAAAAAAAAGAAAAAGAGCAAAGAAAAAAAAACCACAACAAGCAACATGCTTAGACAAGGATCAACATTTGGTTTGCACTTTTCTGGACTCTGCAGCCTACACTTCATTAAATCTAAGTTGGCAAAGGCACAATGTGTTTTGCTGTCTTGCCTTCCTGCTAAGGGAATGCTCGCGCGCTCCCTCTCTCTCTCTCTTTTTTTTTTTTTTACTGCTTGTTTGATTTAGACATGCAGCTTTAGAGGATGTCTGCATATGGCACCGAAGAACCAAGCGTTGCATCTGCCTTTTTATTGTTGGTTGTAAAAATAAAACAAACATTCCATAGCATTTGTCAAAAAATGGGTTGAAAAACCCTGGGAACCGTCAACTATTCAAAAAATTGTATGTAGGGTTTTGCAGACTGCCTGATGCAATCCTATATATTGGGTTTATTTTTGCAGAGAGTAATGTTGGAGAGGCTGAGCTTTAATACATATGCTTGTTCCTGGCTCATAGCTTTAAGGAGTTTACCTTTCTGCACTTCAGTGTATTCTAGAACACTGTCCATACCTTTGTAATGTTATGGTTAAAGAAACTCCACTTAAAACTGGTACTTCCAGCAGTGATGCTTTAACTATGCTTCTGATTCGCAAACGTGAGGTATATTTTGCCTAAGTGCAACCAAGATCACAAATGGAAAAATCAGCACAAGGGACCATGGGTGTATGGGGGGTATCATTTTAGGGTCACCCATGCACCACCCCTTTTCGACAATGTCATTATCACATTATCATGGTAAGAGATTGCAGACGTAGTACAGTCCCTAGGATAAGTAATAGATAATGGCCAACAGGCCCTCTTACCAGACCCAGCTAAACTACAGCAGTGATCCCTCTGGCTGGACGATCGCTCACTCTGGGTTCTCTGGGGGCGACTCTGGTCAGTAGTGTAGCATGTCTGTACCCTGGTAGTGGCTCAGTTTCTCTCTCTGGTGGTGCTGGGCAGTGTGGCTCTCTCTGGTGGCGCTGGGCATTGTGGCTCTCTCTCTGGTGGCGCTGGGCATTGTGGCTCTCTCTGGTGGCGCTGGGCATTGTGGCTCTCTCTCTGGTTGCGCTGGGCAGTGTGGCTCTCTCTCTGGCTTCCACCCAGCACACTCCTTATTCTTTGTCCTGTAGCGCTCTCTCCCTCAGATTTTTCCAGGCTGCAGTCTCTGTCTCTTGATCGAGCTGTAGACTCCTCCCTGTGGAAAATGGGCCGCCAATCTTTGGGACTACAGTCCCATGATGCTCTCCTCTCCTAGTCTCCTTTGATTGGCCCTCAGTTATGGCCAATAGGGAAGGAACGGAGCGGGCAGGAAGCTGGGTGGGGAGCCTGGTGAGAGCCGCCGTCTCTTCTCCCTGACAGGAGAAAGGAAACCTCTGACAGCACGCAGCTCACCTTTCACCTGTCACAGTGCCGCCGAGTTCTCTGCTGGACTGAGCAGGGAAAAGAGCCCGCAGTTACACTACACTGATGGGGGGGGGGGCTTGACAGCACCTTGATGGTGTCATCCCATTGGCGGGTGGCAGCAGCCTGCACCCCGATAGCGACGCAACTGTGCTGAATTTAAGATCCAATCCCTGATTCCAGGGGGGGCACTTGACTCCCCTTGCCCCTACCTGCGGACGCCCATGCAAGGGACATAACTTACAGTCAGTAAGATGTGTCCCTTGTGCTGATTCCTTTTCTGTTAGTGAAAATCCTCCTTCATCCCCCACCCCCTAATTTTCTGGTTAGGGGGGGTGTTAATACAACTAATGGGCTGTCAGGGTCTCTCATGCCCACCCTTTCTGCACAGCTGCTTCATTCATAGAAGCCATACTAGAGCTTCTATGGATGGAACATGATCTATGAATGGAGGGGCAGACTTTTAAATCGCCCGTCCTCTATTCAAAGACCCTGTTCCGTTCTTAGAACATGTAGCAGGGCTTCTATGAATGGCAGAGCTGGACAGAAATGGAGTACATACTTGGGCACTCTTGATGAGTACCTGTCATAACCCCTTTGTTTTTAAACCCTGCTGCTGTAATCGTCGGGGGGTCAGGATGGAGGAGGAAGATTTTCATTAAGAGGAAAGGATACACCACAAGGAAAAAATCCTGCTGACCATAAGTTATGCCCCTTGTGCTGATATTTCTGTTTGTGATTTTGGCTGTACTTAGGCCTTAAAAAGTATATGTAACCACAATCGCTAACATCTTCTATAGGGTTTAAATATTGACTGCAAAGAGGATATATTGGACTGCAGCCATGAGATGCAACAAAGGATGAAAAAGGTAAAACATATTTTTTTAAAGGCAGTTGTTTGGAATACATGGTGGTTTCACTAACTAAATGCTATTCAGCTAGAGTTTACAATCTACTTTATAAGATTTTATTGTAAACCTGCATTATGGGTAATGACTGTGACAGATTGGAATTGGAAACCTAGGAGCAAAGATCCTACCTCTAATGCCGTGTACACACAATCGGGCTTTCCGCCAACAAAACCGTGGATTTGTTGGCTCAAACTTGTCTTGCATACACACGGTCACACAAATGTTGGCCAACAATTCCAAACATGAGAACGTTGTGACGACAACGCGTACAACGAGCCGAGAAAAAGGAAGTTCAATAGCCAGTGCGGCTCCTTCTGCTTGATTCCTAGCATGCGTGAACTCTTGTGCGACGGACTTGTGTACACATGATTGGACTTTCCGACAACAAAGTTTTGTTGGCAGAAAATTTGAGAACCTGCTCTCAAACATTTGGTGGTGGAAAGTCTGCCAGCATATGTTTGATGGAGCATACACACGGTCGGACTTTCCGACAACAAGCTCACATCCAACATTTCCCGAAAAGTCCGACCGTGTGTACGCGGCATTAGTCTCAAAGTGATAAAGGGTAGCAGTAGGCGATTCCACCTGCTGTCATCTACCTCTTATTTAAATTTTTGTTTGTGGTGGACTAATGCTTTAAATTTAAAATTTTTAAAAAATTACTGATGGATACTTGACATACGTGAGATTCCATTAGCACCTTACAACTTGCTGAACCTGTATTGTGGCCAATTAACATTCTCTCCATCCTCCTAGTAATAGAAGGTCATTTTTTACCACTGTTCTGTGAAAGCATTAAACTTCCGTATTACCTATATTTCTGATGCATCCATGCAGGAAATCTTTTAGCTATTGTCAAAGAAAAATAGCATTTTAAGGGCAACATTTCATAATAAATGTATAAATATAAAATATCAGGTATCACTTGTGCTTCAGATTAGGCACCAGTGGGTATCCGATCCTAACTTTAGATGTGATCCATTTGTCTCTGGTGCAACTCTTGAACCCAAAGTGGACTCAGATAGTAAACCTCAGCTGTAGCTCCAAGTTGGAGCTCTAATATACCACTTGCCATTCCACAACGCAGTGTGGGAGCCTTTCAATTTTCTGCTGAGCCAACTAGAGTAAATTATTGGTGGACTGGGGGCAGGCCAGAATTGGGCTTGTCACGTATTCTGTCTTTAGAATACACATGGGATCAGAGGCTCCCAGACCACACCTACAGAAGATTTTCTAACACCTACAGTTACACCCAAGAATCTAGAGGTGCCTGCTATTTGGCACCAATATCTAGATAAAACAGACTAAGAATTATGAGTGAGGCCCATATAAGTAACCTTGTTTCCTCTCTCCCAATGTCAAAATGCTGTAAGTAATAGAACACCACAAAAGAACCTGTAAGTTAAATAAAATGATATATACAATACTTACCTTTTACTCTGGTTTCTATATTGCAGGGAGTGACATCACTCTCTTCTGACCAAATCCCAGGGAATGTTGAGTAACAGAATCCTTGGGAGATGACGCAGTGCACTTGCCTGAGCCCAATCTTGATCCAGCGTTGTGCCCAAGAGCAGTGGCTCTCTCCTCTGTCTCTCTCTCCTCACTGGGCAAGGAGGCAGCAGCGGGAGCCATTGGCTCACAGCTGATGAGGAGAGAGCAGGGGCAGGACCGAGCCACACTGCATGTGTCAATAGACACACAGATTCCAGCTCAGGATTGAACCTGCACAAGTGTCCCCATAGCAGGCAACTTGCTATGGGGGTACTTGGAAGGGGGAAGGACCCAGGAGTGCCAATGGTGGACCACAGAAGAGGAGTAGCAGTTAGGTATAACATGTTAGTTGTTTTAAAAAAAAATGCCTTTACAATCACTTTAATTATTTTTTGCAGTGTTTTAGTATTGGGTGGAGGGGAAGCACAGCAAATAATCAGACCTTGTGTTTTTGATGCAAGGTCTACTTTTAAGCATTTTGCTTGGTAATAAAGGTTCACATTGAGGGCCATCATTAAACCTGAACGTGGTCTAAATATTCTTCAGTGTGTATCTTCCTCTTCTTTTTTTTTTTATAATCTTTATTTATCAAAACAATTTTACAACTTTTTATAAAACATATACACATCCAAGACATTAAATGTATCTTCCTCTTTAATGGTCCCTGCGAGCCTTCAATGATAGATATGGAAATGTCAATTTCATGCTCCAATGACAGAGCTTTGACATGCAGCTCAACCTTTTTCTATTGGTTTAGAGTTTAGCACATTGCACTGCAGTATGGGGAGGGCAGGGTATGCTTCTAGGCCAGTCTATGAAATGCCTGTTTTTAGAGCTTAAAGTAGAACTATGGCCAAGCTATAGACATTTAATTATTTACATATTTTTAGAAACCGGAAACAATCTTCAAAACAAGCCCTTACTGACCTTTTTAGCCACAAGCTTCTGACGTAATTTATCCTCAGTTTACAACAGAAAGATTTTCAGTTTGTTTTCAGCAGTAAGTTCATACTGTTCCCTCCTCTCCCAGCAATAACTTGCCAGCCTTCCAATCTCTAATGTAAACCCATAACTGGTGTACTGGAAGAATGGGAGAACTGAGTGCTAAGACCTGACTTGAGCAACATCACTTCTCTTAACTTTGAGGATGAATTGCTCCACATTGCCTACCGCTACAGAGGTCAGTGTGGGCTTGTTTTCAAGCTCATTTACTGCTTAAGAATGTGCAAATATTAGAATGTCCCTAATCAGGCCCCAGTTGTACTTTTATAGTGTTATTTAAGTATAGGCTTATTTTTAAGAAAACTGGCACAGGGTGAAATCTGGATGTTGCCTTTGCTGATCACCTTCTGAAAAGGCCAAATGCCTGCCTGTCATGCGGATCCAATGAACTTAGTGTATTGAATCAATAACCTGGAACAAGCCTGCATCAAGTGCAGTAAGACTAATATCAGAGTCCCTAATCTGGATGACGCTTGCAGTGATTCAGAATCTATTGAAGCTATTGGATTACTATGACAGTCTGACAACAAGCATATTCAGAAGAAGTCAATATCTACCTACAGATTTTTCTCACATAAGCAAAATACTTAAGCCTAGTAAACTTTTTTGAATAGGTTAAGGGAGTTCTGTGTCTAGAAAATCCAGTGTGTTATTATTCAGTGTTACGTACTTTTGCTAGAGTATATTACAACCTTTTACACTTTTAGGTTTTGCTTCATTTATTTGTATCTATTTCTAGCACAGATTGTACAACCTCTGACAGAGAAGAGGTTGCCAACAAAGGACACATTTTTATAGAATAACATAAAAATATCAAAGTCACTCTGAAAAATTGTACTGGGACTTAATCACCCCCCAAAGTAAATTACCCGTGAATAATTGAGAGTCTTGCTGGTGGCAATTCAGCTATCCATCATATAGTTCTATACTGGATGTGACACGTATGCAGGCAGCCTGTACATTAGAGGATGGTTACATGTTGTGCTGTCATATGGTGCTCTGAACCTTCTTGACTAATCTGTATATACTGAGCCCATGGGATAGTTTATTAACTCATTTTATAAATGTAGCTTAACCTAAAGCCCAACTGTAGACTTTTGGTAAAGTAGGCAGGTCCAGTGAATGTTCGAAGAAAGCCAAATTGCTTTACTGTTCTAAGCTGCTTAATAGACCCCAGTGCCAGCCCGTGTTTAATTCTATACCATTTAGCTTCATAAAAAGGCTGCTGCTTTCTGTATGGATGCAGCAGTCTCTCTGTAGAGGTCCGACACACCCCCCTCCTGAATCGGGGCAACAGATGTGCAATCAGCAGGGGGTGTGATTTGCTAATTTGCTCTTGCCCTCACTAACACGGGTTGTGTCGGTCCACTGCAGATTTGCTGAGGCTACTTTTAATGATTTATTAATGAATCCATGGCTTCAATACTGTGTGTCTTCTATGTCTGCTAAAAATGAAAATATGTGTACAAGCTATATGTAGCAACACAGTTTTAAAAAATATCAATACTTCTTGATTAAATGACTTATATTAATACATTGGGGTTGATTTACTAAAACTGGAGAGTGCAAAATCTGGTGCAGCTCTGCATAGAAACCAATCCACTTCCAGGTTTTTTGTCAAACCTTAAATGAACAAGCTGAAGTTAGAAGCTGATTGGCTACCATGGGCAGCTGCACCAGATTATGCATTGTCCAGTTTTAGAAAATAACTCTCTTTAATTTTTAAATAAATCTTAAGAAACAACAATTTTTTTATTTTTATTTTTTTTTCATTTTTAGGGTATATTCCAGTGATTTAGTTATAAGGAACGTATATGCTGGTTGTACTATATCAAAATATTCCTGCGCTGGGGTTTCCCAGTCTTACAAAGAAAAACTCCTAATTGGTGATCATAATGTGGTCTTACATAAGTCTTTATTCTGTTATTAAAGGCCATATCCACTGTTATGACCATGTTTCACTCATAGTTAGAGTATAACATGTAACATGGTTACAGACTGCAGCTGCACAACTCTCCTTCTACTCAAGGGGGATGGGGAGAATGCTGTCCCTGGAACAGCCTGTGTATTTTTGAATTTGGCACGCCGGTGTGTTGCTATGCTTCAGTTTGTGAATGAGCAGGAAGCCTCAGAGCACTTCCTATTCATTCATCTGTGCAGCAGAGGCTGTAGAGAAAGGGACTGATGAAATCTATGTGATGTCTTACAGATTTACAATTGTGTGTGCATCAACCCCTGAGGAAGTGACGTCATGTTACGAAACGTGTCGGGTTACATAGATGCAAGTTCACACCTATTATTGATTGATCTTTGTATCACTGTACCTGGCTACAGAATTAATATGTATATATTGACCAATCTGCTTGACTATATGTAGGATAAATTGTAGCGCTAAAAACACACATATATTAATAGTGGGTAAAGTTCAAGGTGCTTATAGACATAATGTCCCAAGTAACAAGGGAAATATATAATCCAAGTAGGATAACAGTCCGCAGTGAGATTAAATAATCTGTGTGAGGATCCTGTCTGCTTCCCAACCGTCCACTTGTATATCATCAACCTTAGCGAATAGATGGAATACGCTTACCAGAGAGGTTGGATTCTACTGCCATGAGCATAGAATCAATGTAGCTTGATGCCACCCTGGGCAAAGTGGTGCCCTGGCAGCAGTGGCAGGGCGTGCACCTCAATTGCTGTGCAGTCTGAGCTTTATGGCCGGCAAACATCAACTGTGAGCAGTGGTTTCTTATTGTACGTGCAGGAACTGAGAAACCACTTTTGCCTTTTGAAATCCATCTTTGGCTCGGCTTCGGTGGACATAGAGGGGACGTCCCGGCCCTGTAGAGGCTCTACCCTTGCCTCCAACATCTCACCACTTTGCCCAGGGTGGCATCAAGCTCCATTGATTCTATGCTCATGGCAGTAGAATCCAACCTCTCTGGTAAGTGTATTCCATCTATTCGCTAAGGTTGATGATATACAAGTGGACGGTTGGGAAGCAGACAGGATCCTCACACAGATTATTTAATCTCACTGCAGACTGTTGTCCTACTTGGATTATATATTTCCCTTGTTACTTGGGACATTATGTCTATAAGCACCTTGATTTTTACCCACTATTAATATATGTGTGTTTTTAGCGCTACAATTTATCCTATATTTGTTACCTTTTTGTCTTATGGTTTGTAGCAGCTTTTTTTTGTCTTTTTTGGATAGCGCTTTAATCATTTTCCTTTTTGCACTGCTTGACTATATGGCCTTATGTTACTGTTGATCTGTTGAAATTGTATTTACCAATAAATCTTTACCTTGTTGATTTTACAATTGAGTGTGTTGAGCCTCATATAAAGTACCCCTGGCAATTTATGATTTCTTGTGTATATTGAATGGGGATGGAGGCACCTCACGGGGCACATCCAACCATATTTTGTTAGATAGACTGATAAAATCTATGTCCTCAGTCACTTTTGGCCAGGGGGCCCCTGTCAGGTAGGCTGTATGGGGCCCTGTGATTTCTAACAGCAGCCTTGAGTGTGTGAGCCAATGGGAGCAGAAGGTGGGGGCATGGATGTTCCCTACTGGGACTGCAACAGGCAAAAAAATTAAAATCCTTCTCCTAATTAGTTGTAGAGAGTTCAAAATGATATATTTATGGGTAAATAAAAAAATAAAAAATAATGATTTTTAATTATTAACATCACTACCTATTGTAAAAAGATTTGTTTTTGTTAGCAACCTGCTTTCTCTAGTCTTTCATTGAGCTGCACCGGGATAACTGCCCATCTGTATTTTTCTAAATGTGAAGCTTGCCTAATTACATATACACAGAATTTCTGCTCAATTTAACACAAAAAGCCACTGCCAGCTCTTCACACGCCATGACAATTAAACAAATTCATAATTGGACATTTGTGGAGGAGCAGTGCGTCCTCCTCATAGTTGTTTGTGTGGCAGACAGTCTAATTTGCTCTTCTGATTATAATATTAGTTGTTGTAAAGTGTTATCATGTAAATGCCTGGTAAACACTGATCACCCGTGGGTCACTAAACAACTTATTTTTATTGCTGTTAACTGTTAACAAGCACTTTATGAGACTATGACAGGCTGAATATGCAAATTTAACTGAATCTGTCTGTAGGTGTAAGTATAAAGTCAGGCTGGGATAGGGAGTAAACAGGAGCCCTCAGAAATAGAAAATCAGGGCATATTTTAATAAAATATTTTTATTATGCCGAGGATGCACAAAATTGCATTATGAACATTATTTCATATTTACAATTGAAACTGGCAGGTGTAACTCTAGTTTTTAATTTTATTGTTTAACCAGGCTAATCCTAACTGCTTTGCTGAATAAAAAACTGTTGTTTACAGAGTTGGAGCTAAAATTATACACAGCTGAATAAGTCAGAGAAATTATTCATTTCTTTACTTAGACTATAATTTCTTACTGCATCTTCCCCTTTCACTTGTATTGTATTAAACACATTCTTGCCAGAGGCAGACATAATGGGATGTAATAACAGTAAGGACTCGTTCAAACGTATGGCTATCATTGCTGCCCCACTGAGAAGCGATCCACAGTGGACATTTGACAGGCAGTGAGGAGGCCTCACCTCGTGTTTTAACCCTGAAAATGGCAACCCACAAAGTTGCAACTGTGTCAGGTTATCTAGAGCCATCTAATGCCAAACTACACACTACAAAATTGAGCACTAATCTGCATTCTTATCCCCTAAGCATAAATTCCCCCAGCACAAATCTTTGCCCCCCTTTCCCCAAATCCCCCCGAGACAAATGCCCCTCCCCAAAAAAGTAACATCTCATAGCACATCCTCTCCCCCCACTCCAACTCCCCCCTCCTAGCACAAATCCTACCCCCTAAGTTTCCCCTTCTTGCACTAATCCCCCCCCAAACAAAAATTTCCCCTCCCAGCACAATTCTCCTCCCCCCTTCACCATATCACCTTTTCTAACATAAACCCCCCAAATCCCCCCCTCCGATGACAAATCCTCTCCCCCCCACCCCCCTCCCAACACAAATCCCCTTAAATCACCACTCCAAGCCATTCTTACCCCCTGATGCCCCCCCCCAAATTGCCCCTCCCAACACAAATTCCCTCCCCCTCAATCGCAGTGACACCCCCCCACCCACCTCACATGAAAGTACAGTGCCCAGGGCAGCTGCCCTTCCCGTCCACCCCTTGTCTGGGCCCCAATTGTGTGCTTTGCACACAATTGCAGGGTGGGTGCCCTTGAATGGATTGCTTTGGCAGCCAGACCACCCACTGAATGTAACATGCCATTACATTTTTCTGCGGCTGTGAAGCAAATGTTTGCGGCATGCATTTTAGGGTCTGCATCTCCTTGTTCATGGTGGCAAATGGACACTGATGAATGAAAATCATGTTTCTGGCCACAAGGGTTACACTTGTTGGTTAAGGTTTTTATATATTTGCTTCCATAAACTTTTAAAGTGCAGTGCAATCTATCAGTTTAGCTTTGAGGTTCTAACTTTTCCCATTGTACTGGAAAGAAACGTTTTTGGCTGTAGTTGGACTTTGAATAAAGAAAGTGAGAGCATCTTACAAATTTATTTATTTTTTAAGCCCTGAATATAGTAAAAAACAAAAAAGAAAATATATTTACTGTACAGAAACACTATCAATTTCCTTTGAACCTTTTGCTGTCAGAGCTGTTTTTGCATTTATTTTGCACATGCTTAAAAAAAAATAATTTTAAAGGGGTCGTAAAGTCAGAAGGCTTTTTTATCTTAATGTACTCTATGCATTAGGATAAAAAACCTTCTGTACGTGCAGCAGCCCCCCCACCCCCCCCCCCCCCCCAGCCCCATCTCTATCCAGTGATGTCCACAAGTGAATCGGCCATCCAGGACTCTCCCACCTGACTCTCCCTCCTGATTGGCTGAGACACAGCAGCGGTGCTATTGGCTCCCACTGCTGTCCATCAAACTTTGTTAGCCAATCAGGAGAGAGGGGACGGGGCCAAACCACAGCTCCGTGTCTGAATGGACACACAGAGCTGCAACTCGGCTCAGGTGCCCCCATAGCAAGCTGCTTGCTGTGGGGGTACTCAACAGGAGGGAAGGGCCAGGAGCTCCAGCCAGGGACCTGAGAAGAGGAGGATCTGGGCTGCTCTGTGCAAAACCACTACACAGAGCAGGCAAGTATAACATGTTTGTTATTTTAATAGAAGAAAAAAAAAACAAGACTTTACAATTACTTTGAAGAGGAAGCCCTGATGGGTGTTACTTCCTCTTTGTTTCCCTGCAAAGGTAAAGCATAATGGGCTGCTATGCATCACATAGTAGCCCATTATGTGACACTTACCTGCAGGAGAAGCCCGCGATGTCCCCGTCTTCCTCGCTAGTAGCGAGCGTCCATTCTTCACCCCTCTTCCTTCCGGGGCCGTGAACTCCGGCTCTGTGACTGGCCGGAGTCACGTGACGTCACTTCCGCGCATGCGTGCGGGAGCCGCCTTTAACAGCATGACCCGAGCTAGAAAGGGCACAGCGTGCCCTTTCTAACTCCTAGGCATGCGCAGAAGAAATCGCCCTACGGCGATTTGCAAATATCTCCTAGACCGTGCAAGTCTGGGAGATATTTCAAGTACCTACAGGTAAGCCTTAATCTAGGCTTACCTGTAGGTTAAAGTGGTTGTAAAGGATTTACAACCACTTTAAGCCTGAAGATTACATAAATTCCCCAAAACATTGTATATTTTCTGAAAGCAGACACCCCAGAGAATAAAATATTGGTGGTTTTAATTTTATATGTCACAGGATATTACCACAAAGGTCTTGGAAACTTAAAATTTAAATGATAAATTTTATGGCACACAAACACAATAACTTACCCAGTTGATTGATAAAATATAAAAGACGAGATTGCAGTGAGAAAAAAAATACTCAATATGTCAAACATTAAATTTGCGTGCGCCCGTGAAATGGCGACAAACTTCAGTACCCTATATTTTCCATAGGTGGCACTTTGAAAGCTCCCTCTAGGTCATACATTTAGCGTTACGAAGTGGAGGAGGTCAGGTGCTAGAAATATTGCTCTCAATCTGGCGTGCGCAGTGATATGTATCGTGTGCATCGCAATTGACGTTTTTATACGTAGGCGCCCATGTACATTTGTATGTGTGTGTGGGTAGGGAAGATTTTATGTGCTTGGATGTAAATAAAAATTTTTACAATGTAAAAAAATGAATATTTTAATGTTTTTTTGTTTTTTTTTCATCACTTGGGGACAGATTCTCTTTAATGAGACATCCGGGGCCTAAAAGACCAGGCTTTTCTGCCACAATCCAAAAACCTGCTGCTGGGTTAATTGGCCCCTGTCTAAATTGGCCCTAGTACATGGGTGCGTATATACAGCATATATTCATGTGAGATGAGGATTTTTGGTTGTAAGCTCCTTGAGGGCAGAGACTGATATGAATGTACAGCGCTGTGTAAATTGTCAGTGCTATAGAAAAGCCTGTAATAAAAATATTAGAGATGCAAAAGAGTGCTGATACTGAGGATTACAGATTTGTCTTTTATTTATTTAAAACCAAGCATGTGATCTTCAGACAAGATCATGCAAATATATCCTACAAGCATTACATAGGAGTCCATGCGTAAGGATGATGCAAAGCAGAATTTTCCATCACACAATCTGTCATGATCATTAGAGTAATTTTATCTTGTATTTAAGAACACTGTCCATATAGTGTAAACCCTGTCAGATTTCAAGATACCTTAGTCAGGGATATTGCAAGCTCAACATTGTTTCCAAATGAAATCTGTGTGGTTGAGTCGATTTTTGAAGCGCTCCTTAACCTTTAACATTAAACTTTACTTTAGAAAGAACTTTCGGATCTAAACCTTAACTGGATGACATTTAGGTTTTTATGGCTGCACCATTCACTTTCAGTCTAGAGATTTCCACTGCAGAACTTTTTTCTGCTACCAGACTTCTGCAGTCTGATGGCCAGTATCATTCAACCCACGTCCTCTGAGCCCAAGCCATCCTGGTCCCAACCCAGCCTGTGACTGGGGCATAAAAACCTGTAGGTACAGTGAACATCTCCTAAACTTGTGCTGTTTAGGAGATATTCACAGAGGATTTAGCCGGCGATGTCACCGGCGCATGCGCTCTGAAGGGACGGCATGCCAGTGTTGTACCTTCAGAGCCTTGGCCCCAGCGCGGTGCTCTGAGGGGACGGCACAGGCATGCCATCCTTCAGAGCGCATGTGCCGGTAGAGCGCATGCACAGGAGTGATGTCACAGGGTCCCGGTCATTCATACAGCCGGAGCTTGCAAACCCAGAAGGAAGACCGGGTGAGGAAGGGAGCCGTAAGAGCGCTGTGCTGGAGGGCACCATGTGCAGGTCTGTCGTTGTTCTAGTATGTGGTGCATGTTGGTAGATTATGACTTACTTTCACGCTGAAGACGTTTTTCGGGCGTTTTAGCGCTAAAAATAGTGCCTGTAAAGTGCCTCCCATACCACCTCAGTGTGAAAGCCTGAGTGCTTTCACACTGGGGCGGTGTGCTTGCGGGACAGGAAAAAAAGTCCTGCAAGCAGCATCTTTGGGGCGGTGTAGGAGCGGTGTATACATCGCTCCTAAACTGCCCCTGCCCATTGGAATGCATGGGAAGTGCTTCTGAAGCGCCTGAAAAGCGATTCGGAGGGGCCGCAACATGGGCGGTTTTATCCCTTTCTTCGGCTTCTAGAGGGGAAAAAAGCGCCGCTAAAATGATGGTAAAGCACCGTTAAATTGAGTGGCGCTTTACCACTAACGCGGCGTGGCCCCAGTGTGAAAGTAGCCTTATATCTGCAGGGGACCTTATTTTATTTATTTTTTTTATTTTTTAGCAGGTTACTACCACTTTATAGGCATTGCAAACCTTCCTACCTGCCTCTTGTGTTTTTCACCTGTATAATATGTGCATTGATTATGTAGTTTTATTTGCTGATCTGCACACACCTATAGTAAAATACAGCCTATAGTAAAATACATCTTCACATTCCTCTGTTAGAAGCTCTGTGTTCAAACATGCAGTGTGGTACTTCACATGTTAATGCATGACCTCTTTCTATAGTCTAAGGCCCCTCTCACACCAGCGGACTGATCGGGTCCGCCTGTCAATTTTTCAGTCTTACCGATGGGGACCGCCCATTGTCCTCTATGGGGTAATGGATGTCAGCGGATATCCGATCTGATGAAATCCACTGAAAACAGACGTATGGCGATACATTTGCCATCCCTCCAACGGATCGGATGACAGTTGGATGGAAACAGACATGCAGTCCATTTCCGTCTGACCGCCCCATAGAGGAGAGTGGAACAGTGTCTGTGTCTGCTCTACATAGCGGACCTGTCATTCGCCTGCTCAGCAGGATCAGCGGAGAGATCTCCCGCTGAGCAGGTGGATTTTACTTGGACGGATCCGCTCCATGTGAAAGGGGCCTAAGAACTGACACTTCTTGTGAAGAAACTTCATATCCCTCAATCCTTGGCTCTTTCCGACAAGTGCAAGTGAAAGCTCAACAGTAATTAGATCTGACACAGACACAAGCAGGCAGAGAAATAGAGTGAAGAACTGTTTTATCACATAAGCATTCCCACATTTGTGATGTAATACAGAGAAATGGTGAGCCATTGACTGTGTGTGACCCAGCTAGGTAATTGATAACATGGGCATAGGAAAACTGATCAGACATGACATTACAAACTGCAGTCACAACATGAGGCCATCATTACAAAGTAAGGCAAACAAACATCACAGGGACTAACTACACCAATACCAAGATCAAACAGCAATAACATTTAAAAGTGTACAATGCCTTTAGACCTTTTTTTTTAGCCTAAAACAACGTTTTCCCTTTATTAAATGAAACTTTATTAGCAGTATGTTTGCGTGCAACGTAGAAATTTATGTCCAGGAGAGTTAAACATCCTCTCAGATTCATAAGCAGGCTCTGTTGTGGAGATTCGCTTTTAACATGTGTGCTTAATATTAATTCTGCCACATGGATTTACTGGGTGGTGGGAAAAGTTAGAGAAAATTGAAAACACAACCATTTCGAATTTATAAATCGTATTGTGTTCAAAAGAAAGGAGAAAAGGGCTAATTTCTACGCTCCAGGGCTCCACCACTGAAGCATACACTGCTCCTTGCCTCTTCTACATGGTAGGTACCCATCAGCCATACACCATAACACAGCAAAGTACAGTTCACATGGAGGAAGTATTACATTTGGGGCTGCATTTACTATAAGGCTTCGTTCACACCAGCCCATGTGCTAAGGCCCCTTTTACACTTGTGCGACCTGAAAATTGTGCAGTTTTGATGCGACTTTAAGCAATGCCTGTGTAAGCATGAGGTCTATGGACCCCAAATCGCATCAAAGTCGGACCAAAGTAGTGCAGGGACTACTTTGAAGTCGCTGAGACTTGAAGTCGCACAGAACGGTACTCATTGGAGCTCATTGGAAAACATGGAACGACTTGTCATGCGACTTTGCATTCCCAAGTCGCAGGACAAGTCGCACAAGTGTGAAAGGGGCCTTAAGCTCATGTGCACTAGTGTGCATTGTGCAGGGCAGTGAGAGGCGGTGTGATGCGTTGTTATAATGCACCACTATTTTTGCTGCATGGGTGCGGTGAGGTGCATTGTGTAAACATTTAGCATGACTAATATGAGTGTTATGGTGTGAACAGGGCATGTAGAAAAAACATGTTACCTATGGTGTGAGCAAGCCCTTAGGCACAAAGATAAAAGTGTCTGGGGGAGCCAAAATATGGTACCAGTACCAAAGCACACTGATTTTTTGTGCTTTCTTAAAGTGGAACTTCACTCTTCCAATCAGCATTGATTATTTTTAATCCTTCTGATGCTAGCATTAGTAAATAGGTAGGAAAGTACATCATATTTACTTGTTTTAAACTTTTTTTAATTTTTTTTTTACATTTCTTCAGTTATTTCCTGGTTTCTTGCCTAGACAAATGATGTCATACATTCCAGGAGTCTTCAGGAGGGGATGAGATGAGGAGGGGGTTTCTCAGCTAAGCATACTCTCTCCTGCCAGCATCCTTAGAGCTAAGGGCAGATGGATTTCAGGAAGTAAATGTTACATAAATCATCTGCCCTTACTTAAGATGGCTACTGACAGACATGCTGGGGGAGGTTCAAATTGATTTCTCAACAAAATAAGGCACAGAGACATGGATGGGGGAGTTTGCTTTGAATATTAAAAATGAATGTGTTTTTGGTTTGTGGTGCTTAGATGCAGTGTAGTTCTGCTTTAATTTGTGCCTTGACTCTACACCTCAACACTTGCTATTAGGGCTAGTTCACACCACATGCAGTCCAGTGCGTTTTTTTATGCATCAAAAACGCATGGAAAGTAGGTTATATGGTTTTCAATTACATAATTCCCACCAGTGCTTGCAGTTCCAGTGCGTTCCATAAAAAAGTAGAACATGTTGCATTTTTCCTGCACTGGACTGTGCTGGAACGCTGTAAAATGCACCAAAAACGCACTGGAACACACGTCTCTATTTAAGGTTAAGAAAAAAGAGATGGGGAAAAATGCACTGGACTGCATCATAAACACATCAAAAACCGCACTGGAACACATCAAATGCGCGCATGCAGAAAAGCATCTGGACATGCATCCGGACTTCGTTTCTATGGTGTGAACTGGCCCTTAAAGTAGTTGTAAAGGCTGAAGGTTTTTTTTACTTTCATGCATTCTATGCATGAAGGTAAAAAAACCTACACTGTGCAGCTCCCCCCTCAGCCGCCCCTAATACTTACCTAAGCCCAATCTCGATCCAGCGATGTGCATGAGAACCGAGGATCTCCCCCTCCTTATTGGCTGAGATGCAGCAGCAGGAGCCATTGGCTCCTGCTGCAGTCAATCACAGCCAGTGAGGCGGGTGTGGGGGTGGGGCTGAGCCGTGTTCTCTGTGTTTTATGGACGCAGAGAGCCAGCTCGAGAGGGAGCATGCAAGAGTGCCCCCACAGCAAGCGGTTTGCTATGGGGGAACTCGATAAAGGGGAGTAGCCCAGAGAGCTGGCAGGGGCCCTGAGAAGAGGATTGGAGCTGAAGGATAGGACTCTCTGTAACCTAGATAATACAACGTTCTACATAATCATCTGTTTTAAATAAAACCATAACATTCATGTTTACTGCACTCAAAGGAATGGTGATACTTGGTTAAAAAAGATGAACTCCCCAGACAAATAGCTAAACACACAGTGGAAATAAATACATGGGAACTTTCTTACCTTTCATCCTTAGCTCAATATAATTCTGTTTTGACAGTTTTTGTGATACCGGCAGGGCCGCTGATAAGGAAGTACAACCAGTCCTGTTGTAGTGGGCCCAGGCCCTCAACTAAACAGGGGGGCCTGGGGAAGCTTCATTGTTCATTTCTGCCTAGATGGATAAATAGATTTTACTAGACCACACCCCCACTCCTACTTGCTTACAAGGGCTTAAATTACATTCCCCCGGGCCCCATCAGGTCAACAGGGGAGCCCAGGCAGTGGGAACAGAAGAGGGACTTTTTTTTTCAATTTTTGGGGTGGAGGCAGATAAAGTCAATGCTGCTGTTCTACTGCACCCCAGGGGGGTGGGGTGTAGGTGGGGTTGGGGGAGTCTTGTCAGGGAGGCCACACAAGGCCCTATGATTTCTAACAGGCACCTCTACCAGACTACTCCCCTGGGGCCATTTAACATTCCACACTTATGGCTGTCCAGATCAAATAGGATTATCAATACCCAATGGTATATTCCTTGCCCATGGCATAATATTCTTCAGGGGAAGTATTTTCCGGATAAGGAAAATACCATTGACTACCACCACTTAACAATCCCAGGTCACTATTCTGGCCATTGTTTTTTCCTATTCACGGTTTCCTTTTCTTCATGTAAAAAAGAAAAAGTCCTTTTGTGGACTAAACAATCTACTCATGATGTCAATACAATCAATGAATCATCTATGCTTTTTCTGTTACTCATTGATCCTTGGTGATCCATTTGTCCTTGTTGTGAATAACCATGTGTGAACTTGTAGCATCTAGTTATACTAATCAGTGCATGTGGGCTGGAGAAAAAAATAACCTCTGACAATTCTTGTAAATGTGTTGTAGAATTTAGATATGATGTCAGAACAGGCAGTATCCATTGAGCTAAGGATGATAGTGTAGGAAAACTAGTCCCTTCTAAGAAAGTTCCTGAGAACTCCAATGGTGGAATGTTGGACGGCTTTAAAGGACAACTTCACCTTTAGTAAAATAGTCATCTAATAAATACCCCTACATCCCTGAGTACAGCCCACCTGGGATAATACTTAGGACTAAATAGTGCAATGGCACTTGTGTAGTATGAAGAGAAGCCTTCAAGGACCTTGTCAGAGGAAGATTCGCTGGATTGTAGAGGAAGATAAGTACCATATTGGCATATGACACGCACAGGTGTATAACACGCACCATCATTTTAGGAGGGAAGTTTCAGGACAATAAAGAACTTTGAAGCAAAATAGGGGGCAGTGCCCATCAATGCAGCCTCACCATTACCCATCTGCAGCCTGATCAATGCCATCTGCAGCCTCACACTTGCCCATCAATGCAGCTTGATCAATGCCCATATGTAGCCTCACCATTGCCACGAATGCAGCCTGATCAGTGCCCATCTGCAGCCTCACCTCAGATTACTTCTGCCTCGGTGGGGACAGGGAGGGGGGCGGGACGAGCGCAGTCAGATTACATACAGCAAGAATCTCCTGTTTACTCGGTGGCCTCTTTAACAAAAAAAAGTTCTATGATAGACAGAACACTGCTCCAATGCCAGCCCAGGAGACGGGACTTCCTATTACAGAGGCCGCTGAGTAAACGGGAGATTCTCGCTGTATGTAATCTGATGGCTCTCGTCCCGCCCCCCTCCCCGTTCCCTCCTAAGCAGCCCAAATTGAAGTATCGGCGTATAACATGCACACACTATTTGCACCAGATTTTCAGGGTGAAAAAGTGCGTGTTACGCCAGTAAATTTTATCCCAGGTAGGCTGCAGTAAAGAGGTGGGGATGCAAATAAAGAGTATTTTCACTAAAGATGAACAATGTGCTGTACACAAGTTTAGAATGATGTTCCATTTGGAGCCCAATCCTCTATAATGTGTTTCAACTTTTTGATTGTAGAATAGCAAGGCACAAACTTTCAGAGATGTGTCCCCTTGGCCAAGTCACCCACCCGATGAAGGAGACAGAACTGGAAAACATTGGGCAGATTGAGTGATGGATTGTGTGTTCTTTTTAATTTATTGCTATAACATACAGTACATACTTTTTTTTCCATGGGTCTTTTGGCCAGTCTGATTATGTCATGGGTACTTCCATTTTTTTCTCCACCAGTGGTGACCTATTCTGCTGCATTGAACAATGCTCTTGTAATTATGCATGAGAACCATCCAGCATGGTACTATTTTGAGCCCAGGCTGCATTATTAAGCTGCCCAAGCAGATGCCATGACAGACTGGGGTCAGAGGAAACGGGTTGAATGACGCTGGCTGCGAGCTGCAGCAGTGAGCGACGATTTCTGCAACTTCCACACATTTTAAATGTTGCTTCCCTATAAACATGACAACAGGAGGTGTTCTGTACACCAAATGTACAGCACTCCTCCATAAAAGTAAATTCCTCATCACGTGATTGGCTGACTGCTGTACAAGGTGGACCCTCCAACTCAACACACAGGAAGAGATGCCTAGGGTTCAAAACAGGAGATGCAAGGTTGCATTCTGTTTTTATCTTAAAGGAGAAGTGCAGCCAAAGCTTGTTTGGCTGTACTTCTGTGGATCACAGGAGTGCAGTTTGTTCTGCACTCCTGTGACCTGTAGAAGCCCGCTGTTGGCTGACATCACAGAACCATATGGTCAGGATCCACCAAGATGCCTGGACCAGCACCTGGTTCAGCCTCTCAGTGAGCTGCTGGGAGCCTGAGCCAGCTGCTCCAAGCCCTTTCACAGCCCAGCATTCCAGTGAGCCCGTGGGGGGCAGAGAAGACAATTGGTGACTAACAGTCACAATCTCTCTGCTCATGGAGAACTGAGCGATCAGCAGTGTTTGATCGCCCAGTTCTCAGTCTTAGAGCCGGCAGGGGACAGATGCAACATCGGACTAATGCTGCATCCAGATAGGTAAGTATGATTTCTAAAAAAAACTGAAAAAAATAGTTTTCTAAAGCTCAACTCCAGGAATAAGACAAAATCTATTGTTGTAGTGCACACCATCACCCCCCAACACACACTGCAAGGGTTGCTTGTTATGTCTGGGGGAGATGGAAAGGCTATAACACTTAACTTACCATGACTTGGTTGGCTCCAGGACTCTCCAGCTCTCCTTCTGGCACTCCATGCTATGGGAGGTCCCTCTGAATCATCACATACAATGCAGGGCTAACATTCCTGTACCATAGGTAGAAAAAACAGGAGTGCTGCAGCAACTGGGAGCGCCTTAAAGAGGAGGCTTCACGGGACCAGTCGCACCACTAGAGGGACCCTGCTTGAGTGAGAAATAAGGGAAGTATTACACCTCATCCCTGCACCCCTAGACTGTACAATCAGATAACCCTTGCAGTATGAAGGCCCCACTGCAGGGACAGATTGTGTTTAATTCCTGGAGTTGGGCTTTCACAGAATAAAAGTTCTAATTTAAGTAGGATTTTCTTTCAGTTATCTTGTCACATATCCAGGAGTTCCAAATGGTATGTTGTTTACCTCTCTAGCTTCTTAAACTGGTACTAAACCTCAAACCAAAAATGTCATCTACTGACACTTACCAATCATTAGATGTGGTGGCTGCATTTGTTTTCCTTTTATAGGCTTTTCTCCCTTTGTTTTCACCTGATGATCTGGCCAGTAACACACCTCCTGTATTAGAGTGCCTCCACTCTGGATGAAGAAGCACAGGGGCACCTTTGGACAGCGGCATTGTCAGTCTGGGGGAAGAGGAGTGTTAGACTATTCAATTTAAATATACTAACAAAAAAGCCAAACTCCAGCTAACACTTTATAAGCAGTTACAGCAAACAGTTTTTTTCCTTTTGTGTAAAGACTTTACATAAATTATTAAAATTTAATTATTAAAAGCTGATCATTGTAAGCACTGCTGCCAGTGTTAAATGGTTTTTCTCATCCCTGTAACTGCAAGAGAATTTGTTCTTTTGAAAAACAGACTTACTGGCCAGATAACCATGAAAATTAAAGAAAGAAACCCTAAAAAGAAAAGTAATGCAGCCATCACATTTAAGAATTGGTAACCTGCAATATAATAACTGTTTACTTGGGTTTAATACTACTTTAACTATGAGCGGTCAGCATTGTTCTAATTTGATAATGTAAACTGTAGTCTCTATGGAAAATGCAGTTACCCTTAGTATCAAACCACTGTACTTCTGCGAGGAAAAGGATTAAAGCCGTTTTATTATATATACGGTATATATATATATAATTTTACCCATACTTTTATACAAAGCTGAATGAAACCTATGTCTTTAAAATATCTGATTGCATTCATGTGTGAGTATTTGCAATGCAAATACATGTCCAGCCTGAGATCAACCCTCCTTTGCCTACTTTAGTTATTGCTGTATTTCAAGAGCATTAAAGCGATAGCTGTCTAACTAAATGAAATAAAGTGCTTTTTGTCTGTGAAATATGCTTTATTTAAAATGCAACATAAGGAAGAAGATGGCATCGCTTGGCTGAAAGTAGAACTTTTCAAATTTGTATAGAATGGACAAGGATGGAATCTTTGCTGAGTTTTCTTTTCTGTCTGTGACTCCTTTTGGAAAGATTTCCATTCTTTTTTTTTTTGTCCTCGAAACACAACAGAATGTGAGGGGAAATCTCCCCAAAGTGAGGGAAACTTACATTATAGACAGTTGTCACCAAACAGGTGTCCCTATTGGAAGAGTTCCCTTCTACTAGTATTCCACTAAAAGATAGACTTCCCCATACATGGAGCAAATTTCTTTCCTGCAACCATGGGTTTCCCCTATCAACCTCGACTTTCCCATCAACACAGACAGTGTTGATGTGGGAACCCCTCCTGCCAGGCCATTGTTTTTTCTCAGCGGGGCTGGCTTCCCCCGCCCTTCCCTGCCTCCCTCCCCTGCTGGCAGAAGACAGTGATAATTGCTAGCAGCTATAGCAGCTGCTAGTGATAATCAAAGGTAAAACCCGGCATGCTGGCTGTACCCAAGTTGATCAATCAATCAACTTGGTACATTCAGCCTTCCCATGCATGGTTCAAATCTCAGCCAGTTCCTGCTGAATCAGCCAAGATGCGAACCGTGTATGGCCTGCCTTACCTTGTGTTCAACTGATGGCAGTCACCACCACAGACATGGAAAATGAACCTTCCCAACAGCTGTAAATATTCTCTACTCTAGCTACAATTAGAATAAGCAAGACATTCAGATGCCTCCTGCTTTTAAAAGACTCTACTATGCTTGGAACTTCTTGTTGGTTTCTAGTGGTCTCTAGGTTTTTATTTCTGTCTGTATCCCCCCTAGGGAGATTTATTTCCCCTGATTGTCCTGATCACCATTGTCACCAGGAATGAAAGTCAAGGTAAATCTAATGTCTTGAGATGCTACCAGAATAGGAATAGAAGAAAAATCTTTTTAGAGATACACTTATTCCAGTAACAACTGTCCAATAGAGAATTTCAAACATTGCAAAAGCATTCTCTTGCTTTCTGTTTGAGTCTACACTAGAAGTGAAGGGAATTCTTCATTATGAGAGACAGTTGGCAAAAAGAAATTAACAGCAGTAATAACACCCTCCTCTACTCTATCTACAATAAAAAAAATAGTTTTGGCTTTAGATATACTATGAGTCCACCTCGGGCGAAGGGGAAGGGAGGCAATAAAAATAGATGGTTGGGCTGCAGTTTTACCAATTGCCAAGCCACAGGTTAACATGGCTAGCGGCCATGTTGGTAAATACTTCCATGGTCACTCCAAAATTTATACTACAGGTGGCGTATGGCAGGCAGTACTGCTGCCCAACATGACCCATGTAAGGGAACAGGGGCACACTGCAACTGCTCGGCAACCTTGTGTAATGCTTGCAGTGGTGGAGTGGTGCAGCAGGCTTTCAGTGGCAAGAAGGTGTCATATCACCTCCAAGATGCCTCTGAAGGGCAATTCAATGCAGATCCATTTTCGGAGGAAAAAAACTCTCTTCAAACCAAAAAGTACAGTAGTAAACTCTCACAAAAGTTCTAATCTTACACCACGTTATTCACAACAATAGGAACATTTTTTTCTGGAGTTCTTTTAAAAAAATAGATATATATTTATGCTAGAATATTCTTATGTGCATGAACTATCCTTATGTGCCTTCCAAGAAATAATTGCAATACTTTTTTTATAGTAGTTCTCTTATCTGTTTGTATTAGCATGGACGTCTGGCTTTGGCTGCCATCCCATCCATCTTCCACCACAAGAGGGTTTTGTAAAATGTCAAATTTGGACATAGAATAGTGCCCAGGAGATCCTCTAAACATACTGTTACAAGCTATAAAATATTTAAACCATTAGGTGTATAAATAGTGGGAATAAATCACATCCTATTCTGATAAGGCAACAAAAAAAAAAGTTTATATGTAAGCTATAAAAGGCAGCCAAAATATAGATACAAACTTTCTAAAGCTAATTTAAGGTTAATGGCTTTTCCAAATATAGGCGTAGACTCTCAAGAAATTATTTATAATTATTGCCACATTCCTATAATGAATACCTTGGTATTAATGGATTCTTCTTCTTATAATGTTATCAAGCATTCTATTTTTCTGATTTAGTCATCACTCCAAAACATTAATTATTTACACACATACGCATTGGAAAAAGTAATAATGTGCAGAAGTGCTTAACAGCCAATTGCATTTCATTTACAGTAGTTTAAAGTAGTAGTCGAATAAATGAAAAATGAAATTGGATCAAAAAGGTCAAAAAGTTTAACAAGCAGAAATAGGAATGTATTTATTTTTTAATTTTCTTTTCATGTATTGTGGTTCAATATATCATTGAAATTAGTGGTAAGCTGATATTCTGTATAGGAGTTTCCCACCATTACTCATGCATCAGTAAAGGAGTTACTTATAATCAGGAGGTTTCCACCACTATTTATGCATATTGAAAAAATTAAGGTAGCGGTACAATTATTTTGTATTATTTGGTTCAGTTGATGTGGGAACACACATCAGCGTTTAGCAGCAAGCCCGGTAATATATCCAGATAGCAAGCAATTGTGTTGCAAATTTGAAAATGACTTGCTAAGCTATTGCTAGACTTGCCAGGCTACATAAATTTGTTGCACAATTGCAGCAAGTCCTCACTGCATGAATCCAGATCAACTTTCTTTGCAAACATTCTGCAAGTCTGCTGCAAGTTCTGGTTCAATTATGTTGTGCAATAGTCATCCCACCACAGGGGGTCACTGTGGCTGAATTTTCATGCTGTAGACTTTCAGAGCTCTTGCTGTAGACTCACCACTGTAACATGGCTCTTGGTAGAGACTTGCCTTGCAAATTTGCTACAAATTGGAAAAGTGTCAACTAGAACTTGTGCTTCAAGTGCTCTGCAAGTGTACAACTTGTCAGTGAAAATGTGCAGCAAGTTAACATAACTTACAATTCAACACTGACACAAAGTTGTGGCAAGTTATCCTTGCTACTGTATCTGGGTAACAGTCTGATAAAGTACATTGCGAGATTATAATTATCATAGTAGAGTGGTGGTACTTGTACATATATTTTTACTCTAAGGCATAGTGGAGAGGCAGTTTGGTACATTTTAGTGAGTACCATCTCGTGAGAACTGTCACATTAGCTTCAACCAGAGCGATGTTTATAAATGCCTATAAAGGAGCGTTGGAAACAATTTTGCACAAGTTTAAGATCTCTGTCATTTTGGAGATCATTATCCCATTCTGCCATGTAAGGAAACCATATTGGAGAGCCAAGTGACAACCCATAAATTATGGAAATACCACCCCTCTGACCTGAGTCCTGACTGCACCACTTTTCATAGGGAGCAAGCAATGACCGCTAATATGCTTCCGGTCTTATGGAATGTAAAAAATGGGCAGATTGCAAAAACCAAAAGCACTCGGAGGGAGGCATTTGTAAAGTTTTTTTGCAATACTGTAAAGTAAAGGGTCCTATGTGAGCGACAAAACATCCAATTCTGTACAACCCTTTATCCAACCACCAATGGAATGCTTTAACATCTGAGCCCAGTTGGAAAAATGCGTTATTAAAAATATGTGCTATAAGGCAAAAGGATGATATAAGACTCTGATTATGTTGTAGCCTGTCCCACAGGGCAAAGGGACGGGAAAGGGTGGGTGCGAGGATAGGTGGATTGGTGAAATGTGCATTGGTAGTAGAAGATTCAAATTAAACATATTTTAGTTCTATCCTATACTGAAGAGTCTCAAATCACATGACTTATTTAGAAACTTGGGCCAACTAGCTTGAGCTCCAAGGCAATGAACTACTTTTTTGAAAAATGATAATGTTGGTGTATATTGCAACATGCCAGGTATTTATTCAGCAGAGTTGCAAAAAGTAATAGAAAGGTCTATAATAATGCAGATCTTTTTCAGGCCCCATGGCCGATAGTTTTATGATTGTGCCCCATTTGATCACCTGATCTCTACTGCAGACAGGAGGATTTGGGGGTTTACAATTTGCCCTTCTTCAGGGCTTGTATACTGGAATGAGTTCAAAATTGTACTGCATAACACTTGTAAAACAATACCGATAACGTGAGTTCTGGGTTACCAGACCGATAAAGGACAGAGTGCGGAACCTCCAAAACATTTTGGATTCTTTTAATTAAAGTTTCATGAATGATAAAATAATTACTGGACTTATTACAGACTATTCCAGAGACATTGTGGTACACACTTGTTGATGGAGAGCTGCCTCCTAAAAGTTTAATCTGAGCTCCACTCTGGAGTTCAGTGTTCCACCAACAGATTCCTACCTGATCTCTGTTGAAAGGGAGGTTTGGAAATTAAAGTGGTTGTAAAGACTGAAGGTTTTTTTACCTTCATGCATTCTATGCATGAAGGTAAAAAACCTTCTGTGTGCTGCTCCCCCCACAGCCCCACCTAATACTCACTTGAGCCCCATCTCGACACAGTGATATGCTTTGGAGCCTTGGCTGTCCTGGGTCTCTCTCTCCTTTATTGGTTGAGACACAGCAGTGGGAGCCATTGCTTCCCATTGCTGTCAATCACAGCCAGTAAGCCAATGAGGAGGAAACGCGGGGTGGGGCCAAGCCATGGCTCTGTGTCTTTTGGATGCATAGAGCGGGGCTCAGAAGCGAGCACGCACCAGTGCCCCCAGAGCAAGCAGCTTGCTGTTGGGGGCACTGGTCAAGAGGGAGGAGCCAGGAGCTCCAGTGTGGAAGTCAAGAAGTGGATCAGGCAAAACTACTGCACAGAGCAGGTAAGTACGACATGTTTGTTATTTTTTAATTTTTTTTAAATTAACCTTTAGAATCCCTTTAAACTTGGTTGGTGTAAGAGCCCACAATGAATGATGTGTGAACTTCAACCGCCATTTTGAATGACCAATAGTGAAGGCTATTTTTGAATCCTGTGGGTCTTTCTATTAGAAAGTACACTCTACCCTCGAAATTGATAGACCAGGGCTGGACAAATCACAGGAGCCAGTTAGCCAATGCTCCCTAAATATTACATCTGGTGCCAAATTTTTGAGATTTTCTCTAGTTGGTAATGTAGCTGGCTCATGGAAGAAAATCCTGTTGGCTTCTGGATTAGATAGACTGGCTCCTGAATTCGATATTCATTTGTGCACCTCCTGATATAGATTATGAAAACTGTAATCCGCAACATTTTTTTACTGAATACATTAATTTAGAGAATATATAATTGTTTAGTGTTTTACACCAGTTTTGATATTTGAATAATAGTTGTCCATACATCAGACCAGAGGTGCAAAGTGATTTGGTTCCAAAAGAGGTAGAGTAAGGCATTATAATGATAATGTAGGTTAGCCCCAAATTTCAGGTTTGCTTAGAGCAGAGTTGCCAACTTCCCGCAGCATTTTTTACTGACAAAATATGGAAAGTTTACTGGCGGAGCACATTTTTTTTACTGGCAACCTGAGAAATTACAGAACTCTTATTGAAAACTAACACAGTGGATATTTGAACAATATAAACATAATATGGAAACACTGACAATACCTATAACAAAGTAATTTGTTTGATTTACACTTAAAAAGTCAACAAAATATGAAATTATCAGCCCCTGATATTTACTGGCAGTTGTAAAAAAAAAAATCACAAATTTTTACAAACTGTCAGTAAATTTACTGGCGGTTGGCAACCCTGGCCTAGAGGTGCCAATTTATTTAGACTTCCCTGGTTAGTGAAGTTTTTTTTTTTTTTTTTATCCCTTCCTGTGTCTGCTGTAGACAGTTTGCATAATTCTAAATCTGTGTCTGTTTCTCTATGTCCCTGAGAGCTTTGGAGGTGTAAGGCGTTCCATGCATGCTTTTAATATTTTGGAAGTTAAAAATATCTCCAGCTCACCAGCGTTACATCAGTGACTCACTGATTCAGTCATTCTAAACAAGTGCAAGACTGAGAAAAATGCCATCCGGCAGACACTGCATACAAGGAGTTTTGTTGTAAGAATTTCTCTTGATACTTTTGTCTAGATTTCCCCTTGTGATTTGTGAATCATGAATCCTCATCACAGCTTAGTATCACGCATCTATACAAAAAAACAGTTCTGTAACAAAGAAGGGGTGAAGCACTGTCCTATTAATGCCGGCCTACAGGCTATTACGCGTGTAAAATGAAGGCATTGTTTTTGGGAGTGTCAACACATGCTACATGCTCAATACACCCACGGAGTGATAAGCTAGAGATCTGACTCTTGATTCAGGGTCAGGTCAGAGGATCTTCTGTCCACAATCAGTTGTCTGTTCAGATGTGTATAAGCATAGCTACCAACTGTCCCTGATTTCGAGGGACTGTCCCTGATTTGGAGCAATGTCCTTCTGTCCCTCTTTCCCCCTCATTTGTCCCTCATTTTGGTCTGATCTATATAGTTGTATATAAAATGCACTTTTTATCTTTCAAAAAGTGTTTCCCAGTGTGGATTTGATTAACCTTTTTTTTTGGTTGATTCTCCTTTAAGAGGGTGTAGCAGGGGGCGTGTCCTATGCCTACATACATTTGGTAGTAGGTGTCCCTCATTCCCATCTTGGGAGGTATGTTAAAAGGTGAGCTCCAGGAAAGCCCCCTAAATTCTATGATAAATCTGCAGAGGGAATAGCTATGACTATCTGCACCTGCTTTTGTTTTTTGGTGTATTGTTATGAACAAGAAATAATACTCTAGTTTTGTTTCTTTAGCAGAAAATAAAAGTTATAGTTATTCATTTCATGTGGTTCTAAAGCCTAAACATTTTTTTAACCACTTCAGCCCCCGTAGGATTTGCCCCCTTAATGACCGGCCATTTTTTGCAATACGGCACTGCGTCATTTTAACTGACAATTGCGCGGTCATGTGACACTGTACCTAAACAAAATTGATGTCCTTTTTTTTCCCACAAATAGAGCTTTCTTTTGGTGGTATTTGTTCACCTCTGCGATTTTAATTTTTTGCGCTATAACCAAAAAAAGAGCAACAATTTTGAAAAAAAAAGCAATATTGTTTACTTTTTGTTATAATAAATATCCCCCCAAAAATATAAAGAAACAAATTTCTTACTCAGTTTAGGTCGATATGTTTTCTTCTACATATTTTTGGTAAATAAAATCGCAATAAGCGTATATTGATTGGTTTGCGCAAAAGTGATAGCGTCTACAAAATTGGGGATAGATTAATGGCATTATTATTATTTTTTTTTTTACTAGTAATGGCGGTGATCTGCAATTTTTTAGCAGGACTGCAACCTTGCGGCTGACAGATTGGATACTTTTCTGGGACCATTGACATTTATACAGCGATCAGTTCGAAAAATAGCCACTGATTACTGAATAAATTGCACTGGCAGGGAAGGGGTTAACACTAGGGGGCGATCAAGGGGTTAAATGTGTGTCCTAGGGAGTGATTCTAACTGTGGGGGGATGGGACTACCTGGAGGAGGAGACCAATCGCTGTTCATACTTAGTATGAACAGGAGATCTGTCTCTTCTCCCCCTGACAGAACGGAGATCTGTCTGATAACCTTGACAGATCTCTGTTCTGTCTCTCTCAGGAGCGATCTCAGGTGGCCAGCGGGCATCATGGATGCAGAGCTGCATTAATGTATGTTTTTTTTTTTTTATATATCTATTCAGATAGCTTCAGCTTTAACTCTGTGCCAAATGAGGGCTTGCTGTAGGCTGTGTTGGGAATAACCCCTTCCACCAGGGTGATCCCGAAATAGTAAAAGGATGTGTGAGGTCTGTACAGCACAGCTCCCTTCTCTCTGCCATCTTGGCATGTACAGAAGACCACTGTGTATGTATAAGGTACGCCTGCGTGTTGTGTCTGTGTGCAGGTTGAAATATCAAACATTACTTTAAGTTTTTGTTTTGCACTTTTGCTTGGTGGCTGCCTGATTACTGGGATCATTCCTGGAATACTGTTTGTATAATTGAGCCACTAAGCTCAACGCCTCATTGGATCATGACCGGAGAAGATTGAACAAATTGATCTTGTGTGAATGCCGCTATATAGAGAATTACAAGAGGCTGCAATCAAGTCACATTCAGTATTTATATTAGTTGCATTTAAAATACATTTTGATTGCTTTTAATGAATACATAACTGCATTTATTAACTCCCAGTGCTTTTTTTCTTAGAGAAGAGGTGCAGGAACTCCCTCTTTCCAAGTCCACCTCCGAGCACCGTTCCTTGGTTCCACCCCCTACCCACCTCCGAGCACCGTTCCTTGGTTCCACCCCCTACCCACCTCTGAGCACCGTTCCTTGGTTCCACCCCTTACCCACCTCTGAGCGCCGTTCCTTGGTTCCACCCCTTACCCACCTCCGAGCACCGTTCCTTGGTTCCACCCCTTACCCACCTCTGAGCACCGTTCCTTGGTTCCACCCCCTACCCACCTCCGAGCACCATTCCTTGGTTTCAACCCCTAGCCACCTCCGAGCGCCGTTTCTTGGTTCCACCCCCTACCCACCTCCGAGCACCATTCCTTGGTTCTACCCCCTACCCACCTCCGAGCACTGTTCCTTGGTTCCACCCCCTACCCACCTCCCAAACCCACCCCTTTCAGAGAATACAGTAACATTTGTGGTACTAACTAATTTGTATAGAACTTGTTAATGATAACAATAAAAGCCGTAAAATAGATCCCCTGCAGCCAGCAACACAGGACCACCCACAACAAAATACCCTCCTCCCCAGGAACAATAGACCCCTGCAGCAACAAGATCTCCTCCTGAGATCTCCTCACAGCCAGCATCAATAGATCCCCCAGCAATAATGGACCACCTACAAGAAAATGCCAGCCCCTCCCTCAGGAACAATAGACCCCGGCTGCAACAACAGATCTCCTCACAGCCAGCATCGCTAGACCCCCAGCAATAATGGACCACCTACAAGAAAATGACACCCCCTCCCTCAGCAACAATAGACCTCCCTGCAGCAACAACAGATCTCCTCACAGCCGGCATCGATAGACTCCCAGCAATAATGGACCACCTACAAGAAAATACCACCCCCTCTCTCAGCAACAATAGACCCCGGCTGCAACAACAGATCTTCCAACAACAATAGACCCCTCCCTCAATGGTACATCCATCCCAGCAACAATTGACTTCCCCCAGCAACATAAGACCCACCCCAGCAACAATATATCCCCTGCCAGCAACAACAGACCTCCCCATTAACATCAGATCCCTCCCTCGACAGTAGATCCCTCCCAGCAACAACTGACCCTCCAGCAACATGGGACTCAACCCCCAGAAACAATAGATCCCCTGCCAGCAACAACAGACCTCCCTACCTTCAAAAATAGATCCCCTCCAGTAACAATAGATCCCTCACCAGCCAGCATCAACAGACACTGCAGCACATTCCAGCACCCCTTGCCATTACATACATTCAGTCCTGGAGGTGCCAGAACTGCGTTCCTGCTGAAAAAAAGCCCTGGTAACCCTACTCCAAAAAAAAAAAAAAAAAAAATCCCTTCTGGGTGATCAATGTACATTAGAAGATGCCTATATGTTTCTGCTCTGAAGAAATAGCTATTTGTTTCACCATGTCCTTTGCATGCTGTTTCTGAATAGGAGGGACTGGTTCAATATAATCACCTTGTGCGCTCTCATTGTTATGATGAGAAAAGTTGCAGCATTGCAGAGGGGGTGACCAAAATCTGACTTGTATCTTAGTGCAGACTTTTGGGAAAATCGGTGAGCTAATCACACAAGCAGGAAATTACATTTCTGAGGGAGTTCTGTACATCAATTGTGTGCAGAACGCCTCCAGTCTTCCATATTGCATTTAATTTTACAGAAAATTACAGTGTTGCAAATTGAAAAGGAAATATAATTCTTAACAACATTAAATAACAATGCAGATTGTGTAGCGATTGTGTATGAGAAGTGGAGTTATCTTTTAAAACGGTTGCCAATCTCAGATATGAACAAAGCATATCTGTCATGTACCTGGTTGAGGCCGAGCTGACAGGGAGGCTTTCTCTTACACCTCCTGTCCTGCTTTTCCTGAAGATGGTGACAGGATATAGCAGGACAAGGAGTGGCACGGGTGCCTGGTTGGAGATTCTGGACGGAAGACACTTGCAGCAGGCAGACTGGTGTACTGGCAGATACATGGCAGCAAGCAAGCTGGCAAGCAGGCAGATGCATTATCTTGGGTGGTCAGGCAGGCAGAAGGTGGTAGCGGGCAAGCAGCAGAGGTATGGCATCGGATCCAGAGCAGAGTCAGGGCCAGAGCAGAGTCAGAGCCAGACCAGGGTCGATATCATGCAAGCAGAGAAGGAACTGGAACGGTAGGCAAAAGACAGAGTCAGGTAACAAGCTGGGTCAGCAACAAGGTATCAGGAATGAGCAGAATCAAACAGGCTGGGTACACACAGGAACAGACCCAGGATCATGTCACAGATAGTAGAAGCCCACTCAGCAATCTTCTGGTCTCTGGAGCCATTTTAAATAGGCAAGTGAGCGCTAAGTATTCACGCACGCTAATGCACACGTGCGTGGGCATGTCTAGTTGTCACTCAAGATATACTATGAGCACGCAGTTAGGGGATATCTAGTTGTCACTCAAAAATTATTATGAGCGTGTGCACATCTTCACGCACGGTCATGCATACCCTGACACTAGCCCTCTATAGTGTGTACTTGTACAAGCCAAAGCACTAAGTGTCATTTCTGTCTGTTGCTGCATTCCTCTGCTGTTTGCATGAGTCACTTCTAACACGAAGTAAAAAAAGCGAGAGGGGAGGGAGCTCCAGCACACAGCCTGTGATTGACAGCCTCAGCTCTGTTCCTGTGTGCTGTGTGAAGGGGGTGCATCTCTTCTTTCCAATCAGTTCTCAGAGCTTTTGTGACTGAGCTCTGCAGAGTGTAAATTCAGCTCCCCACCCCCTGCTTTCTCAAAGCACGGACAAGCTGTAAAAAATATGCACTTTGAACAGCTGTAGAAAAAAGAGGGCTGCAGATAAACAGGTACAACCTATGTAGGAAGGATGGGTTTAATCTCTGAGTATCACCTAAGGCTAGCCACTTCACTGGGCATATGTAAGGGTTTGTAATCACTTTAAGCTTACCAATTCTTTATTATAATCATCCTATATTTTATCAGAATCTACCTTTTTGTATGTCAGTATATATTTTTCATGATGTTTTTGTATTTTTTTTTTTTTTTTGCCAACAATAAAAAAAAAAAAAAAAAGTGTTGTGGATTCTCACATTCCACTACAGCATAGTTTATAAAAGTCAGTTTTGGAATAATGTGTTACTATAGCTTGGTTGCAGTTGCTTGGTAACATTTCCCATAATGCCCTTACAAAGCTTTTCACAGAATCAAGAGCTCATTAAAAATTGAATCTCTATACTGCTCCTGACATGTAGCATTTGCTCCAGAAAGCTCTTAGGTTATCTCTTCCTGGTTATAAATCCAAAGGTAAATATTTGTACCGGATTCACTCTCTATCCGATGGGTGGGATGAGATCTTCTGTAATGGAGCTGAGCTTGGGATATAATAATTATAGGGACAGGAGGTTTCTCTCAATAAATGCAATGTTTCATCTTGTAGAAGGTTACTAAGTAAACAGAAGATAATGGAACAGGGATTTGCTGCAGCTAAGTTGATAGAAAATGTCATGAAACCGATGTATGTGTCTCCTCTAATGCTTTCCTCCTAAATCTTTTATTTTTTTTCTGTTAGAGAAGAATAATAGCTTTTTTGTAATCTTACATCTATGTGTCATGGCGGTACCATTATATGGACTGTAGCTGTAGGATAAAAGCATACATTGGAAATGTCAATAGTTGGTGGGGACAATAGAGACAAGTGAATCGATCTAGATTTTTATATACCAGAATATCCATAAAGCACTGGGTAGCTCAATAGGCTCCCTTCTAGGCCATTAAAGTAAAAACTTTTTTTCAGTCTTGGATAGGGGGCTGAGGAGTTGGAACTAGCATCAGGTTTATTTTTCGGCTGTCTGTGTACCCTTTAGGATGATTTACATTGTCTGTTTGTCATAGTAAATATTGTCTCTGGGAATGAAAGCAATGCCCTGTACACATGGGTGGACATTTTCGGCAACAAAGGTCCGACAGTCTTTCCGACGAACTTTTGACGGACTTCCGACGGACTTTCGAACAAACGGACTTGCCTACAAACGATCACACCAAAGTCCGACGGATTCGTACGTGATGACGTACGACCGGTCTTAAATAAGGAAGTTCATAGCCAGTAGCCAATAGCTGCCCTAGAGTCAGTTTTCGTCCATCGGACTAGCATACAGACGAGCGGATTTCTCGATAGGAACTAAGTCCGGCGGAATCTAAAGTCCGTCAGATTTTTGACAGAAACAGTCGGCTGAAGGTCCAACGAAGCCCACACATGGTCGGATTGTCCACCATATTCGGTCCGTCGGACCAGTCCGGTCGAAAATTCCACTCGTGTGTACAGGGCATAAGAGAAAAGTTCCAAAGTTCGAGTAGTCCCCAGAGCAGGAATAGAGGGAAAATCCTCCAATGGGGACATTTGTTCAAGGATATGAAAGGAAAGGGGTGGCACAGTGGTGTAGTGGGTATCACTCTCGCCTAGCAATAAAAAGGGTCACTGGTTCAAATCCCAACCACAACACTACCTGCCTGGAGTTTGCATGTTCTCCCTGTGCCTGTGTGGGTTTCCCCTGGTTTCCTCCCACACTCCAAAGACATGCTGGTAGGTTAATTGGCTTCTGTCCAAAAATTGGCCCTAGTATATGAATGGGAGTTGGGGACCTTGGATTGTGGGCTCCTTGAGGGTAGGTGACCGATGTGAGTGTGCGATGTATGTGTGGAGCGCTGCATAAATTGACAGCATTATATGGGTACCTTTAAATAAATAATATATAATAGAGGAGCATCTTAAGGAGACACAATGTACAGGGATAGGGACAATTGTAGACACACACCCACACTCACTCAGGATGGACTGGTGTCTTTATCCAACCTTACTAACTATGTAACTATATGAAATCTCCCCAATGGGACTTAGATGGCAAAGAAAAACCTGAAAGGGCTTTTAACTATTCCGTTTTCTATCCAAAACTATGTTTTGGCTTAGCTATAATTTATATTAGACCTATTCTCATAAATTTGCAGCATAAGTACTGTGTAAGGGTAAAACTTTTTTATCACAGAATTCCTCTTGAAAATGCCTTCATCTGATTGCTTCTCAAAAAGGATGGTACCATCTTCGTTAAACATCTGGCTTTAACTTCGGCACGGAATTCTATGTAAAAGTGGTTAATCCTGAGTGTTATTCGGGGTAACGTTTTTTTACACTATACTCCAAGCCCAAGTAACTTTTGGGGTCAAAGAAGGCTGGATCTTCTGGATGGCAGAGTGGAGGTCAATGAATATCTGTTTGCCAACCCTGCCATTCTTTGTAAACCCAGAAGTGTTCTGCTATGAGGCATCCCAGAATCTAAAGAAATACAGTACTATCAGCACTCAATTTGTTTTCAAGCAGTACAGGGAAGACAGCAGGTGTCCAATAGATAACTGGGGGAGAGGGGACTGAGAAAATGCATCATCCTGCCTGCAGCAGAGTAATGATATCATCTCACCTTAGGCAAAGTCACTGATTTGAGGTCAAAGATTTTGTTTTAATGGTAAAACAGTAAAACTTTTTAGAAAAATTATACTGTTACTATACATTGTGACATCTCAAGAATGTATTCATTGTGCCTTTAAAGATACTAAAAGACTTTAAGTTAAAGGGCCACCCACATACTCTAAAAATCCAACTTTAGTCTCCTGGAGCCAATTCATCAGGCTTAGTGCTAATATTTTGATGAGTTGGAGAACCTTAGGAATTCTATATACATTAAATTGATGTGCAACATGTGACCTAACAGTGTAGACATTATAACAAAAATGTAGATCAGGAGTACCAATTTTATAAGGTACCTACTTGTTCGAGCTGAATTTATCCAGAATAATAAAAACAAGGTGAAAATAAAACCTGGAAATAAGGTTGCAATCACTATTCAGGCATTTCTCCCATGGCAAGTTCTTTTTAATAGCCTATAATGGACATTGGTCATACTTTAGGCTCAGCTCCATACTTTGCTGGTAGTCCTGTTAAAGCTACCCCATGATTGACTAAGATGCAGTTCATTGTAATAGCTTTGGTTGTGGCAGTGGTAAATACAATGCAATCTATATTAAACTTTTGGATCAGTGACAGATTTTTTTCTTAATGTTGCTTGACAGGTTAATTTTTAGCATATGATGCCTTCTGGATAGATAACTTCAACGTTTCACAACAAACACATATGTCAACTATACTGTATCCAGCAAAGCAATTTTATTTTGCCATTTGAGTAACATGTAATCCACGAGTCTTCTAATTTTTTCATGTTTCTGTCTTTTTCTCTACAGTTCCATCAGGTGAGAAGAGTAATGACCATCCTTTTCCTTACTATGGTTATTTCATACTTCAGTTGCATGAAAGCTGCCCCCATGAAAGAAGCCAGTGTCAGAGGACAAAGTGGCCTGGCCTATCCGGGTCTTCGGACCCACGGTACTCTGGAAAACATAGGTGGGCCAATGAGTGGGTCAAGAGGAGGACTTCCATCCTTGACGGATACCTTTGAGCAGGTTATTGAGGAACTCCTAGAGGAGGAACAGACCATAAGGCAGAGCGAGGAGAACAAGGACTCAGATATGTATTCATCTCGAGTTATGTTGAGCACTCAAGTGCCTTTGGAGCCCCCTTTGCTTTTTCTCCTTGAGGAGTACAAAAACTACTTGGATGCTGCAAACATGTCCATGAGAGTGCGTCGCCACTCAGACCCAGCCCGACGTGGGGAGCTGAGCGTGTGTGACAGTATTAGCGAATGGGTGACTGCAGCCGACAAGAAAACTGCAGTGGACATGACAGGACAAACAGTTACTGTTCTTGAAAAAGTCCCAGTACCCAAGGGTCAACTGAAACAATATTTCTATGAGACCAAATGCAATCCAATGGGCTACATGAAGGATGGTTGCAGGGGCATCGACAAGAGGTACTGGAACTCGCAATGCCGAACTACCCAGTCTTACGTGCGCGCGCTCACCATGGATAGCAAAAAAAAAGTCGGCTGGCGCTTTATAAGGATAGACACTTCTTGTGTATGTACACTGACCATTAAAAGAGGAAGATAGTGAATTTATGTTGTATAGATTATATTGAGAAGAAAAATTATCTATTTGTATATATACATAACAGGGTAAATTATTCAGTAAAAAAAAACAAAAATAATAATTTTATGGACTGCATGTATAAATGAAGTTTATACAGTACCGTGGTTCTACAAATCTATTTATTGAACATATCCATAACCTAAAGGAAAATAATGACCTCTGCGCACAAAGTTGCCTGTTTTCTGCTGGCAGGGCCCCGGGCTGCATTGCTGTGCAATGCTTCCTGAGCCCCTTCCAGCAGTACATAGGTTAAGAGATAAGCCTGCATTACCTTCCTCAATAACATTGTGGTTTGTTGGTGTTGCCAAGAGTTGAAAACTTAAAAAAAAAAGTTAGACAAGCATGCATGCTGCTTCAGTTGTGAATTGATAACACTCTGTCTTCATCCAGGCAAAAGAGATATATTAAAAAAAAAAAAAAGAACCAAAACATTCCATTCACACTTCAGACAGTATCTTTATTCATGTCGGTATTATATCTGTTTACTGCTTTTAACTTCTCTGATAGCGTTGAAATTAAACAATGTTAAGGTGCTGTTGCTATAGCTCTACTGTTTAATTTTTATTTTTTTGTGTTTTTTTTTATTTTTTAATTCCTGAAAAAAGTTGCAAAGAGCTTGTCATGAATACGTGTTCTAGCTAAAAACAAAAAAAAAAACAGACAAATATTTAATTTTTTGTATGTTGTGAAGGTGTTTGCAAACTCGAATCAGACTACTGATCAAAAAAAAGAATAAAAAAAAAGTCAAGGCAATTAAAAAAACAAAAAAAAAAAATATATCAATGTTCATGTTGAACGTTTTCGACCTGTATTGGACACGGAGTTGTATTTTTCAGATATGAATGAGGGCATGGTGCTTTCTCTTTCTTGCAGGCTTTTGTGTGCTATATGACAGCCGTGTATGCTATTCTGTATTTCATGCGAGACTGGTACATTTCAGAAGACTTATAGCAAAGGAAGTTGCAGATTGTATGATCTGGGAATATCTACAAGGATTTCTAGACTACTGCTGGGTTCTGTTGACATTTGCAATACAAATGCTGCCTAGGAGTTGTTGATCTAGGCACCCTTGGCCCATAACATTGTCCTCTTAATGCTAATCAGCAAACAAATCAGACATGGAGTAGTTACCAGGTTACTATGGAAAGCGGCAATAAATATGAATATGATGATATGCGCACATCATAGAGCTAGAAAATGTAAGCAAGAAGCATTAACAAACAGAACATTTAGAAAATCTTAGATGACAGATGGCCTTTCAAATTCTAAGATCATAATGTAAAATATTACATGGGCCCACATCGCACAAGGGCTAGCCATTGAGTTTACGTAATCAATGAGAGAATAGATTGGCTGGATATTGTCATCACTAAAGATGGCTCCCTCTTGTTTGCCTAGCTGACAAAATTAAAGGATCTGGTACGCAAAAAATACATACACAAAGGCTGTTTTTAATTTAGGATAACTAACACTGATGCACAAGTTTAAGAAGATTTTATAACAATCTAGAGTGGGTCTTCAAATTTTTCTGACAAATTCTTGCACTATGCCTACCTGTACTGGTGCAAAAGCACTCATTGTCTTAGTCTATATATATCTTAATCCAAAAGCACAGCTTACCTAAATGAAAGCTGTTTCTCGTACAATACAAAGAATTCTTGGATAACCATAAAAAGAATAGCATTACATGTTCCCTGAAGAACAAGCATTTAACGGATCTTCCAGGTAAAAAGGTAAAAAGTGAAAACCCTGCTTCAGACCACACTATTTGGTAAGATGAACAGGTTGTCCCTCCCCTAGTGCCTAGCAAGCCATTCTGCTCCTGCTTAGGTTGTCTCAGGGAACAAGGCGAATCCCTTTAAACGTAACACCATCTAGTACAAACACGCTGTAAGACCAGTTTTAATCTGCAATGACTCTGTGGTTAAACTATGATGCAGTTGGTAGAGATCACAGCAGAGCTGAGTGGGGAAGGGGTTGTGTAGAGGAAAAACACCTTAATTCAATACTATTGTTAAAAGATTGGGCCTTAATTTACTATATTTGGTCTAATGCCCTCTAACATTGGCAGCCGAGCAGATAATATCAACAATGTCCAAAATATTATTAGACATAGCTAACTACTTGGCATCTGCTCAGTCAAATCTCAGTGGACAAAGATTTCAGGTGTGCCCAAATATACCTTCCCAAAGCTCTAAAGATTATAGGCAAACCACAGCTTTTAATTTGACAAATTTCAGTTTTAATGTGTGTGCCATAGTGGTAGGAATTAACTTGGATCAACACTAAAATGTTACAAGATAACATGTTGCCTGTTTCCCAAACATACACCAGCAAAAATACAATTAACTTTTAATCTTCAGCTGCATCAGTCTTCCGAAAGAGACTTTAAAGAGACTCTGTCACCTGGATTTTTTATTCCTAAAAAGCTCAGTGTGATGGAAGACTGTTCTTGATTATAAACTCGACAGGGCCTGACTTGGTTTGTTGCTTTTCTGAAAAATCTATGGTCACCAAAGACTCAGGATTCACCCCTACTGTGGGTTGTGGTTTCTCCTTCTGGTATCTATGTCACTACTGTGTCCTGCTGTGACATAGGTGCAAAGAGATGAAACCACAGCATGGACCAGGGTGGAGGCATCCAACACTCCTAAAAGTGTTGGGTGAGAAGATTCTCTCAAAAGCCATAGCTCTTCAGCAAAATGATGATCTGAGTCAGTGCCCAACAATGAGAACAGTATGAAAACTCTTATTTTCTCTTTAGGAATGGTATTAACAGATGCTGCATTTTCATTAAAATGTCTTTTTTTAACATTTATTAAACTAGTATCAATTATTTTACTTGTGGAACATAAGATTTCCTTCTTTAGATAGAAAAAGGTATCATACAAGAGCAGACTTCCATTTTTACAGGAGTACACTTCCTGTTTGCAGGAATATCTTTCAACTAATAAAGGCCACTTCCTGTTTCTATGACCAAACTTCCTGTTTACATGTCTACTTCCTGATTGTAGGAACTATCTTCCAGTTTACATGACCATACTTCCAGTTTACATGTACATCTCCTGCCTACAGGAGCAACCTTCCCGTTTACATGCAGTATAGCAATATTGCACTCATATGCAGCACGGAGCAAACCATGTCACTTTCCCGACATTGGAATTTCAAAAGAACCATACCAGACCCTTAAATAACTGCACTGGGTAATATCATATATAATTTAAATTTACTGGACCTCTTCATAGTATAATTCATTTTTTTTTACTAACTTCTTTTCCAGTGACTTTGTCCATATGTGGGAAAAAAGTGGATCTGAAATGGGCTTTGCTACCCAATTTTGCTTGGTCAGATGTAATGTCTGCTGAAAACCATAAGGTTTGACAGTTTCTAAAGACTTGAATCTATCAAAGAAACCTTAGAGGGCCACATAATTTCTAATATGAGAAGTAGATAATTTTTGACAAATAATTTAGAAACTGCGCAAAATATATAGCAATGCTTAATTATGGTCTTATTCAATAAACAGCTCAAGGAGCAGAGCTAGTTCTTAGGGTAAAACTAAACCCACTTTATTGGTTTTCCAAAACTGTTACATTCAAGGCATGCCATGAATGATAACTGTAAAAGTTGCTTGTGCTTTCAACTGAATTGTCAAGCCATCAAGCCTGGTGTCATAACTGGCAAATGGAGGTCAAATAAAGTCTAATGCCCTGTACACACGATAGGATTTTCCGACAACAAAATCCATGTTTTTTTTCCGATGGATGTTGGCTCAAACTTGTCTTGCATACACACGGTCACACAAAGTTGGGCGGAAATTCCGAACGTCAAGAACGCAGTGACGTACAACACATACGACAAGCTGAGAAAAATGGCGTTCAATAGCCAGTTCTGCTCTTCTGCTTGATTCCGAGCATGCGTGGAACTTTGTGCATCAGAATTGTGTGCACACGATCGGAATTTCTGACAACGGATTTTGTTGTCGGAAAATTTGAGAACCAGCTCTCAAATTTTGTGTGACGGAAATTCCGATGGAAAATGTCTGATGGCGCCTACACACGGTTGGAATTTCCGACAACAAGCTCCTATCAAACATTTTCCATCGGAAAATCCTATCGTGTGTACAGGGCATTGGGTTGCACCTTCCTTGGCTGTAAAAGTTTGGAGTTTTTAGTTCCACTTTAAGTGCAGTAACTAACAGCATCCACATAAAATTCACATGATGGTAAATTATTGCTGTTACCTGTTTTTGGGATTATTAATTTTTTTCATTCATTCTTTACTGAAGAATGCGCTAAGGCCTTGTTCACACAGGCTTCAGCTTGTATAACAGCATTGTGTACAGAAAAAATTTGCAAAACATTGATGAGCTTGAAGCACCTTTGTTGAAGCCTTTTGAAACAACCTTCAGGTCCAGGATGGAAAATTAAATATACACCATATTACCAAAAGTAATGGGACACCCTTTGCAGCTATAACAGCTTCAACTCTTCTGGGAAGGCTGTCAACAAGGTTTAGGAGTGTGTCTATTGGAATGTTTGACCATTCTTCCAGAAGTGCATTGGTGAGGTCAGGCACTGATGTGGCCGAGAAGGCCTGGCTCGCAGTCTCCGCTCTGATTCATCCCAATGGTGTTCTATCAGCAAGCCAGTTCCTCCACCCCAAACTCTCTCATCCATGTCTTTATGGACCTTGCTTTTGTGCACTGGTCCAAATCATTTGGTGGAGGGGGGATTATGGTGTGGGGTTGTTTTTCAGGGGTTGGGCTTGGCTTCTTAGTTCTAGTGAATGGAACTCATAAGTTGTCAGCATACCAAGACACTTTGGACAATTTCATGCTCCCAACTTTGTAGGAACAGTTTGGGGATGGCCCCTTCCTGTTCCAACATGACTGAGCACCAGTGCACAAATAAGGTCCATAAAGACATGGTTGAGGGAGTTTGGGGTGGAAGAACTTGACTGGCCTGCACAGAGTCCTGACCTCAACCTGATAGAACACCTTTGGGATGAATTGCGAACCAGACCTTCTTGTGCAGATCAGTGCCTGACCTCACAAATGCGCTTCTGGAAGAATAGTCAAACATTCCCATAGACACACTCCTAAACCTTGTGGATGGCCTTCCCAGAAGAGTTGAAACTGTTATAGCTGCAAAGGATGGGCCAACTCAATATTGAACCCTATGGACTAAGACTGGGATGCCAATACTTTTGGTAATATAGTGTAGTTCTAAATGGGAGAGCTAACTGTCACTTTAAACAAGCAGCAAGCAGGCTTCCAAAAAGCTTCAGGAAGTGTTCAAGCCTACTATAGTCTGCAAGCAGCTTGTTGGCACAACCATTAAAATATGTGCTTTACCTTCCCAAACTGGAGCTGAAGGATGCTTTAGGGGATTCAACAGACCTGCTTAAAGCTTATTGAAAACTTTATAAAAGATATTTTCATACAAGCTAAACTCTGCATGAACAGGGAGTTAGAGACTAGAAGTTAGTTTTGATGAGAAATCAGGGGGAAAAGTCTCTAAATTGTCCACTGCAGGTAATCCAAATAAAACAATTTTGTTTTATCTGCTTTGGTTAGAAATGATAGGGATAATCTCATTGGTTGCTTTGGGTAACTCAGAAACTTATCTTTTCTCTACTTTATATAAATCGGCACCATTATTTGGAGAGGAGGTAGAGACCACAGACAAGCCTTAAAGAGCTGGTCCTGGCCTAGGATCATTTAGCCCTGCCATGGCATGTGGCAAATAACTGTGTAAACAAATGCCCGTGAGCATTACAGTATGTCGAATGAACAGCAATTTGAATGCTTAAGATCTATAACAGTAACTCAAGGTCTTTTCTTTATTTAGCATGCTTTGCACATAATCCCGATCGATTGCAGCTTAGGGATATATCAAGCCTTCAATTGTATCCTTATAAGAATCCACTTTTTAAATGGGGCACCAAAGTTGCTGGTAGCACATCCAAAGAATGGGGTTAGACTATGTCAGATACTTAAGAATCTTGCTATGCATCCTGGAACTGCAGTAAAAAAATATAAAAATAAATAAAAACTAGACAAAAAAAAAAAAGGCAACAACAAAGCACACTTGGAGTTCCCCAGTCATGTCAATGCGTGTTTGTATATACATATTTATGTTAGTAAATATATATATATTTATATATACACCCCCAGACTGTAAATATTTGTATGTATGAATATGTATATACATGTACATATGTGGATACATATAAAATTGTATATTGATATATGCTATGGATAAGTTCAGAATTCAGTAGCTTTTGGAGGATTTTAGAACTAAATTCCAGCACATCAAAAACGTTACCTCTTTCAAGCCAGTTTCCAAAATGATTTGCGGCAAGGATGATAATCAGGCCTAAGCTATAGTTTCTTTGATCGCACAATCGGCTTTAGTTGATAACACAACTGAATGATAGAAGGCATGGAGCATAGATTTTTTTTTTCTTTTTATTAGGTTTTTCAAAACAAATACAACAGAAAATAACTACAACACATAAACAACCCTCCAAAAATGGGTTTGATATGCACACTCCTTCTGCTTCCCTAATTTTGTTCTTTAAATTGGTGGATTGTCTCAGCAATGATGCAACAAAGTGGAACCATGGAATGTATCCAAGATAAAATGCCATCAAGTTCTAAGATCGACTGATGACCAATTGGGAAATATTAAGAAATTGTTGGCATTTTTTTTTTTCTATTTCTTGCATTTTTCAAAACGTTTGGAATTTCAATGATACCCATTGTTGGCTAACTTAAAGCAGTGTTTAACCCAAAAGCAAACATTTACTAATTTATTATATTGCAGCTTTCCAATTCTTTGATGTGATTCTTAGCTGTGATGGCTGCATTAGTTTCCTTTTATGCTCGTTTCTTCTATTTGCATCTGGTACTCCAGCACAGCACAAACTCCAGCAGAATGTATCAGTTTACATGGATGAGACAACCCACTTAACAGTGGCAGAGGTGATTAAAATGATCAGATTTTATTTATTCATGCAAAATCTTTATCCCAAAAGGAAAAATACCTGCTTATAAATTTGTGAGCTGGAGTTTGGCTTTAATTTGCTGTTCTAAGCCTGCTAACACATTCAACACTACCCTCCTCCTCCATCACCCCCCCCCCCCCTATATTACCAGGTGAAAACAGAGGGGGAAGAGCCAAGGGAAAGAAAACTGATGCAGCCACCACATCTAACAACTGGTAAGCTGCAATATATACAATTTTTGGTTTAATATGGCTTTAAGTTAGCTTTTGGGATGACTTAGATCCCTCCTTCAGAGATAAAGCCAGTTGAAGCCTGTATAAAGAATTAAAAAGGATCTAAGTCCACCCAAAAGCTTTTATCTTTACTAACTTAAGTTAGCCAATAAAGGGTATCACACAAACGCCAAAATTTTGAGACCTTTTTAATTGGAGTTGAGTTTTAATTTTGCACAAATTGTCCAACAGTCTCTCAAACGTAGAACTCTCAGTAAAAGATTTTCTTGGAACACTTATTCTGAAAAATTTTAGATCCCCGTGTTAGATGTCCAGAACCAAAATCAACATTTTTTTTTATTGGTTCGGTTTTGAATTATGTTTTTTTATTTCTTTGAATGAATCTAACTTCAATCAAACCTAGCATAGGCCAGGTATATCACTAATTCATACTCTTAAAGTCCCCTTCAAAGATAACCTGAATGGATGCTGTTCGTCATTCCCCAGAGGATTATAGGTAATGACATTATCCCTGCTCTGACATTATCCATAGGCTATATATCCAGTGCAAAAAGTAACCCCCAAATATGCAAATGTTATAGATAATATGAGGCAGTTAGATTCAATGTCAACAATGTATTTGAGAACGGTTTGGAAAGCTGTCCAGAGCTATTTAAAGCCACAACAAACATATTGCCGATGCGTGGCTTGGCAGTTATAGCTGAACCAGGCTGTAAGACTGACTTCCTTGTCAATCATTTTTTTTTTTTTTTTTTTGCCGTGGTCTGTTTGTGGCAAAGGTATATTTTGCATGTCACATGCCTACCGCCTTGTTAAAGTGAGACACTTTGAATATGTAAGTTTTATGTATGTGGCCTTGTTCTCTCTCTGAAAGAAAAAAAAGTATATATTTTCACAATGTGTAACAAATATTTATTGTATGTTAAGTATATTTATATAATTATGTTATTGAAAACATTGAGAATGGCATTTAAACTGAAAAGCATTTGAAACCATATTGTAAATAGGATTACCTCTATTTAAGTGTACTACATAACATATAATATATGTTCAAAAAATAGAAATTTTTAATGTTTTTAAATATATTTTCAAAATATATAAACTATGTTTTGGACCATGTTTTTTTTTCTTCTACTTCCAAAATATATATATATCAGAACTTTTTTATTTTTTATTTTATATCTCAAGGCTTATTTACTAATATTGCATTCATGGTACATTTGCACTATAGCAGTTCGGCCATTGAAAAACTGAAGGATAAATACATTTCTAGAGCAATATAAACGATTAAAAAATTCTATGCACATGCATGTCTAAATGTAAGTTTAGAAAATGAGCCTTGCTGATTTATGATAGAATCATCAAGTCCTGGCCAACAATCTGGCAACTTGGGCATTTACCAGAAATACTGGTGTATTGCTAAGTCTCAATCAGCCCTATTCTTCTAAAAATCAAAAAATGACTACAGAGTTCTGAGTTGGCAGTTGTGCTATTATGTAGAGTTTACATCTTAGCCATGTTGAACTTTGTAGAGTTTGAACTGATATGGTTTATATGAGCTAAGGTTTCTTTCTGGTCCAAGCGTGAGAGTGTTGTTAATCCTTGTGATCAAGGTGGGCTTTAGAAGTGCTAGCCACTCTCTAAAATGCCAAGCCCTACAGATTTACTCAATAAGGCAAAAAGAGATGTGAGTAGACATACACCTAAAATAAGTCTATTAAAGTGCTATCTCCAACTCCAACTCCCAAGCTGCCCCATTAAGAAACCTTTCTTTTGCTGTTTCCTACCTAAAGAAAGCATTTCAGAGGACTTCTCCAACTCTGAACATATCTGAAGGCTGAGGTGACGGAGGAATTGAGACATTTGAAACATCTTCCCTCACTACATCCTTTAAAAAGAAACTTCACATTTGTTGAGAAAAAAATACTCACTCCAAGTGAACTCTCAAACTGAAAACCTAAAACAAACCTTAGAAAAATGTTTTATCAAATACAATGCTCCTTTTGTAGGAGAAGATTTCAATTTGTCTCAATAAAAACTTCATTGAATAACCAGTGAGCCAATTATACACGTAGGAATTAACATCTCTGAGATAGTTCTATACACAGTGTAAAGAATGCTTCCACACTGCTATACTGGAAGGTGGGTGGAAGATTCTCCAGATATCTACCAATTGGTGGGCATGGAAAAGGTCTTTAAGGCAAAGACGGGCACCTCGTGGCAGGGAGGAAGAATTTGCAGAAGAATCCCTATGAGGGTCTAGGATTAGATTAAAGGCTCCCCCTGGGATAAGGGGAACCCTCGAGGGAGGATTGTAGGGAAGTCAGAAAGGCCTCCAGAGCTGGGATTTGGTCCATATTGGGAAGATAGACATTCACAAGAGTAAATGTGTGGGAATAGATTTTTCATGGATTTTTAGAAGTAGGGACCTTGGAGGAGCTAAACTGACATCTAGCAGGTCATATACAGTAAACAGGCAAACAATCAACAGCACATGCCATGTGGAGAAAGACATGCCAAGTTACTAACGAGGGTACCCAAAATGCTACTATGGGCAAACATAACTCTCAGATTGCCCATGTTACACTCGGGCGGGGACCCCAGGCTGAATCGAGGAAAGAATCAAGTCTTGTGGGATCAGCACAAGTCAAGGGCATGTGGAACCTCAAGTTGCACCACAGTCCATTTTGGTCAGTTCCATTATCACCAGCTATGTGGAAGCAACTTTGGTTTTTTTTGTTTTTTTTGGACAGTTTAAAAAGAGTCACAGAAACTTTAGCCTGAAATCCATTGTTTTGTTTTTTTATATATTTTTTTTCTAGAATCTAAATCTAGTAACTTACATGAAAAAAGCTTGATTCATATAGGTTTGGCTGGAGCCTTCCATGCTGCATGGAGTATCTTTAAGACTTAAGATGCTTGTGCAAATTAGAAGTGTCAGTACAGATTTCATTGGAAATATTAGGGTTACAACACAAACAACTTGGCCTTTTGAAGACTCAGACCCCCTTTTCAACACTAAAATGATGGGGATGAGGAAGGTCCATAGTAGGTCAACTTAGGCTGGCAATGATGGGTCAGATGGAATGGCAGTTGAACAGCAAGAGTAGGTCCATTCCAAGCATCAAAGTTAGCTAATGCAAGACATGCCTGGACACCCATGGTCAATGCGCTTACTCAACCTGGCTCTTCAAGTTCACAAGCATTAAATTGGATTCTATGTTTCATGCTATGGAAAACTGATACATTATATTACCAAAAGTATTGGGATGTCTGCCTTTCCACGCACATGAACTTTAATGGCATCCCAGTCTTAGTCCACAGGGTTCAATATTCAGTTGGCCCACCCTTTGCAGCTATACCAGCTTCAAGGAGTGTGTCTATGGTAATGTTTGACCATTCTTCCAGAAGCACATTTGTGAGGTCAGGCACTATTGTTAGACGAGATGGCCTGGCTCACACTTCCCATTCTAATTCATCCCAAAGGTGTTCTAGGTCAGGACTCTGTGCAGGCCAGTCAAGTTCCCCCACCCCAAACTCGCTCATCCATGTCTTTATGTACCTTGCTTTGTGCACTGGTGCGCAGTCATGTTGGAATAGGAAGAGCATCCCTAAAACTGTTCCCATAAAGTTGGGAGCATGAAATTGTCCAAAATGTCTGGGTATACTGATGCCTTAAGAGTTCCCTTCATGGAACTAAGAGGTCAAGCCCAACCTCTGAAAAAAAAAAACCCACACCATAATCCCCCCTCCACCAAATGATTTGGACCAGTGCACAAAGCAAGGTCCATAAAGACATGGATGAGCAAATTTGGGGTGGAGGAACTTGACTGGCCCACACAGAGTCCTGACCCCAACTCGACAGAACACCTTTCAGGGATTGGGTTTGGCTCCTTAGTTCTAGTGAAGGGAACGCATAAGTTGTGAGCATACCAACATTTTGGACAAATTCATGCTCCCTATTTTGTGGGAACAGTTTGGGGATGGCCCCTTCCTGTTCCAACATGACTAAGCACCAGTGCACAAATAAGGTCCATAAAGACACGGATGAGCGAATTTGGGGTGAAATAACTTGGCTGGCCTACACAGAGTCCTGACCTGAACCTGATAGAACACCTTTGGGATGAATTAGAGCGGAGACTGCGAGCTAGACCGTCTCATCCACATTTATGCCTTACCTCACAAATGCACTTCTGGAAGAATGGTTAAACATTCCCATAGACACTCTCCTAAACTTTGTGGACAGAATTCCCAGAAGAGTTGAAGCTGTTATAGCTGCAAAAGGTGGGCCAACTCAATATTGAACCCTGGGTAGATGTTTGTGAGTTAAATCACCCCCCCCCCAGCACCTTATCTGCCTTGGAGACTCTGGTAACATGATCACTGTACATGAATTCCAATCTGTCACATCTATTAAGATGGACTCTCACACTTTTTTATATTTTGAAGAATACAAAGGGATATTGAGACTCCCGTTGCTACTGTAGAAGGCTGGGAATCCATAACCGTAAAGAAAAAAAAGAGGTGGATAAAAACATGGAGATGTTATTGTTTCTGAAAAATAAAGGGAGCTAGTGGCAAAGCTGGTTAAAGCAGACCAGGTTAACTTTATTCCCCCCTTCTCAGCATCACATATTTACCTATCATTTGCACCCCTGCTGCTCTGCTCAGCTTCTGGCAGCAGAAGAATCAGCCCTTGTGTAAGCTATGACCCACTATAGTTAAAGCTTACACTGGCCTATTGTCCTCATGTGACAGCACTGCCAACATGTGATTGGCATTACCCTGTCGCTTGAGAGAAGTCGCATACTCCTCTATATTCAAAAGTAGGGAATATTTTCTTCAATTCCAGCTTTGAAGGGATCGGTACTAGGGAGAAGGCAATAAAACAAAGCTGCACTTTTGTCCTACATAAGCAATGCACGGGTTTGCTTAAGGCCACAAGTACCTTCCCCTTTACTGACATCAATTTTGTGTGAACTGACCCTTTTATATATATATATATTTTTTTTAAAGGTCGGTTACAAGGGTGGTATTTATTTTTGTATTTGGTGGGTAGTACCTTGGCCTTGTCGGATGTATTTTATTAAGTTATTTAATATGGTAATTAAAATCATTTTTTGTACATTTGGAAGCTCAGCTGATTGATGAAGTGTGGTTGCTAAAACTGTCAAGCCTACATCTAAACCATTAACAATCAAAGAAAGACGTTTTTGTATAACTATAACATAAAAAAGTTCACAAATTCCAAAAATATAAACACTAAGTCAATTTAAGTTTGAAATGATCATCTAAAAGTCAACATGAAAATTCAGTGCAAAATCAGCTTGTACCTTTCAATTAATCTTTAAGGATTTTAGCTCTGCAAGTGGGAAAAGGAGCTCAAAAATTTCACATGGGTGTACACAAGATCTGTTTAAACTAGAATATCCTTATTTGAATACATAGAGTGTACAAAAAAACTGCCCGGCCATATTCACCTTTACAATACCTTTTCCTCTACAATTTTTTTTTATCAGGGTTTGCTTTTTTGCACACTAAAACACCTCAGCTGTACACTTTCTTCTTTTTTACATATAATCACCAAAATCTCAAATAAGCCTAAAGATGTTAAAATAATTTCAAAAGTCATTTCCAATGTTTTTAAATTTACTTCTTTCAATAAAATCATACCCGGTGTTCCTGCCATGAAGCTCCTTGTGCTGGTAGTGCACTTCTTTTTATATAGTGACAATATTCTGTCCTTGTCTCCCAGTTCTCCTGCCACACATTCCACAAATGTGTTTTGCTGTTGTCACAATAAGCAAATCTGCCCTGAGAAACAACATACAGCAATTCCTGGGGTACATGCAAGTTGAAAGTAAGTGGCTGCAGGAGATCACCAGTTCTGCTATGCACTCACTCACCCATACCCAGGAGTGCTAGGTATTTTACATTGCACCCATCACCTGAATGGAGCAGCTCGGGTCCAAGGAACGGTGAGTACAATCTCCTGGGGGGAAGAAGAGTAAGATGACCCTGCCTCTTTGACCTTCGTGGCCAATAGAAAGTTTTCCTAAATTTATAATTGTTGTTTTAAAAAATCTGCAGGAAACAATTAATACAGAAGCCATCTGAATGTTTCTAGGTAATAGGAATTTATTACCTTTTATATTGCTTTATATATAAATTTTAAAAGCAAAATCAAAATTAGTTCTCTTTTAAAATACAGTAAATCCTACTTTAGATTTTTCTAGTAAATGGACAGCAAGAAGTACAATGTGGAATGTGGTAGAAATACTGTACATAGTTACTGTTTAACCTTTCGAAGGATTTTCAACTCCAGTCTTTTTGATTAAATTTCCTATGCCAATAATATTCACATAACTTCCTAGTTCAGCTTTTCAACTTTCTAAATCAGCTGTCTGCTAATTGGACAGAGGTGATGATGCAGCTTCATTGTCCAATGAGCAGGTTGAAGGTAGAGAGGTGACACTGGCGGCTGGAAGGGTGAACCCGAAAATAGGGTTATCAACTGCCTTACTATGCTCTGGGTGTTTTCCTATGCTGCTGATATTTTAACAAACAAAAGATTTTCCAGCACACTTACCAGCTAGCCTGCAGTAAAAAAGACACTGTCTAACAATTTACATTTAAAACAGGTTTTAGCTGCACACATTTGCAAATATACATGGAAGCCAAAGTGCCTCGCCAAGGCTCCTCTGTAAGCTGTGGTCCTAACTCCTAAATTTGAGAGCCTCCAAGTTGAAGCATATATAGCAGTGGATAAATTAAGGGCAAGTATGCCTGGAGGGAGCCCATTACTTTTTAAAGGCATGGGTATACATTAGAAAGCCCAGCATGAAGGCATCCAATGTGTTCTATGCCAAATCTAGTGAGCAAGCTATGCAAGAATGGAAACCACCCCGACTTATAACTGGCGTTTGAAGTAAGGTGGACATGGAAGGTCATTGCACAGCACCAGCAAACAAAAGATTTCCCAGCTATCCTGCAAAAAAAACTCACTTTACAGAGGAGCCTTGGTGAGGCAGTGCGGCCTCCATATATATTTGAAATGTGTGTAACTAAAACCTCTGTTTTTAACATAAGTTAGTAGGCTTTGTCAATAATGAATTCAGAATGGCCCTGTTAACTCCTGCACTGTTAAGCACAGAACAAAGAAAAAAATAGAAAACTGAATTTTAAGGTTGCCATTATAATCCCAATAGGAAAGAAAATGGTCTCACATTAGAATAAAATACCAAAATGTATTGAATCACATTTAAAAACATATGATAAAAAGAGTACATAGACATGTCTTATTTGTACACTGTCCCATATGTATGTATGGGGAGGCTGAACATGGAAAACTGCATAGATGGCCCATAGAATGGTATCAATGTAGTCCAAGAAGATCACTTCTGACTGGAGGCCAAACTACAGGAATCACAGTATCAGCGCCAATGGATCACTACACGTTTCACCAATAGCTTCTTCAGGGGATCCTATTGGTACATAGCTAAAAGAACATCCAAGGAACACAAGGCATCCAGTCCATGGAACAGTGCACCATAAAAGGGGAAAGGAAAAAGTGGAGAAGGAGAAAAAGAGGAGGGGGGAAAGGTGAGGAAAAGGAGGAAAGGAAGGATGAGGGGGAAGAAAAGGAGGAGCAGAGGGCCGGCTCCGAAAAGATGTAAAACAGCCTACCAAGGGGCCTTATTCATAGATGATAGCTTGGAAGATTGTCCTAATAGGAATCATCAATAATAAACAAGTGTGTATAATAATCAAAATTACTGCTGGACCCCAAAAGCCAGCAGAGATCATGGCCTGGCAAAGTCTGTCCAGGTAACTTCCCTCTAAGGAGGATTTGGAAAACAGACGATGGGCCCTTTACAATAGGAGTTAGCCAAAATGCCAGTCCTGCTCTGTGTCAAACATCCCAAAGCGTATGAGACATATGTGTCTATTTCATGCTGTAGACTTTCAGAGCTCTTGCTGTAGACTCACCACTGCAGCTTTGCTCTTGCTAGGGACTTGCCATGCAAATTTGCTACAAATTATTGGTAAAGTGCCAACTAGAATTTGGGCTTTAAGTGCTCTGCAAGTGTACAACTTGCCAGTGAAAATGTGCAGCAAGTTAACAGGCTTACAATTCAACATTGCCACAAATTTGTGGCACGTTATCCTTGCTATCTGGGCTTCTTCCGTCACGTGACAATGATCGAATCTAGTACTTAGCTGCTAGACCACAGCACTGTCACAAAGGATGAGGTCACTTGATACTCCACACCCTAAAGCACCGGGCATTGTTACCAGCTGTTACAAGGAAAGAGCAACGGAGAAAGGTGAATATCAGTGGGTTAGGGGGCCCCTTTGCAAAAGCTGCATGGGCAAAGTGGCAGTGACCCTTTAAACAAAATGTACCCTTAACAATAAGAGAACTGGATATATTAAATCGTTTTTGTTCAACATAAGCAAATAGATGGTTTTATTTGTTGTCCACAGAATGTTAGCAAATTGTTGAAACTTTATCTATGGATATCTGGACCTTAACTTCATTTGCCATCAGCTCTACTCAGCACCTAGGAGCAATGAGAAATAATTAGTATTTTCTGGTACAGGGAGTGTGTTATTCGCCACCCATTCCTGTTATATGACAGCACTAATCTGGCCTTTAGGGTGGCTTGCCTAAGGTTATGCATACTTATGTGATATACCCAACTGCACCACTTGGTACCCTAAAGTTCTTACCAGCAAAATGGCTTTCTGAGTTATGATATTCAGATGGACTTGGAGTCTGGCAAATCTTGTGTTTAAGAGCAGTCTAATGCCCTGTACACACGATAGGATTTTCCCACAACAAAATCCATGTTTCTTTTCCGACGATGTTGGCTCAAACTTGTCTTGCATACACACGGTCACACAAATCTTGTCTGAAATTCCGAACGTTAAGAACGCGATGACATACAACACGTACGACGAGACGAGAAAAATGAAGTTCAAAAGCCAGTGCGGGTCTTCTGCTTGATTCCGAGCATGCGTGGAATTTTGTGTATCGGAATTGTGTACACGCAGTCAGAATTTCCGACAACAAGCTCCCATAGAACATTTTCCGTTGGAAAATCCTATCGTGTGTACAGGGCATAAGTGTGTCAAGAACACACACTGAAAATTTCCTCTTTGGTGCATACTGTATATAATGTAAGACTTAAGCCCCCTCACTTTGCAGGGGGTTGCCATTCATTTTGAATGTTACCTGTTAAAAAAGTGGGCAATGCACCTACACTGCAGCACACAACAATGCATGTGTTAAAAAATGGATATTAACAATTATTTTGTGATAAGGTGTGCTCCCAGCCCATTCAAAATGAATGAAGTGTCTTAAAACACTATAATGAATTGCACTATAATGTGGTAAAGCATAATATGAATGGGGTCTTAGAGAAAAGCATGCCAAGGCTATGTATCCTAAAAATGATTCAGACTAATGAAGGACTGCTTTCAAATTATTCATGTAAAAAGTAACAATACAATTTATTAACATAGATAATACAACCACTATTGATTGTCAAAGTATTATGATAAATGCCACCACAGCCCATTCATTATAACTATATACCACATACAAAAGATTTGCTAATGTAAAACTAAGACATTTCTTCAGATAAATATGAAAATGCATTTCTGACCCTGAGATTTTCTTTTTTTTTTTGGCTTTCTTATTATATACATACTGAATAGTTGATGTTCAGGCTGTTACTGCTACCTATAACATTAATTATAAATTAGTTTAAAGTGAGAAACTGAGCAATGCAGTCCTAAAATTGAAACACTACATCACTGACAGGCAAGCCATAACCCTTAAGGGTGACTTCCAAGCCACAAGTTACATTTACCAATTTAAAAACACAGGAGAAATTAATCAAAATAAACAAGAACATTGAGCAAACACTATCGTCAGTGAAGAAAATGCACTTTGTCTAGACTGTTGGAGGCCCAAGAGCAACATTTTAATGGCTATGAGGAACAACTGGTGTGTCCATAACTACAGGTAATACAAATTTCTTTATACACTTGTATGTGCATAGAACAACATGACTACACTCAATGCATGTGGTTTGTGAGTTATGACTTAAATATGATGTTATGTGCAATATACACTCTTATTGGATGTGAGTCAAGGCATATATTATTGAAGACTTCTAGCCAACATTGGTGGAAAAAGGACATGGATCATGTGAGAAATAATGCACCAGAGTAATAATATTAGATGAACAAAGAAGAATGAAAAAAATAATATGTTTAAAAGAACCTGTCAACAGAATAAATAGTATATTTTTGTATGTTAATGTAACAAAGCATTTAAAGCTCTGTCCCACATCCTGCAGGCTAATGGTTGCTCTAGAAACTTTCACTCCACAAGACAGTGACTCGGTTGAATTGATGATAGGCAACTCCTATCCTCATATTGATTAGTGGTTCCAAATTAATAATAACTACTGCAGTAGGGAACAGACACAAAAGATACGCCCAGCATCTTTCCAAATTACTGTTCTGCTTTATTATGACGCAATTGAAGGTTTTTATGCACATGATTACGTAGGTATCACATTAATATTACAATTGTACGTTTATGGTAACAAGGGGCGTTACATAGGCAGGCTAATTCTAATCAGGATTAGAATGTAAACATGTACTGAGAACATTATTAGTGCTGTGTGCACAGTGAGGGCAGTGTGCAATACATACAAAATACAATACAATTATATACAGAACGTACAAATTTCCATTACAGTCTCCCCTCTTTTGATCAATATTTTGATCACTAACCATACCTGCTATAACCTTTAACCTGGAACCTCCTCACGCTTAGGTGGAGGTAGTCCTGGCCAAAGAGGCAAAAAAACTCCATTGTGGAGAAAATAATAGCTGAGCAACTTTTTTCATTACCAAATGACTTTTCATTGTGAAAAACAAATGATTGATAAGACATATTTACAGAGTACTGGCTGTACACTCCTGTGGCCAGAATGGCCTTCTAGCTGAATTGTTGGCATGCTGATTTATCAGCATATGTAAACACAGACAATTCTACATAAAATGGAAGACGTACAAAAGACAAATGTGACTTCAACATGGCTGAACTGCTTTTCTATCAAAAAGTATCCTAGACTGTGTTCACAAGAGGGAAGCAAATCAAACACAGAGATTTCTTTAATTTAGTCATTTTTGCAGTGTCTGGTGTAGATCCAGGTGACTTTTCCTTCAAGTTTTGCAAAAACTGTACATGAAATGGATGCTGTATTGAGTCTCCAAACATTTCCTTATATATATATGTCTCTTAGCAATTCACAAGTCACCTGGCTTTAGTTTTAGATCCTTCCAAACTTTTAGGATCTGGAATAGGGGAGAAAACACATAAATGAGTTTGTCAAAAACCTTAAAAGATCAGCAACATTCTCTGTGAGATCCGAATGGAGGACTTCAGCTGCTGAGACAAAATATAAGCAAGTGAGTAACACACTCCCAAACCAAATCCCATAGGGAGACAGTCCAACATCCCCTTAGGGGCTTCATAAAATATAAGAAAACATTCAGGCAAAAGTTTTCTAGTTTCTTACTCTACTTTGTCCGCTACATTGTAGACAGTAGGGGGTGTAAAAATAAAACCCCAAAACTTCTAGTAAGGACTCTCCTATAAAAATGATTTCCTCTGTTACTCTCTGTAGATTCTGCACTCTATATTTACAAACTACTTCTGATAACACTTTTTACTGTGGCATTTGCAGTAACATTTGCCACTGGATATCAAAAAACATGTCCATACAGACAAAATGCATACTCGTAAGATCCTAACTTGGGCATCTGGATATATCTTTTTGTAATCTCTGGGAGGGATGTTCAGCTTTTGGTAACACCTTTGGTAACAGGTAAAACAAGAAGTGGTATGTTATAAAAACAACTGTGGAGAACCCTGGCTCTATCCCACGCTCATTTACCAAGGCAGCCATAACTGCTTGTGACTGATGACACGGTCCATGTGTCAAGCTGAAGGGAAAAGAGTGGCTGGCAGACATAAATGATCACCCTTTCCAAAGTCCTGTTTCATAAGAAGTTGCCCCCCGTGGACCACTTGTTCTTCTCGTTCTGGGGTCCTTAAAGTTGAATTATTAATCCCACCTATACTGGGCCAGAACTAGGGTGGAATCTGTGAGTTGCACAGACCCATCAAGTGTCCGGGGCTGTAAATGCAGCATCCTTAGTCACCTGGTCTGCTTCCATGTGTGAAAGTTAATATGGCTACCTCAGCAAGAACCAGGAAGGCTGAAAACAGCCAATCAAATTAACTTGGCATGCTTGATTGGTTTACCTGCCGAAGTAAAAACAAACTTATGGCCCTTCAAATGGAACCAAAAGCTCTCTATATCTCAACTATCTATAAAAATATACATTCTTTTTATAGCTCACAGGCTTTGCTAAAACATGGAGCTCTGCTTCATTAGCTGGGGAAAAAAGATCCAATGACTTTGAATACAGAGTATCCTTCTGGGTGATAAACTGCATACTCAAATCTACAAAAAATGTAATATCTGGGTCTTCAGGGAGTGTGTCCTGCACTGGGCTCACAGCAGCTGATTCCTATGTCATCAATTTAACACATGTGTCTTCCTTTGTCTCCAGCCTCCTCCAATAGAGGCAATAAGGTGGCTGGATTCAAATGTACGCATTTTTCATTGTTAGATATGTACATAAACAAACTCATATTTTAAACCTTTCATTAGACAAACATTTAGTTAGCTGTATATTTGCTGCACAGAATGTCGGACCATTAAAAATTAAATGTTTGACCAAAACAATATCTAACTTTGTCTAATAGCACTTTTGCATAAAAGCTACAGCTCTGATATATCGGGATGAACCCTTCATTACTGGGTCCAGCTTGCATAAATATATTACAATGGCTTGTTTTCTATCACGCTGTTTGTGTAAGAACTCCAGTTTCATGTTTCAAAAAACAATTTTTTCCTGGCAATATTATGATAAATGATAAAAATACCCTGCGATCATGGAGAGATGCCCATAAATCCAAAATGTTCTTCTGCTTATACCACTGTACTTACAAGGAGAAGGGGCACATCATTTCACAATCCACACATTCTGCTTTGGATTTCAAAAATAAAAATAAATAAAAACAAAAGGATCAACAATCTGTATGATGGACCAGAAAGCATCAAAAACTATAAAACAACTGGCTGCAGGTGGCATCTATCCTAACAGGGTGTGTGGACTTGATGTGATGGGTCTGTTATATTTAAATTTTATTTATTATTACTCTTACATCATGGACCGCACATCAAGTTATTATCAAAAACCTTAAAATTTCATTTTTGTAGAAGAACTTCTTATGTATCCCATCCATCTTGGCTTTGTTAAATATTATGGCAGCTTTATTCAAAATAACAACCTCATCTTAATCTTTTTTTTCTCTCAATAAGGGCTTATTGTATAAATGTAAAATTACAAAATTGTTATCTTAATCTAAACTAATCTCATTCATTACAAATTTCCCCAATAACCTGGATTTCATTTCCAACCAAAGGTTGTCTAAACCAGTTTCAATATACCTATATTATTAATAAAATTGTTAAACTCATTAGAAATGAATACTCATTATTACTTAATTTCCCTTTTTTTTAATGCACTGTTTCCACTCTCAAAAGATTTTCAATTTGTATAATACACGGTTAAATGTAACCTTCATTTTACCATGTTTGGAAAACAGATTCAAAATAATTGTGATCACATTGTTTACCATTAGATTAATTAACCCAGCACATTTTGTTATAAATGTTTTGTCTAAAAAACTGGAATTGGCATGGTGTCCTTCCAGCTTATCACTGACCTCTCATCCCAGCCACATTTCTTTCATGAGAGCGCAAAGGAGGGGGTCACATCTGCGTACATGACACACAAGCAATAGAACTAAAGGTGCCAGCATTCGCACACACATACCAATATCTCTCTAAAATCGCTTACTTTTTCCCATTTGTACACAACACATGCATATCATTCTCTCACATTCTTTTAACTCTTTAATATTTACCTGCCTAAATTCTGCTTTCCTTATTTTGTTCAGATATCTTTTATATCTAGCTTCTATGATCAGACGGGCAGCCAGAGTACTCATCCCATCTTCCCTCTCTGACAACATATAAAGTATTCTGTTTTACCTCTCATTTCTCTGTTTCTGATTTTTACTAGTTGTAGTGCCTGACCCCAAATTCATCCCACAACTTAACATGAAAATGTCCCTTTCTGTCTAGTGTTAATGTCACCCTTGATCCATCCTGCTCACATAGATAACTGTTTCTTTAGCTATTTACTCTGCACGATTCTTAGTCCCTGTGGACCTTGGTAACCCAATTACCCATTGTGGATCCCTGTCCACTTTAACCATTAATCTAGGGGCTCAGTATAGACGGAACCGCACCTTCAGTTCATATATAGCGCTCCTCTTGCGCTGGGCATTTTTGAGGGTCTCTTACCCTTCATTCCCTTACTTAATTCAATGCCCATAATGACTGGCCAGTCTTCTCTCTTCTCTACGTGTGCCTATACCCTCTTGCCTCTAAACTACTTTATCTAGCAGATGTACTACATATACCTGTGAACAGCACTATTCTTCCCTTTCTTATCTATAACACTCCGATGGACAATAGACAGGGACAACATAACATATAACCACCAATCAATACAGTTCGATTAAGGGGAGTAAAATAGGTACCCTTTGTCCCGAAAATGCCTTACCGATCAAGGAAGTCTGATAACTCAAATGTAAGCAAAAGGCTTACCTCAGCCGGCTGATTATCAGAAATTCCCGGATCGTCTCAAGCTCCTCGTATCAGATACTCAGGGTCACCTGGAATCCCCTCCTGGCTGGCTCGCCATGCTGACTCGGTTGAATTGATGATATGCAATTCCTATCCTCATATTGATTAGTGGTTCCAAATTAATAATAACTACTGCAGTAGGGAACAGACACAAAAGATACGCCCAGCATCTTTCCAAATTACTGTTCTGCTTTATTATGACGCAATTGAAGGTTTTTATGCACATGATTACGTAGGTATCACATTAATATTACAATTGTACGTTTATGGTAACAAGGGGCGTTACATAGGCAGGCTAATTCTAATCAGGATTAGAATGTAAACATGTACCGAAAACATTATTAGTGCTGTGTGCACAGTGAGGGCAGTGTGCAATACATACAAAATACAATACAATTATATACAGAACGTACAAATTTCCATTACAACAGTCATCTTCACACTGCAGAACTTCCAATACTGCATGGATTATTAACTTTCTGGGTCTCACATTGCAGAGCACTGTAAAAGGTCCCGACGGGGGCCCGCCTATTCTTCCCCTCCTCATTACATTGTATTGTTTTCAAAGAATATAGGTCCCGTGAATGGGGGGAGAGAGTGGAACAGTGATAGGAACCTCTCTCCCATTCACCGAACATGTAAGGGATCTTTCACACCAGCAGCTGGTCTGAACATAAAGCCATTGGTGTGCACTGGGAGAAAACAATGCCAATGTCCTGATCCTACCATACTGCACTGTTTACTTGTTGGGGGTTTTTTGTTAAAGCTTTAAGGAAATGTCACAAGTTACATTTCATTAAGATCTATTGGCTGCAGCACAGTGCAATGTAGTGGACTGCACCATGCTGCACAGCACTGCAACAGTGTGGTGTGAGCTGACCCCATAGGGAACAAGAGTTGGGACTGCGTTGGGCAGTACAGTCCCAACACACCTGCTTTCAAAGAGTCTTACATTCTGTGAAAACAATGAAAGGACTTTTGTCAGTGGAGGAGGGGGGAGAAATTAGCATTTTCTTAATTGCTAAAGTCTCTCCCACATTGGCCTACTTCATGGTGTTTCATGTGCCTGGTCCAAGTCCCTGGGGAAATCAGAGAGCACAGAGGAGATCTTTGCTGTTCTTGCACCTGAAGGCCTTATATATTACATATGAGAACATCTAAGGGCATATTTCACCCATTCCTACCTCTGGTAACTGGAATTCTCATGAGATTTGGAGTGTCTTCTTGAGCGCATTAATGACAATTGGAGATATCACTACTGTATTGTTCTTCAGAAGACCTGATGCAGAGGAATCTGCACATGAGGACCTGCAGAGCAAGGATTCCCCCCTGCCACTACTTCATTCATTCTGTGGATTCCTCCACCATTCCTGACATATTTTGAATCCTATCCCCCCTTTTGTGCTGCTGCTGTCTGTGGATATGATATTTATTATGCCCCTGACCATTCATTAATTCATTTAGGCATCAGTCATCAGGGGATGGATCTGCCATGTGAAAGCAAACCCTTGCTTTCCAAGGCAGTCATCTCATGAAGATACATTGCAGGACAAAGTACAGACAGTTCTGGAAAAAAAAAGACCAGAAGCAGAAAGCCTCTAGGCAATACTGGCACCACTTTCTTGGCCCTCCACTTGACTAAATTTGAGCAGGGTTTCCAAAATAGGTCCTCTTTAATATAATAGTGTCCTAGTAGTGAAGACTCTCAAGTACAGGTGTAAGAAAGCATTTTAAATTGTATCTTAAATTACTAGCTATATACTGTATACTCTCACCGGTAAAAACTGAACGTTAACTGACATCTAGAAGCTTACTCCTATTTTTGCAAATGACATGTGCCTTTTGTCCCCTTGGCATAATAACCTTCTTTCAATTATGAAACAGAAGACGTGCTCTGTAGGGTACATCTGTATAAATAAATTACTAAGGAAACAGTGAAACTCTGAATTATTAATCTTTATTCACTCTAAAAACATCAAAAAGTTAGGGCATACAGTATAATCTGTTAAAATTCTTTAGCATGAATAAAATTCCAACACTTGAATATCATCAAATTCACAACTGATTTCCACTTCAGAAAATTATGTACTGTATGTAGAATAGACTAAAAAAACACTCTAACATATGCACAAACAAAAAAAAAATATTTTTAGCTTGATTATATCTGAGCAGTGGGGACCAAAAGTTTTTCAGTAATAAATGTCTATACTGCTATACTGTAAACAATTAAAAAAAAACTAGTAGTGTGTACTAAGCTTTAAATTGCCAACATCCAAATATTTTTTTATACAACAAGATAGCCAGGAGCAATCAACCATTGTCATGATGAGAAACAAAAGCTTTATGTAAATGGTCTCTGTACTCCACATGTAAGAAGAAGCATATACAGTAATTAAAGGAAAACTACAGTATAATGGCTTTAGTAAAATTTTACTAAGTTTTTTTTTAATTGAGTTATTTTAATAATCTCTATGGAGCTGGCTCACACATCTCCACAGCAGGTCCGGTGCATTTTTCAAGAAAAACTTGGATGTTTTTTGGTCCGTTTCAGGTGCGAATTCAGCCCGATTTCGGGCTAAAATCAGACTTGAAATTGTGAACCAGCACGCACCTGACCCCTGCTGTGCGACGGATGCGGGCCGAGCCTTAAAAAGTCTGTATAAATGTCCCAGCACCTCTGTCGGACATGAACCACTGCTCTGCCTCATTCAGTTGTGTGTGTGTCAATTTTAGCTTGGGCTACTGAATTCTGTAACCACCAGACTTTCTTTTACAACAGAGCAATCTAAAATAGACAAGTAAAAATGTAAAAAAGATGGCCCAGAGCACCACGTAGTGGCTAAAACATAAGTATGAAATATACAGTATATGCAACATATCATATTTGTCTACCAAATTGTTGAAGTTTCTGGTCTTGAACATAGTAAATATGTTCAGATGCAAATAAGGAAAACATTTAAAACACTTTACTTTTACTGTAAAAAGAAAACAGTTAAGCAAAGTGCTGTTATTTCACAGATGCAATCAGTCACATGCTTTGTACTGAGTGATGTGATTATTAGACGAGGATTGGCATAATAGGAAACACAAGGAATATTAACTTTTTCCTGGCACTAGAGGTAATTAAATCTTTCTAGGCTAGCATGGTTAGCTTTGCTTTCAGCATTTAAAACTCAAAAGAAATAGAATGATAAGTAGAACCAAAAGTGTAATTATAAATCAAACACTGCAACATGTGCACTTGGTATTAATACGGATTTTTTTTTTCCTGCAAACTCTGTCAGACTTTTCATAAAAGTGAGGAATTCCAGACAAATCTGTTTCCATGCAGGTTCCTATACTTTGTGCCAGACGAATAACTTTGTTAGATAGAGGCCTCAGCAACAAAACAAAAAATCATAACCAAACAATTTCATGCTAAAGTAAATTTAATACTGTACATAAAAACATATTGAAATAAATATTATGTACAGAAAGAAAGAGATCCGTAATGTCTTAAAATTTATCTTTGCTTTCTTGAAAAAAAAAACACCAACCCCCCCCCCCCCCCACCCAAAAAAAACTAAATGCCTAAATCCAGCAGTCTTCTTTGACCTGTCTGGGCAATTTATTTATATTCAAATTATTGGCCAGAGGATTTTAAGATTTTTTTCTTTAATATTTTTTACCAGAACTTTTTCCATATCGGCTAATCGCAAAAGTGCTTTGTCCTATGTAGTTTTCTTTTTTTTTTTTTTTTTGCAGGTTCTGTTAAAATTGTAAAATGATAATCTGTGTTTAAACAAATGGATTTTTCAAACAAAAGTATCAAACAATATAAATTTTTGTGACCCAATGCTCTCTCGCTATAACTTATTCACATATTACAAATTGACAACAAAAAACCTCCTTTCCTTCCTCTATTTAGCGAAGCCTGTGACTGACAGCTGTTATGTTGTCATTAGCGATCAATAAATCTGTTAGCCTTCTATCTCTAGAAGTAATTTCTTTTTTATTTAAGTTAAGAAAATAACACCATCCGGGGCCCCTTACTAGTTCACTCCTGTATTACTAGACCCTGCCTTGTACTGTAAGTCTTTTTTTTGTGTACATTTTGCTTTTATTTAAGACAGGTAAGTCACACTACAAGTAAGTCACATATAAAACATGCTTTTCACATAGGTACACATATGTAAAGAATTGAAAAATGTTTCAATCGGCAGGAGGCGGAGCCTAGCAGAGCAGACATGCATTGTTAGAGCTCCACACCGCTGAGGAGAGAAGAGAAGGACAAAGCGGAGCCTGCAGGCTCAAAAGGTATCCATTTGAACCTTTTTGCCCCAGGGAACAAACTGTGAAAGTTTGGGCAGGAAATATGGTACTGGGAGGAAACCGTGGCAGAAATAAAAATCACCTCACAAAGAGCTCACAGGCACTCACTGCAGCTGAAGCAGCTCCAGTCACCTCACAAGATACAGCATCAGGGCGCTCTCACAGACAGAAAATGTCACAGCAAGACTCTCCATTTGAGTCAGATACAGAACAAATCCTCTCACAAACTTCTCCACAAGCCTCCTCAGCATCCCCAGTAATATTATTACAATTTGAAAAGATGCTTCATAAGGCTTTAAAACAAACCTCAGACCAAATAACAAAAAGCCTAACCAAAGAAATAAGAGAGCTGGGAAACCGCACCGCAGCCCTAGAAATAAAAATGGATGAAATTGAAATTACAACCCAAGTAAATATAACAGAATTGGAACAATTAAAAAAAGAGAATTTAATACTTCAAACTAAGCTCGAAGATTACGAAAATAGAGCCAGACGTTCAAACTTGCGCATAAGGGGAATACCTGAAACTGTGACAGACCTGCAATCTACTATTACTGCTCTATTACAAGAACTAAAGCCAGATATCCCTATTGAACGTTTAGAACTGGACAGAGTACACAGAGCCCTCACAGCCAAAAAGAAAGATGGACCCCCACGTGATATAATCACAAAATTTCATTATTACAGAACGAAAGAACAAATACTAATTGCTGCAAGAGAAAAAAAGGAACTTAATTTTCAAGGACACAATTATCAAATTTTTGCTGACCTATCCCAACTTACTATTACTAAAAGACGATCCATGAAACCCCAACTAATGGAACTGCAACGACACAACATTATGTATCAATGGGGCTTCCCCTTTTCAGTCAGATTTAACTACCAAGGTACAATTTACAGAAGCAGATCAGCAGATGAACTACAACAAACCCTTTTAAAATTAAATCTGACAGAACCCACAAGCAGCAACACTCCCACACACAGAAGAATGGCATCATCTTCACCTTCAGGCAGCACCCATAAAATTTCAGAACAAAATGGGAATCATCATTCTCACAAAAGAGGCCATTATGCCACATCATCCATGGACCAAGAAGATTCAATGGACTAACATCCTAATTCCTGATATCTCTTCATTTATTATACTAAGAGATGGTTCTCTATAAAAAACCTGTATTTATAACTGAATGTAACTGCATTCTGAAAGTCACACACTGTGTGGGATCATGTTACATTCCAGTTATATTTCTTATTACTTCTGATTCATATAGCCTTAGAATATATAAGTGAAATAAGGAAATTCTTGTTCAGTTATATATTATCAGGTAATAACAATAGATTTATTACTTTTTAGGACAAATATGTTCAATAATCCAGAAGTAATGGAAGCTTTTTCTTTCTTTTCTTAAAACAAATATATTATTACCTAACTAGTTCCTAGAATTATGTTTTTGTTTATTCTAATCTGAAGCAATACAACCTCAATTTTATGAGTTAACTTATCTAAACAGTTACATATGAATAAAATATGTAATTGTTTACTCTAAAAGGGTTAAAATCCCAAAATAATTCAAACTATCTTCATCAATACCAAAGTTATTAACAGTACCTTTCTAACTGAATTATTTAGCCTAGGGCAAGACTAACCATATACAACCACCCTGGAATAAATAATTTCAACAAAAACTATATTCTGCACTCCAATTAATGAAACATCATTTTGATGTCTTTTGACATAGCACTTCTCTCCTGTAAGCGGAAGATCTGTGTACCCCCATTAGCCCTCCTCATTCTCCCAACCATATTATGTGGGAGTGTGACGAAGGCACTTATTCCCCTGAGAGAGATATTTATTCTCTTTCACGGGATAAATTGTGATTACTTGCAAAAAATAATTTATACAATGTATCATCTAATCTCATATGTTTTTTGTTTACTCTTTACTCCAGAATTCACTGGTTTCTTTTCTATCTATTCATCTCTTCAGTCCACACAGGTTGATCTGCGCAGTCAGCTCTGCATAACAAAAAGTAAGTCAAAACTATTTGATCTGTTGCCATGGCACCACTGAATATACTTTCCCTGAATGTTCAGGGAATAAATGTCCCTCAAAAAAGGACCAAAGCCTTCCGTACTTTCCATAACAAAAAGGCTCACATAGTATGCCTCCAAGAAACACACTTCACCAAAGATTCTACTCCAAAATATATTTCTCCTTTTTATCAACAAATTTACATGGCTTCTGCCTGTACCAAGCAAAGGGGAACTCTAATTGCATTTCACCAATCCACACCATTCACCTTATCATCAGAAATTAAAGACCCAGAAGGTAGATACCTGATACTCATGGGTTATATAATGGATACAGCAATCACGGTGATTTCCTGCTACGCTCCTAACAAACAACCTACACCATTCCTCTCACATATATTACAAGTGATTAATACACACAAAATAGGAACAGTGATAATGTGTGGGGATTCGAACCAGGTCCTCCTCCCATTTCTAGATAAATCACCTTTTACACCATCCAAAATAACCTCTAGATTACCTTTTTCTCAACTTCTTTCCAAATACAATCTGGTAGATTCGTGGAGAGAAAGTAACCCAATGAAAAAGAAATTCACTTATTTCTCGCACCCTCATCAAACCTTCACCAGAATAGATCATATTTTTCTAACAATAGGAATGATACCAGAAATTATTGCATCAGATATAATTCCGATTCCGTGGTCTGACCATAATGCAGTATACACTACTATAGCCTCAGCCATACCAAAAGCGCATGACCCAACGTGGTACTTACCGGACATAATGCTCAAACACCCACTACATCAGATGGCCATTGAACAAGCTTTAAAGGAATACATATCAATTAATAATACAACAGACATCTCCCCAATAACACTGTGGGAAGCTCATAAGCCTGTCTTGCGTGGTACAATACAAAGACAAATGGCACTATTTAAACGGGAACGCAAAAATCTAGCAAAAAAACTAGAACTCAATTTTAATGCAGCCTACATATCATTTCAAGATAATCCATCTCAGAGTACAAAATCTCATCTGGAAAAATCTAGATTGGAATACGATCTATTTCTCACTGAGTCAGTTGATAAATCCCTCAAACGCTCCAAACACAATTTCTACATGAATACAAACAAACCAGGTACATATTTGGCTCGGGCATTACATTCAACTAACAAATCTTTCAAACCAATACGTTTGAAATTATCAAAAAATGTTTACACTTGTAATCCAGTTAAAATAGTCCATAAATTTCACTCACATCTCGCAACTTTATACAAGACAAACAATGAATTTAATCCTACAGAGGCTGAATCCTTCTTCTCAAAAATAACCTTAACTGAGTTATCTCAGAATCAAAAAAGCAGTTTGGATGAGCCTATAACTATAGATGAAGTTGCTAACGCCATAAAAGACCTAAAACTTAACAAAAGACCAGGCCCAGACGGCTACTCGGATTTATACTATAAAACATTCTCAGAAATACTCTCTCCCATTCTCACTGAAACTTTTAACAAACTTCTAGATGGACATTCTTTTAGGCAAGAAACACTAATGGCAATTGTTTGTATGATCCCAAAACCCCTTTCTGATGATACTTCCTGTGTGAATTATCGGCCTATCTCTCTGTTAAACCTTGATATTAAATTATTAGCAAAAATAATAGCAAAACGCCTCAATAGCATTATAGGAAAATTAATACATAGAGATCAAGTAGGCTTCATACCAAATAGACAGGCAGGCGATAATATACGCAGGGCAGTGTTATTGGCACATATTGCTAAAAAACGGAAAATCCCTTTATGTTTTCTATCTCTCGATATTAAGAGGGCATTTGACACAGTATCCTGGCAATATATGCAATATTCATTACAAAAATGGGGTTTTGGACCCCACTTTTTAACATGGATCAAAGCATTATATAATAAACCCAAAGCCTATATAAAATATGCTGGATACAAATCTGAAGCCTTTAATATCGAAAGAGGTACCCGACAGGGTTGCCCATTATCTCCCTTATTATTTGCCCTTATACTCGAACCCATGGCCCATTACATCAGAACAAACCAAACTATAACTGGCATTGAAGTAGGAGGTATTACACACAAATTATGTATATTTGCAGACGATATATTACTTTTTCTATCATCACCACAGGTCTCTGGTCCTAACTTAATACCAGCTCTTGATGGATTTGCAGCCCTATCCGGCCTTATGATTAATCCTAAGAAATGCCTAGTGCTTAATATTTCACTCACAAACATGGAATTGATCCCGGCTAGGGCTGCACTCCCATTCACATGGGCAAAAAATCAATCCCATATCTTGGAATTCATTTAACAGCATCTCATTCTGACTTATTCTCAACCAATTATCCTCCTGTATTAAGACAGATCACAAATCTAATAAAACAATGGTCGCAACTTCCTTTATCCTGGATAGGGAAGATTAATGCAATCAAAATGACTATTCTACCCAAATTGCTTTATCTATTCAGAGTCCTCCCTATTCCAATTCCTTCCTATTTTTTGAGAATAGTACAAAAAAGAGCAACTTCGTTTATATGGGGCTCTTCTAAACCACGTATACCTATACACACACTACATCTTCCCAAAAATAAAGGAGGCCTGGGATACCCTGATTTTACTAACTACTACAGAGCAGCACATTTGGCCAGTCTGTCCAAATACCATGCAAAACAGGAAATCCCATTATGGGTATTTATAGAGGCTTCAGAAAATGACCCTCTATTAATATCAAACTTGTTATGGCTTGATCCTAAAGACCGCTTTAAAATTCATAATCCCATAACTAAACACTTCTTATCTCTCTGGGATAAACTAAAAACCAAATATCAGTTACAATCTCCACACAATCCTCTCCTTTCTTTTATCAGAAATCCGGCCTTTTATCCGGCATGGATCTACCCAAATTCTTTTAAAGCTTGGACAACATCAGGCATTCAGACACTAAATGACTTCATAACATCTAAATCATTCCTTTCATTCCCATCGCTTAGAGAAAAATATGATCTACCAAACTCTGAGATATTTAGATATCTCCAAATCAAAAATTTCTATACACCATTCCTAAAGGGGGATACACCATTATCCCAATTATCCATTTTTGAATCAATCTGTACAAAAGATCCATTTGCTAAAGGTACAATTTCATCACTTTATAATCAATTATATGGAGTAGCAAATCTTAATAGACCCTCTTACGTTCAGAGGTGGGAGGAGGACCTGGGACGAACTTTAGAAGACACGGACTGTCTGGTCTAACATATGGCTCACATCTAAGTCATCTTCACCCAACATCTTAGCACTGGAGACAAATTATAAAGTCCTAACTCGCTGGTACCTTGTACCCGCTAGAGTGGCAAAATATTCACCTAATACCTCAGCTCTTTGTTTTCGAGGATGCCCAGAAATAGACACATATTTACACATATGGTGGACGTGCCCAGTAATCCAAACCTTCTGGAAGGAAGTCTTCGTGATTGCATCTAAAATATTTAAAAAAATAATACAACCAGATCCATATTTAACTTTACTTAATCTAAAACCGGAATGGTTAACACTCTCTCAATTCAAACTTATGATCCAACTAATAACGGCTGCAAAACAAACAGTGGCCAAGGCATGGAAATCTCCTACATTGGTACTAGCAGAAACAATTCACAGAATGAATAATGCAATGTCCCACGCTAAGATGGTAGCCATCGATCAAAATCAAATTCCAAAATTTGAAAAACTTTGGCATCCTTGGATAAAACAACAGTTCCTGTCAAACTTCAATGACTCTGTCCTGTTGCCATGGTAACAGATTAAATGACTTACAGAGACACCCATTCTAAGGCTTCAAAGAGAACTAAAAAGAATAATAAACTGACGTGCGGGACAACCTTGTGGACCATACCTCTATTTTTCAACCCTTTTTCTTCTTTCTCTTTCCTTTTCTCCACCTTACGATTAAAGCTCATTATCAGAATTTATTTGACCTATATACACTCTACTTGTAAACAATATGTATAGTAGGTATAAATCATTTAAATACCTACAAAAGTAACTAAGGAAATGATATATATCTTTAATTTAGGTTTACGTGAACCCAATGTTTAATATTTGAAATTTCATGATATTTACCTATATAAACCCTACTGTAAAACAATGAGCTTACTTTATAGATCCTTGTAAACTTACTTTATGTATCTTTATAACATTGTATACTCAATAAACTTCTTTTGACAAGGAAAAATGTTTCAATCAACAGTAGCAATATGCGTCACTTTGCAATAAACTGTTACAAAATATGAAAAGGTGATGCAGTTTGTACAGTATAATTTTGCAGTGAGCCAACCCATTTATTTTCTGTTTTATTTTTGAAAACCTCCTAGGAATGAAGCACAAACAGAAATCAAGAAACCAAGTGAAGGATAGATTAGTGAGGGAAATACTGTAGGAAGCTGGAGGGAAAAAGCTTGCAGTGAGGGTAAGAGAGAGGTGGGTGGGAGGTGGTCAAAGAAAATGAGGAGGAAAGGTAGGAAGGAGTAAGGGTATGGTTGCTCACAGAGTAGTGGTTGTTAGCATATTAAACAGTATATGCTTGAGAAATATTAGGGAGGTTAAGGAGATGTCTATGTTCCCTAGAATAGACAAAGTCATTCCAACAGAATCGGGCGAGTCTTCATTTTTCTTCTTGATGGCTCAAGGTTGCAGCCAGATGTTCCAAATTCTGAAGTTCAAAAGTTTTAGTAAGCAAGAACTTTATATATGGGGGGGATCTTGTTTCCATAGTACTGGGATGCAGACCCAAGCTTTTTTTAGTAAGTGAATTAGTATGAAGTGTTTGTATCTTTTTCCAAGGAGAGTTTGAGTGTAGTAGTGTCATGTTCCAGGTGTGAGGCCGAGGTGCTGAGAGGGCTCCCCTTGAGGCTGAGTGCAGCGCACCCCTGAAAGTGGTACAGGGCATGCAGTGCCCAAAGAAGCACAGTTTGCTGGTTATTGAAGTTTGATGAGCTGATCACCAGAGAATAGCTGGAACAGGCAGGATGTGCTGTAAGGCAGACATGCTTGGATGATGCCAGATGTATGTTGCAGTGGAGCAAACCAGAAACAGAATCAGGAGCCAGGCCAGGGGTCATACACAGCAGATCAGTCCAAGGTAGGTTCAGATAGCAAAACTGTAACAAGCCAGGATCAAACATGGTAAGATTGGTAATAGCAGAGTCGTGAGCCAAGCTGGGGTCAAACACGATGGAGCAGACAGAGGCAGAGTCAGGGTGCAAGCCAAGGATTAAGTCAAGAGATCAAGGTAAACGGGTCACAACAACCCAGGTTGGTAGTGGGAGGTCCAAGAATCAGGATACACAGAGGCACAAGGAAATAAGAAGGAGCTGATAATAATCCAGCAATTTGCAAGTGTCAGTAGCAGGTTTAATTAAGCCAGAGGGCGCAACATCTGTCACATTGTGCGCGCGCATCTGCTTACACCCGTTCGCACTGTCGAGCATCTACGTACACTCATGCGCATGGGTGTTCGCCTGAAGCTGCCATGATGAGTGCTAGTAAGATTGCCAGTTCTTCGGCCATGCAAAATGGACTGGTTTCCCCAGGGGGGGGGGGTTTATCAGCTAAATGCTCGAATCAAAATATTGTTTTTCGACAAAATCGAATTAAAAAAATGGAAATAGAGTTAAAACATGAGTTCTGGCTACCGATAAATACAAACATGTTTCCTTACATCTGTCAAGCTTCACATAATACAGTTATCAAAAATTGTTACATTATAGAAATAATGTCCACATGAAAACTGGCACGTTTCGACTTAAACAGTCATAGCCTTCTTCAGGGGATTTTTTCTAGAGGGACATATCAAAGAATACCCAAATATTTAGTGCATCATAGTTTACAGACATCTATGAATATCTTGTATCATAATGAGATTATAATTACCGCTCAGGAAAAAAATGAAACTGCATCCTATAGCCAGATTTTGCCTTAAAAGGGTCCCAATGATCCCATAATCACCATGCGCCATTTTCACCGCCTCAAGATGAAGTCCGGCCCCAAGAGGCTTGCAAAGAGCTACGCATTGGAGCCCTTTGGAGATGAGGGAGTAGCTTGCACCTGTGGTATTTGGTAATAGTCTTGATTATTGGAGACAATAAGAGAGAAGGGTATAATACAATATAAATTGTATTGCATATTATATGAAATGTAGCTGGTTTAGTCAATTTTGCAACACCACAAGAAAATGCCGGTGCAGTGGCTATGTAACTATTTATCTGCATTGATTCTTTAGAGATTATATATTAGCTACTAATTAGATGTTGTCCAGATTTTCTAATCTTTAAAATAGTATGGCTAAAATATAATTATTAGGTAAGTGTTGATTGTGATTGGGGGAAAAAAAAGGGGGGGGCTTAACATGTAAACTGTGTGTGTGGGGTGGCTGTTGTATTTGAAATAGTGTGTGAGAGATGGGAACTTAGTTATTATGTGTGTAGCAAATTAAATGAAATACATCCAATTGATTAAACTAGTTGATTTGGCAGCAGGTGTCTTGGTGAATGGAAATATATGAAGAGCTAGATGATGATGAAAGGGGTGTCTGCAGCATGTGATTTGAAGTGAAGAGTGAGCTTGGGAAATGAAAGTAAAAATGAATGGTGCTGAACTCACAAAACAACGTGCTAAAATCAAATGCTAAAGGGAAATGTGTAAAAAAACAAAAACCAAAGGGCAATCAAAATGTGACTAAACAAAGCACAGAAACACTCAAAAAAGAAAAGTAATTACCTTGGCTGGTAAGAGATTATTATGTGACGATAGCTGTTGCAGTTTTGAGTGCCTTACTCAGAGAAAAATACCACTCTAATGATGATGTGCATGGAGGGGTGCCATATCTATTTAATTGTAAAGAATAACAATCAATGACAATATTAAAAAATGATTTGTGTGCAAGCTCCAACTTTTGTCAACTAAACTAAAATTGTTTAACAAAGAGAGGCACTAGTTCAGCATTTCCAGCAGAATTACTCACTCTTCAATCTGTCCGCTTTCATGTGCTCTTCCTGAGCCTTTTGCATGGTCTCCCGGAGTGTTTGATAGTTGGCTTGGATGAACTTATTCTGCCTTGGACTGCCGGAACTGAAGCTTCCAGAATGATGTTGAGCAGAAATGAGGGGTGAAATTCATAATTTTCCCAGAAGGGTGACTGGTTGGTAGCAGTGTGCATAGAGTTGTTGTATGCAAACTCTGCACACAGAAGTAAAGAAATCCAATTGTCTTGAGAAAAAGAAGAAAAACAACATAGGTATTGTTCTAAGGTTTGATTAGTTCTTTCAGTTTGGCTGTTGCTTTGTGGGTGATAGGCCGAAGATAGGCACACTTCAATTGACAGCATCTTGCAGAGGTTTCTCCAAAATCTCGGGGTAAATTGTACCCCTCTATCGGACACAATGTTGTTTGGTAGGCCATGCAGTCTGACTAATTTCTTTAGATAAATCTTTGCCGTGTCCATGGCTGATGGCATGCCTATCATAGGTAGGAAGTGGGCCATCTTGGACAGACTGTCCACTACCACCAAGATGTTTGTGAAGAGAGTGGGACATAGGGGACAGTGGCTGATGTTGGCCCCATAATGTTCGCACCCTAAAATAGGCTGGACTATACCGGTACAGATAAACGATGATAGACAATATGTATAAAAGAAATTTATTACAAAAGGAAATACATGGTATATATAATAAAATGCAAAAACAGAGATTCAAGGTTCAACAAAGAATATCTGTAAATTACAAAGTATTGACTGGTCTGGGTCTCGACTAGTTTCGCGATATTATCGCTTCCTCAGGAGGACCAATCTATAAGACAAATAATATAATGCAATACAAGCAAAAAGATATACAGTACACTACAAGTAGTGATCATAAAAAGCAGCATGTAGAAAAGGGAAAAAGTAAAACATAATAGCTAGTTCGGCTTACCCTATAATTGGGTGATCGTGTGCGGCACCGGGCCGCCCAGAAAACTCTCCCCCACGGCAGACAAGGGGGATAATGTAGAGCCCCCTAAATGAAAAGCATAGCATGAGTAAGGGGCCACAAAGATAGCTGATGAAAGGATACGATGGATTTAGCCATACACAAATAGAAGGGACGGAAAGGGGGAGGGAAAGAGAGGGCTAAGGGAAAAGGGGAGAGGGAACTGGGGGGGGGGAGAGAGGGGGAGAGGGGAGAATGGAAGGGGGGGGAAAGGGGAAGAAAAGGGGGGGCGGGAAGGGGAGAGGGGAAGGGAGGGTAAGGGTAGTGAAGCAAGGAGAAGGAAAAGGGGGAGGGGGGAGGGGGAAGGGAGGGGGGACGGGAAACAAGAGGAAACACTGGGGAGGGGGTGGTGGAGGGAGAAGGAGAGAAGGGGGTAGGGGACAGGGTGAAGAGGAACAGGCCATAAACAGGGGAGGGGAGGATAAGGGAAGGGGGGAAAAGGAAGTAGACAAGGGGGTTGCACTAGGCTAGTAAATAATTGAAGCGTGTAATGTAGCTCACCACAACGGTTGACCAGAGGGTAACAAAGGTGCTAGCCACGAGGAGACTTGCAGTGGCGCGGGGGTCGGGTGGCCCATAATGAGCAGGGGAGCCAAACATTTCCAAACACTGGGGCATCGTGTAGGGTACAATGTGTGGAAGCCCACCACTAGGGGCAGATAACCACAGGGTTGCCTGGGAGTCTGTCAATAAAACAGTATCAAATGTAACATGAGATACAGGATAAAATCCATATGAAGGTATCTGTAATAGATAGCGTCGGGTAAAGGATAGTATCCAAGGTAAGAGAGCATACAACGTACCTATAGATGTACACCAGTGAGGTGTTGAAGGCCTCCTTTCCATCCCAGCCCCACGTCAGCAGTCTATCATGGAGAGAGCTCAGATGCTCACTCACAGGCCCGAGGGCCCATTAAGTGAGCTCCCCAACCCGGAGACGCCCACGACGCCGCCGGCCGGCAAGCGTCTGACGTCACCGGGTCAGTTTCTCCGCACTGCGCAGGTGCGCGACCCGCGCTACTGCGCAAGCGCGTTAAAGGCGAGCCCGTGGGTAAGGAACCCTGGGCTCGGCGAGAACAAGCAGGAGACGAACATAAGGGTGTCATCTCCTGCCAGGAGAAACACATGTCCGCCGCCCTTATCCTCCCCTCCCCTGTGTATGGCCTGTTCCTCTTCACCCTGTCCCCTACCCCCTTCTCTCCTTCTCCCTCCACCACCCCCTCCCCAGTGTTTCCTCTTGTTTCCCGTCCCCCCTCCCTTCCCCCTCCCCCCCCCCTCCCCCTTTTCCTTCTCCTTGCTTCACTACCCTTACCCTCCCTTCCCCTCTCCCCTTCCCGCCCCCCCTTTTCTTCCCCTTTCCCCCCCCCCCTTCCATTCTCCCCTCTCCCCCTCTCTCCCCCCCCCCAGTTCCCTCTCCCCTTTTCCCTTAGCCCTCTCTTTCCCTTCCCCTTTCCGTCCCTTCTATTTGTGTATGGCTAAATCCATCGTATCCTTTCATCAGCTATCTTTGTGGCCCCCTACTCATGCTATGCTTTTCATTTAGGGGGCTCTACATTATCCCCCTTGTCCGCCGCGGGGGAGAGTTTTCTGGGCGGCCCGGTGCCGCACACGATCACCCAATTATAGGGTAAGCCGAACTAGCTATTATGTTTTACTTTTTCCCTTTTCTACATGCTGCTTTTTATGATCACTACTTGTAGTGTACTGTATATCTTTTTGCTTGTATTGCATTATATTATTTGTCTTATAGATTGGTCCTCCTGAGGAAGCGATAATATCGCGAAACTAGTCGAGACCCAGACCAGTCAATACTTTGTAATTTACAGATATTCTTTGTTGAACCTTGAATCTCTGTTTTTGCATTTTATTATATATACCATGTATTTCCTTTTGTAATAAATTTCTTTTATACATATTGTCTATCATCGTTTATCTGTACCGGTATAGTCCAGCCTATTTTAGGGTGCGAACATTATGGGGCCAACATCAGCCACTGTCCCCTATGTCCCACTCTCTTTTCCTTGTACATATTAATTTGGATGATGGTACGGTTTACTTTCTATTACCCTTGACTACATGAGGCTATACTCACAATTTGTGCATATTCATTGGGTGGATAACACACCCGTTTTCTTTTTTCCCCTTGAGTGCCTCTAATTCCTAACTTATAGTACCTTTTTTTATATCAACTACCCCATTATGTCGGAGTTTGGCCCCCTCCTCTAGTTGGTTCATACATGGGGGCAGCCCTACCACTGACCACGCTGGTTAAGTTCCATACAGTCAGACGTTTCTTCATAGCTACCTCATCTTACTATGTTTCAATTTAAACCTTCAATATTCACTCATCATTGCCATTAATGGGGTTTAGTCAGTTTATATTCACTGCCGTTTACCCAAGAGTATGTGTTACTATGGACCGGTTTAATTTCCGGCCCACTGTGATTATTGTGTTACCCACACCTCTAATCCGTAACTGACATTCACCCACATTGGCCCTTTGTAACCCAACCTTATCATTGTTACATTATCGCTTTTTTGCGATTACCCCTTTTATTTAACCTAGAATATAACACTATGTAATTCCATACTCTATGGAGTTCCCTGCCTTCATGTCATCTGACCCCTAACCTAATTAATTAAGGACATACTCCATACTTCCCATTTAACTGTTATGGTTTCCTCGCTGTTGGTTGTCACCATTACCTTCTAGGTTTCTATTCTCACTACGGTGCATCTAGTTTCACTGTTTCACACATCCTCACCCTTTATTTCATTATCTGTTATAACTAATCAATTATGTATATTCTTTATGTATCCCCCTATCACTCTTCACTGCATCACCCTTATCATTTTACAACACACTCTTTACCTTCGTAATGGCACATTCCTATACCCCCCTCCCCCCTCCTTGTTGCCCTTCCCATTCTCACTCCTACCACTCACCAACAGGAAGCCCCATTTCATTTATGTTCTTATCCCTCAACAAGGTCTCTTAGTAGCTAATGCTGCCCCCTTTTGTTTTTAGAGCCATCTATGGGGACCAAGTCCCGTTTGTGTTTACCAACACCCTAATGGATTGGGTGGAAATTACTGCCACTCTTATTTTTTCTACACATACTGTTATGTATTTACTACCATATTTGTTATGATGTCCAATGTTTTGTTTATTTTGTTTGGCTATCCCTGGGTGTCCCGTGTGCGGTCCATGGCTGCCTGTGCCTTTCCTAGCGGCGGACATGTGTTTCTCCTGGCAGGAGATGACACCCTTATGTTCGTCTCCTGCTTGTTCTCGCCGAGCCCAGGGTTCCTTACCTACGGGCTCGCCTTGAACGCGCTTGCGCAGTAGCGCGGGTCGCGCACCTGCGCAGTGCGGAGAAACTGACCCGGTGACGTCAGACGCTTGCCGGCCGGCGGCGTCGTGGGCGTCTCCGGGTTGGGGAGCTCACTTAATGGGCCCTCGGGCCTGTGAGTGAGCATCTGAGCTCTCTCCATGATAGACTGCTGACGTGGGGCTGGGATGGAAAGGAAGCCTTCAACACCTCACTGGTGTACATCTATAGGTACGTTGTATGCTCTCTTACCTCGGATACTATCCTTTACCCGACGCTATCTATTACAGATACCTTCATATGGATTTTATCCTGTATCTCATGTTACATTTGATACTGTTTTATTGACAGACTCCCAGGCAACCCTGTGGTTATCTGCCCCTAGTGGTGGGCTTCCACACATTGTACCCTACACGATGCCCCAGTGTTTGGAAATGTTTGGCTCCCCTGCTCATTATGGGCCACCCGACCCCCGCGCCACTGCAAGTCTCCTCGTGGCTAGCACTTTTGTTACCCTCTGGTCAACCGTTGTGTTGAGCTACATTACACGCTTCAATTATTTACTAGCCTAGTGCAACCCCCTTGTCTACTTCCTTTTCCCCCCCTTCCCTTATCCTCCCCTCCCCTGTGTATGGCCTGTTCCTCTTCACCCTGTCCCCTACCCCCTTCTCTCCTTCCCTCTCCACCACCCCCTCCCCAGTGTTTCCTCTTGTTTCCCGTCCCCCCTCCCTTCCCCCTCCCCCCCTCCCCCTTTTCCTTCTCCTTGCTTCACTACCCTTACCCTCCCTTCCCCTCTCCCCTTCCCGCCCCCCCCCTTTTCTTCCCCTTCCCTCCCCCCCTTCCATTCTCCCCTCTCCCCCTCTCCCCCCCCCCCCCAGTTCCCTCTCCCCTTTTCCCTTAGCCCTCTCTTTCCCTCCCCCTTTCCGTCCCTTCTATTTGTGTATGGCTAAATCCATCGTATCCTTTCATCAGCTATCTTTGTGGCCCCCTACTCATGCTATGCTTTTCATTTAGGGGGCTCTACATTATCCCCCTTGTCCGCCGCGGGGGAGAGTTTTCTGGGCGGCCCGGTGCCGCACACGATCACCCAATTATAGGGTAAGCCGAACTACCTATTATGTTTTACTTTTTCCCTTTTCTACATGCTGCTTTTTATGATCACTACTTGTAGTGTACTGTATATCTTTTTGCTTGTATTGCATTATATTATTTGTCTTATAGATTGGTCCTCCTGAGGAAGCGATAATATCGCGAAACTAGTCGAGACCCAGACCAGTCAATACTTTGTAATTTACAGATATTCTTTGTTGAACCTTGAATCTCTGTTTTTGCATTTTATTATATATACCATGTATTTCCTTTTGTAATAAATTTCTTTTATACATATTGTCTATCATCGTTTATCTGTACCGGTATAGTCCAGCCTATTTTAGGGTGCGAACATTATGGGGCCAACATCAGCCACTGTCCCCTATGTCCCACTCTCTTTTCCTTGTACATATTAATTTGGATGATGGTACGGTTTACTTTCTATTACCCTTGACTACATGAGGCTATACTCACAATTTGTGCAAGATGTTTGTGAACTCACTTACTCACTTAACTCACTTAACATACTTCCTACAGTCTTGTTTCAAAGTGGGCCACCACAAGGACCGTTGGATAAATTTGGTTGTTTTTTGCAAACCGAGGTGGCCAGCAAGCTGGTGATCATGAAATGTTTTCAGAGTCTGGCTTGCTGTGGGATGAAAATTTTGTCTTGGTGCTAAAGGAACCCCTCCTGACTTCTTAAGGAGGATGACACTTGTTCAGTGCATTGGATGAAAGCCTGTTCGATGGAATCCCTCAGATTTGGATTAGAAGAAAGCTCTGTGGTGACAAGATCGTGTCTCTTCAGGAGTATCGGGAAACATTCGAGATGGGGCATCAGCCTTGCCATTGTTGGACCCTGCACCATAGGTGATATGAAAGTTGAACCTGGAAAAGAACAGGGCCCATCAAGCTTGTCGAGGTCTTAAACATTTGTCAGTGCGAAGGTATTCCAGGTTGCTGTGGTCTTTAAAAATCATAATAGGGGGAGTGGCACCCTCAAGGAGGTATCGCCACTCTTCCAAGGCTGTTTTAATAGCCAATAGTTCCCGATTAGGGATGAGCCAAACACCCCCTGGTTTGGTTCGCAGCAGAACATGCGAACAGGCAAAAAATTTGTTCGAACACGCGCACACCATTAAAGTCTATGGGACACAAACATGAATAATCAAAAGTGCTAATTTTAAAGGCTTATATGCAACTTATTGTCATAAAAAGTGTTTGGGGACCTGGGTCCTGCCCCAGGGGACATGTATCAATGCAAAAAAAAGTTTTAAAAACGGCCGTTTTTTCGGGAGCAGTGATTTTAATAATGCTTAAAGTGAAACAATAAAAGTGAAATATTCCTTTAAATTTCATACCTGGGGGATGTCTATTGTATGCCTGTAAAGTAGCACATTTTTCCCGTGTTTAGAACAGTCCCTGCACAAAATTACATTTCTAAAGGAAAAAAAGTAATTTAAAACTACTCGTGGCTATAATGAATTGTCGAGTCTTGGCAATACAGATAAAAGTCATTGAAAAAAACAGCATGGGATTCCCCCACAGTCCATTACCAGGCCCTTTGGGTCTGGTATGAATATTAAGGGGAACCCTGAACCAGAATTAAAAAAAAAGATTGCGTGGGGGTCCCCCCAAATTCCATACCAGGCCTTTCAGCGTAGCATTGATACATGTCCCCTGGGGCAGGACCCAGGTCCCCCAAACACTTTTTATGACAATAACTTGCATATTAACCTTTAAAATTAGCACTTTTGATTTCTCCCATAGACTTTTAAAGGGAGTTCTGCGGCTTTCGAATTTGCCGCAAACACCCCAAATTGTTCACTATTCGGCGAATGGGCAAACAGCCAATGTTTGAGTTGAACTCATGTTCAACCCGAACATAAAGCTCATCCCTATTCCCGATCACCGACGTCATAATTCTTTTCCCGCTGACTCATCTTTCGTGAAGAGTAGGCCACGGGGTGAAGTAACTCCCCTGGCGCTGTGACAGGACTGCCCCTGTTGCTACTTCTGAGGCGTCAACCTCTAGGACATAGGGCAGAGCAGGGTCAGCATGTTGTAGAATTGGTGCAGAGATGAACATAGATTTCAGCTTGTCAAAAGCAAGTTGTGCTTCTGAAGACCACTGGAATCGGGTATGCTGGTGGGTGACTTGGGTAATGGGTGAGATGATGACAGAGAAGTTCTTTACAAATCTCCTGTAGAGATTTGCGAAATCCACAAATCTTTGAACACCCTTCTTATCGAACGGGGCTGGCCAGTCAAGAATTGCTTGCACCTTTTGTGGGTCCATTGCGACCCCATCAGTGGAGATGATAAGCCCCAGAAACTGAATTGACCTCTTTTCGAAGTCGCATTTTTCAGCTTTCACATACAGTCCATGTTTTCTTAGGGTGTACAGCACTTTCTTCACATGTGTTCTATGAGGTAGCTGAAAATATGAGGATATCATCGAGGTAAATGATAACAAAGTTGTCTAGATATTCCCAGAAAATATCGTTAACAAAGTGCTGGAGTGTTGCAAAGTCCAAACGGCATTACCAGATATTCAAAATGTCTCAACCGTGTTCTGAATGCTGTTTTCCACTCGTCCCCCTTTCGGATGCGGATTGTAGGCTCCATGTAGATGTAGCTTGGTGAAAATCTGGGCTGTACGGAACCTTTGAAACTTTGAAAGAATTCTGGGACAAGAGGAAGTGGGTAGCGATGCTTAATAGTGATTTCATTAAGCTCCCTGTAGTCCACACATGGTCTTAGTGTCTTGTCTTTTTTCTCAACAAAGAAAATATCGGCACCAGCAGGAGAGGAGGAAGGGCGGATGAACCCTTTTTCCAAGTTCTCATCAATGTATTGCTGCAGTGTTTCAAACTCCATCCCAGAGAGGGGAAATATGCCGAAAGGGAGCTCGGCCCCCGGGAGCAGTTCAATCGGGCAATCATATGGTCGGTGAGGTAGAAGAGCATCAGCCCTCTTTTTATCAAAGACATCCAAGAACTCCTGGTAAGCTGATGGTATATTCTGGCTGTTGCTGTGAGCTGGTTGGACTGCTAGACAACTAGTATAATCTCTGAATTTGGGAACAAAGCAGTGTTGCTGACAATAGGAAGAGGTGAAGAAAACTTCTTTCTTGAACCAATTGATCTAAGGATTATGTGCTTGCAACCAAGGGATTCCCAAGATGACCAGGAGCATAGGTGAACACAGGACATCAAAGCGTATGAACTCCTGATGGCCAGAGTGAGTTGATACAAGGAGAGGTGCAGTCTCTTGCGTGACAGGCCCAGAACTGGGCATTGAGCCATCAACCAGGTGAACTTGCCGTCTTTTGATGAAGGGGTATACCAAGTTTCTTTGCCAGGGTCAAGTCCAGGAAACTGCTGCATGCCCCAGAGTCAATTATTGCCTGAATCAGGACTTCCTCTTCCGCCACCTGCAATGAGACAGGGAGAATAAGGTGAGATGGAGAAGTCCCAGAGACATGGAAGTATACTGGGGTGTACAAAAATGGCTTACTGGGTCTTATGGGGCAATTACATAGGAAATGTCCATTTCCTCCACAATAGAGGCAGAGATTAGCTTGCCAGCGACAAAGGCCCTCATTGGGGGTCAGTGCTGAACAGACCAAGCCGATTTGCATAGGTTCGACTTCAGGTGCTGGTGCAGTGGAAGGCGCATAATTACTGATGGAGCAGGAACTTTAGGCAGCATCAAGGCGGGTCTGAAAGTTTGAGAACGCTCAGGCCGTCATTCCCGTAAGCGTCTATCGAGCTGTATAGCTGAATGAGAACTTCAAGCGTAGCGGGTGTCTCAACTCTGGCCAACTCATCCTTGAGGGATTCAGATAGTCCAAGCCGGTAATGGTATCTCAGAGCTGCCTCATTCCATCCTGTGTCTGCAGACCACTTGCGTAAGTCCACTGTGTAGTCCTCCACTGGGCGCCATCCCTGCTGTAGTGCATGCAAAGTGGCTTCAGCGGTGGCTACACACTGGGGATCTTCATATAATTGTGCCAGGGCTTCAAAGAATGCATCTACAGAGTTAATGACTGGACTCTTTTGCTCCAATAAACCGTGGCCAACATCTGGGGTTCATCTGATAGTAGTGAGATGATGAACCCTACTTTTACAGTCTCAATGGAAAAAGTCTGTGGTTGCAGGACCACATACAGCAAGCATGCATTCTTGAAGGATCTGAACTTTTTCCGGTCCCCCGGAGAACTGTTCAGGAGTTGGTACCCGTGGTTCTGGAGGCGGGACTACCACAGTATGAGTAGTGGTGGTTTGTTCTTGGGCAGGTGCAGGAGAGGCGGACCTGGTGAAAGATGAGCCTTGGTCCGCAGAAGCAGGTGTCACGGTCAGATGTTGCAGTCGACCTTCCAACTGAAAGTAGCCTTCCTGTAGTCTTTGGACTTTTTGGGTGAAAGCAGTGACCTGTTGGCACAAAGTGGGGAAGAACCTCTGACGGCCTCTGACATAATGGCTGGATTATACTGTCATGTTCCAGGTGTGAGGCCGAAGTGCTGAGAGGGCCCCCCTTGCGGCTGAGTGCAGCGCACCCCTGAAAGTGTTAGAAGGAATGCAGTGGCAAAGAAGCACGGTTTGCCGGTTATTGAAGTTTGATGAGCTGATCACCTGAGAATAGCTGGAACAGGCAGGATGCACTGTAAGGCAGACGTACTTGGATGATGCCAGATGTATGTGGCAGTGGAGCAAACCAGGAAAATAATCAGGAGCCAGGCCAGGGGTCATACACATCAGATCAGTCCAAGGTAGGTTCAGATAGCAGAACTGGAACAAGCCGGGACCATACATGGGGAGATTGGTAATAGCAGAGTCAGGGTGCAAGCCAAGGGTCAAGCTAGGAGATCAGGGTAAGCGGGTTGGTAGCTGGAGGTCCAAGAATCAGGATACACAGAGGAACAAGGAAATATGGGGGAGCTGACGATATTCCAGGAATTTGCAGCTGTCAGTAGCAGGTTTAAATAAGCCAGAGGGCACCAGCGTCTGTCACATTGTACGCACGCATCTGTGTACACCCCATTTGCGCCTGTGCGCATCTACGTATGTGCCTGCCCACGGGTGTTCGCCTGAAGTGGCCATAACGGGTGCTGGTAAGGTTGCCAGTTCTTCGCCATTTCCCTGACAAGCAGGTATGTGGCTGAGTTGAACCAGGTTAACATCAGTAACTTGTATGTTTGTGCATTTGGTTTCAAAAGTTTCTCACCTTCGGACAGAACTAGAAGATAAAAAGAAATGTGCCCTCTTTTGCATTGCATCTCCAGCAGAGTTTAGCTGTCTGCTACCAGATTTTGTGTACAATGTTTGGAATGCTGTACCACCTTGTTTGAATTTTGTAGCCTGACTTTTTGAATGTATCTTAGATTGAGAAGTGATCTACATAAGATGTTGCCTTCTTTGTTCTGAGGTAAATTGGGTGTCCACGTCCCTCTCCCACTTGAAAGAATGGTGGAGTTAACTGCTCCGGGGGTTAATCAGTTAAGCAGGTTTGTGATAAAGAGTGATATAAAATCCCTTTACAGGAGTTCATAAAGTATAGGGTGATACTAGAGCTGCACGATTAATCATTAAAGAATCAAGATTGCGATTCTCCCCTCCTTGTGATATTAACACTGCATTTCCTCGATTCAGTGCAGAGTTCCCCGCTCAAGCCAACAGCTGTCAAAAAAACAGGCAGCCTACTAAGTTTACAAAAGAGAAACATTGTAAAATTTTCTTCTGTTAGATCAAAGGAATGAACTTCTGTCTGTAGATGAGGGCAGTTTAACCACTTAAAGACTAAACATTTTTCTGAAACTTGTTGCTTACAAGTTAAAATACGTATATTTTGCTAGAAAATTACTTAGAAACCCCAAACATTATATATATTTTTTAGCAGAGACCCTAGAGAATAAAATGACAGTTGTTGCAATATTTTATGTCACACTGTATTTGTGCAGCGGTCTGTCAAACGCAATATTTTTGGAAAAAATCCACTTTAATTAATTAAAAAACAAACTAAACAGTAAAGTTAGCCCAATTATTTTGTATAATGTGAAAGATGATGTTATGCCATGAGAATCGTGATCTTTATTCTAATCAAAAAATCGTGATTCTCATTTTAGCCAGAATCGTGCAGCTCTAGGTGGTACTGGTGTTAATAGATCTTGGAGAGGGAGGCCAGAAAATGGTTTAATAGTAAAGTTCCATACACACAATAAGAATATTGGATGAATTATCATCTCTTTTGTTTTTTTTGCAGGCTAGTCTCATATCAAAAACCAATAGGTTTCTAAAGTTACGAAAATTCTCGAATGACAGAATACAACTTCGGAAGTGATGTAATCTGTTATATTGTATTGTAATGTATTCTGTCATTTCCAAGCATGCGTGGTCTTGGTCTTACAATTTTTTGCGGACGAATACTATATTGATTAAATGAAAATCGTTTGTTATGGTATCGTACGAGAAAATTGTTTGTGTTTGTCCCTTCAGATAATTTAGCATGAACTGTCATGACAGGCTCTTGAAAGCTGTGTACTAATGATCAGATTATAGTACGATTGCTTCAAAAGTGGTATTTTTTATCTAATTTTCTCACCTTGTGTACTAGGCTTAAGGATAGTCTAATAGTAGTCTGGGTAGTAAAGGTTTGAGTAATGTTTCTAAGTTAGAGAGACAGAAAGTGCTAGAGTTGGGAAGTCTTTGAGTGTGTACCTGTAGAAGGCACATGCCCTGGAGAAGTCCTGGAGGCGAGCATGGGAGGAGGTCTTGGGAGCAGCAAAGAGGGTGGTTTGGGTGATATTTTGAGATGAGGCTGGTGATGTAGCAGGGGCAGAGGTGTGGATGGTTTTGGATGTTGTTAGTTTCTTAATTATATTTGTTTCGTGATCAGAAGACAGTGGAAGGATTGGCAGAGAAAAATTGCAGACACAGAGTGATTGATAGGGTGGATCAGTCTGGCAGCTGCATTCATGATAGACTGAATGGGGGCTAGCCTGTGTAAAGATAGGACAATGAAGAAGGGCTTGCAATAGTAAAGATGTGAGATAACAACTAAGTGAACTAGAGGTCTGGTGGGGTCATTGGTAAAAAAAAGCATATTTTTGAAATTTTACAGAGGTGAAGGTGTCATGATTTGGCCAATGATTGGATGTGTGTCTGAAAGGAGAGGTCAGCGTCCAGGATTACACCTAGTACCCTGGTATGAGTGGAGGGAAGGATAGTTGTGCTATTGAAAAGTTGGAGTGGGGGGCACAGTGAGGAAGGAAAGTTTATAAGCTCAGTTATGAAAAGATAGAATTTTTAGAAAGTAGCATTACATCCATACTGATATGTCAGTAAATAAATTATGTGAAAGGAAACTGAAGGGGTGAGCTGAAAAGTGGAGAGATAGATTTGCATGTCATCAGCATAGCTATGGTAATGGAGGCCATTCAAGATTATCAACTTACCAGGAGAGGAGGTGTAGATAGAGAATGGAAGAGGTCCCAAGCACAGAGCCGTGGGGGATCACAACGAAAACAGGAAGAAGAGAGAAGAAGAGTTGAGGTGATACTGAAGGAGCAGTTAGGTAGGAGGAGAATCAAGAAAGACAAGAGTTTTGGGGGCTAAGGGAGTGATGTTTTTTCAATAGGAAAAAGTGGTCAACTGTGTAAAAGGAACAGAAAGATCTAATAGTAATAGCACTAAGTAGAGGTTATTGGTTTTAGCAGTTGTTTAGTCGTTACTGAGTTTTAGGATGGCAGTTTCTGTTGAGTGTTGGCAACAAAAGTCAGACTATCACATACCTGGTATTAGAGCCTGATATGATGAGGATTGCCTCTCTTACACCTCTGACTTGGAGCCCCTGATAGTGTAGATAGGAGGCACAGGAGTACAGAGTGGCACAAGTACCTGGAAGTCTTGCTAGCAGCAGGACAGGTGAAGTCATCTGACAGCTCCAGTAAGCAGGAGAGCAGAAAGGCAGCTGGTACTGGTGACAGCAAGCAGAGTAGCAGAGTCTGGCAGGCCGGGTCATACACAGACAGGGTGTATTGGGTAAAGGGCACAGGCAGGAGCATTGTCAGTAAACAAACCGGGTCTGGAACTGATCAGAGAAGCAGGAGCCAATGGAGCAGACAGAAATGGAGGTCAGAGGACAAGCCGAATCAGGATACAGAGTCACAGGGTCACATGATACACAGGAGGCTGAAGACAAAGCAGCGCTGATCCTGAGCACTGGATGTGTTCATGCGAGCATGAAAGGGAACATGTATTAGCCTGTGCACAGAAGTCCGTCCAGAGGAGTCATCTCATCTACTGGCAAGCCTTTCCTTACACAGACCATAAGGGGTTGATATGACTGTTACCAGTGAGGTAGCAGCTTAGACTGTTGTAGAATAGGTGTTTTAGAGGTTTTGAGGAACAAGGAGATGGGTCTGAGTTTGTTTAGACTGGTAGAGTCCAGTGATAGCTTTTTAAGTATGGGGATGACCAGTATATGTTTTAGGCGGGAGGGGAATATGCCAGTAGTGAGGAAGAGGTTAAATATGTGAGTCAGCGCATAGAATAGAGCAAGAGGATGAATGTAGTAGTTGTGAGAGAATAAGGTCTGGGGCAGGTGGTGAGGCAACATCAGAGAAAAGTTTAGCAACTTTCTTTTTAGTGACAGGGTCTAAAGAGTGAAGTACTGCATGTGATAGAAATGGTATATTAATTGGTGGAGATAACTGAACAGTGACAATTCCATCATGATTTGAACCTAACGTGTTTTTAAAATGATTAGCAATGCTTAGGGCAGTGAATAAAATATTGGGTGATGGCAGTGGGGGACGAAGTAGAAGTAAAAGTAGAAAATATTTAACGAAGGCTGGATTTTTTTTTTTTTTTGGTTTTAATGAGAGTGATGAAACAGGTATGTTTGGCAGCATAGAGGGAGGAACTATATTTGAGGAGAGAAGCTTTCTACAGGTCCCTTCGGGCAAAGTCCACTCACTTAAGAGCACAGCTATATCTTTTGAGACTTCTGGTGTCATCTGTCTTCCAGGGTTGTAGAATTCAGGGCCTAATTCTGTGTCAGTAGTGAGGGGAGCAAGTGTGTCAGAGAAGAAAGAAAGTGAGCTGCTGTAGACAAAAGTGGCCAGGTCAGGCCAGGACAGGGGTAATAGTAACAAAACAAAACAAAATAAAGAATAGAAAGTGGCAAAGGCTGCTGGTTGGATGGATTGGAGGGATTGGGGGTTGAAGACAGGGTGAGCATAAAATTAAGGTTGTCATCAGAGAGAGTGAAAGAGGTGTTTAAAAGGTTGCAAGGAGTGCAGAGGCAGAAGAAAACAAAGTCAATGGTGGGTAAGTAGGAGTGCGTATCTATTGTGTTAGGTCAAAAAATGAGGTTAGATTGAAAAGTTAGGAGGTAGCCAGGGTGTTAGCATTAACATGAATGTTAAAGTAACCATGGAAAATTACACTCTCTCAGTCAACATTGGCTATTTCTAATAGAGATGGGCTGAACACCCCTCGGTTCGATTCGCACCAGAACATCTCGAACAGGGAAAAAGTTCTAGCGAACATCCAAACGCTATTAAAGTCTATGGGACACGAACATGAAAATCAAAAGTCCTCATTTTAAAGGCTTATATGCAAGTTATTGCCATAAAAAGTGTATGGGGACCCGGGTACTGCCCTGGGGGACATATATCAATGTAAAAAAAGTTTTAAAAAGATGTTTTTTAAAGGAGCAATGATTTTAATGACGCTTAAAGTAAAACAATGTTTAAAATATGAAATATTCCTTTAAATATCGTGCCTGTGGGGTTCCCCTTAATCTTCCTGTAAAGTGGCACATCTGTACAATGTATAGAACATGCCGCAGCAATAATGACATTTCTAAAGGAAAAAATGTAATTTAAACTTGCTTGCGGCTGTAATGTATTGCCGGCTCCCCCTTCGGGTCTGGTATGGATTTTAAGGGAAACCCCATGCTATTTTTTTTTTTTAATGGCGTAGAGTCCCCCCAAAATCTATACCAGACCCTTATTCAAGCATGCAGCCTGGCAGGTAAAGAAAAAGGAGGGGACGAGCGAGCGCCCGCCCCCCCTCCTGAACCATACCAGGCCACATGCTCCTTTTAACATGGGGGTGGGTGCTTTGGGGCAGGGGGGCTCTCTGTACCATGTTGATGGGGACTAGGGCCTCTTTCCGACAACCCTGGGCTATGGTTGTCGGGGTCTGTGGGTGGGGGCTTATCAGAATCTGGGGCTCCCAGATCCCGACCCCCCACTATGTGAATGGGTATTGGGTATTATACTCCTACCAATTCACCAACAAAGTGTCAAAAAGTGAGAAACACAGCAAACAGTTTTTGACAAATCCTTTATTAAAAAAGAAAAGAAAAAATAGTGTTCCTCGATGTTATCCATTGTCCATCACTCCGCCCACCGACCTGAAAACAGAAAAAAAAAGCTCCGCCACCTGGGCTGTCTGCCTCCTCTCTGCTTTGACAGTTTTTCTGTAGGCAAGGGGCGGGCCACCCGGTAACGTCAACCAGTGGCACTGCCCCTTATGACCTCACATTATATCACGTGATGTCAGAACAGGGCGATGCCACCGGGTGACATAGCCAGGTAGCCCCGCCCCTTGCCTATATAAGAGCTGTCAAAGCAGAGATTGCCAGAGGCCTCCCAAAAGGTGACAGCGGGTTTTCTTTTTTTTCTATTTTTGCAGCGACGTGATTGACGATGGATTACATTGAGGGACGCAATTTTTTTTCTTTTTATATAAAATAAAGGACTTGTCAAAAACTGTTTCCTGTAGTTAATACTTTCTGACACTTTTTTGGTGAATAGGTAGGGGTACGAAACACCCAATACCCATTCACCTAGAGGGGATGGGCGAGATCTGGTGCCCCCCCTTGTTAAAGGGGGCTTCCAGATTCTGATAAGCCCCCCGCTCACAGACACCGACAACAACAGCCCAGGGTTGTTGGGAAGAGGCCCTTGTCCCCATCAACATGGGGACAAGGCACTTTGGGCGGCACCCCAAAGCACCCACCCCATGTTGAGGGCAAGCAGCCTGGTATGGTTCAGGAGGGGGGCGCTGACACCTTTTTCTGCATGCTCAGATAAGGGTCTGGTAGGGATTTTGGCAAGGACCCCATGCCATTTTTTATTCTTAATTCTGTCATAGGGTTCCCCTTAACCACTTTAATACAGGGCACTTCCACCCCCTTCCTGCCCAGACCAATTTTCAGCTTTCAGTGCTCCCACACTTTGAATGACAATTATGCATTCATGCAACCCTGTACCCAAACAAAATTTGTATAATTTTTTTCACACAGATAGAGCTTTCTTTTGGTGTTATTTATTTACCACTGGGCTTTTTATTTTTTGCGATATAAGTAAAAAAGGAGTGGAAAAAAAACATACTTTTATTTAGTTTCTATTATAAAATTTTGCAAATAAGTAATTTTTTTTTCATAAATTCGGGTCAAAATTTAAACTGCTACATATCTTTGGTAAAAAATGTGAAAATTAGTGGATATTATTTAGTCTGTGTGAAAGTTACAAGCTATGGTGCAAATCAGTAAGAATTGATCACACCTGATGTACTGATCTTATTTCTTGGGCCCTGAAATTACAGGACAGTACAAATACCCCCAATATGACCCCTTTTTGGAAAGTAGACAGTCCAAGGTATTTAGTAAGAGGCATGAAGTTGTCATTTTTTCCCACAATTCTTGGGAAAATGAAGAAATATTTTTTTTTACACAAAATGATCATAATAACAAGTTATTTCCCACACACAGCATATGCATACTTCCATTTACACCCCAAAATACATTTTGCTACTCCTCCTGAGTATGGTGATACCACATGTGTGAGACTTTTTCACAGCCTGGCCACATAGAGAGGCCCAACATGCAGGGAGCACCATCAGGCGTTCTAGGAGCATAAATTACACATCTACTGTAATTTCATTCCTACCTATCACACTTTTGAAGATCCTAGAGCAAGAGGACAGTGGAATTACCCCAAAAGAAGACCCCATTTTGGAAAGAAAACACCCCAACGTATATTCTATGAGGCAAGGGCTGCAGGTAGGTACTTGGGGACTTTGATAGGCTGCAAATAGGTACTGATGGGTTGCAGGAGGGAGGGAATGTTCCTTTTGGTATCATTTTACAATGCGACGGTAGAGAAGTGGTTAAAATCCATACCAGACCCAAAGGGCCCCCCCATGCTGGTTTTTCCCCAATTTTTTTAAATTTACATTCTTTTTTTTACAATTTTGTTTAAATTTAGCTCTCAGCGGGGAAGCCTTAACCACCTATTGACTGTGCGCTTGGCAGGTGAACATGCCCAGAAAGTTCGGATGTTAGACGAGTACCTGAATGGGCGATGTTCAGGCCAAACTTATGCTCGGCCCAAACTGTTCACCCATCCCTAGTGGTGCCTGAACACTGTAACCCCCCACAAATACTCTTGTTGGGCACAGGAACGAGTCTTGCTGTTAAAAATTTGAAAAAAAATTTGAAATTACATGCACCTGTCAAACAGGTGCAGAAAAACTGGGCCTTGGGTGTTGGTGGTGCCTGAACACTGTACCCTTCACAGTTACTCTTGTTGGTTGCAGGAGCGGGCCCTGCTGTTAAAAGATAGAAAAATAAATAAATTGAAATGACATGCACCTGTCAAACAGGTTCAGAAAAAATTTGTCTTAGGTATTGGTGGTGCCCTAACCCAAAAATATTGTTGGAAGCTAGCATAATCAAGATTCAGAAATAGGATAGGCGCATTATGCAGTCTTCAAGGATCCCTAGCAAATTCAACCAGTTACATCAGCATCAGGGGCTTGATAGCTGCTGTTGATCCAGGACTGATTCATTTTGATAAATGTCAGCCTGTCCACGGAGTCTGTGGACAGGCGCACTCTTTTATCCATCACAAAACCTCCATCAGCACTGAATGTCCATTCGGAAAGCATGCTGGATGCAGGACAGGCCAGTAGCTCAATTGCATGTTGAACGAGTTCTGGCCAGTGGTCCATCCTCAAGACCCAGTAACCCAGTGGATGCTCAGTTGGACAGGTCTCCAAGTCTGCTCTTGCCCCCAGACAATCCTGCACCATATGATGCCGACGCTGTCAAACCTGGGCGCTGAGGACTAAAGAATTGTTTAAAGGCATCATTCAGCCAGCTGCCTTTTCCACCACTCTTCCTCTGACCGAAGAAAGCCTCAGAAACATGAAGTCTAGGAAATAGTAACCTCTCAGTATCTGGAAAGGTGTTACACAAATTTTTCTTCAAGGCGTCCTGAAGATGTTTCATCCTCTGCTCCCTCTGCGAAGGCAGGATGAGCTCTGCAACTTTACCCTTGTAACGTGGATCAAGAAGGGTTGCCAGCCAGTAATGATCCCTCTCCTTGATACCACGAATCCTTGGGTCCTTTTGCTGGTTTTGCAGAATCAGGGAGCCCATGCAGCATAAGTTTGAGAAGGCATGAGATTCTGAGTTGTTAGAGAGTAGTGAGGCACTGACAATTATCTCAATCTAACCAATACGTGACGTGAACTCTTGTAGTAAGTATACCTAGTTAATCACTCCTAATAGATAACCATCAAAATAAATATAAATATAAAGTGACTTCAGTACATAAACCAATTGAACATTACTGGGTGTACCCTCAAGGCTCTGTGATGCCCCTAGTCATCTAGCGATCGCCACACTCTTCACACTGTGTTAAATCAGCAGCAATAGAAAATAGGTGCATAAACATGCAATATAAATAATGATCCAAAACATGTAATAAAAGTGATCCTAGTGCATAAATAATAACTTGTGTCTCAAGGCTGGACACCTAACACACAAATCTAAACAACAATATAATGGTGCATGTCCATTGATACAAGTCCTTATATAAAAAGTTACTTTTGTGAGGTAGTGCACAATATCCCTACACCCTTAGTGGTGATTATTCATAATATAGGTGACAAGCTTGCTCCCACATCACCTCTGTGCTCTCTAGCCTCTCACCTCAGGTAAGTATTAAATCAGCATAGCCTATGGTTCCTTGGATGGTGTACTGGCGTGTAGTCACCTCTTGGGGTCCTCTATAGTTGTTTCCGATGATCTGCTCTCACATATGTTGTGTCTCTGTTTTCTCCCAGGGGGTTCCCTCTGACGTCCTCTCAAAGAGGTATATATTAACCAATTGCTAACTGGGCACTTAAACCCCACTCCTGCCCAGACCAATTTTTAGCTTTCAGCGCTGTCACACTTTGAATGACAATTGCGCGGTCATACAACACTGCACTCAATTGAAATTTTTATCATTTTTTTTCACACAAATATAGTGTTCTTTTGGTGGTATTCAATCACCTCTTGGATTTTTATTTTTTGCTAAACAAACAAAAAAAGACAGAAATAAAAAAATAAAAAAAACATGTTTCATAGTTTGTTATAAAATTTTGAAAACAGGTAATTTTTCTCCTTCATTGATATTCGCTGATGAGGCTGCACTGATGGGCACTGATAGGCTGCACTGATGGGCACTGATGGGCCCTAATGGGCTGCAATGGTAGGCACATATAAAGCAATACTGATAGGCACTGATAAGATGGCACTGATGAAGTAGCACTGATGGACCCTGATAGGTAGCACTGATGGGTGGCACTGATGAGTGGCACTGATGGGTGACACTGATGGGCACTAAAGAGCACTGATAGATGTCACTGATAGATGGCACTGATGGGCACTGAAGGGTACTGGTAGGTGGCACTGATGGGCACTGGTAGGTGGTATTGATAGGCAGCACTGGTGATGAGGCACTGATTGGTGACATTTATAGGTGGCACTGTGGGCACTGATATGTGCCCTCTCCATGAATCCATGAAGCGTGTGCTCCAGCAGGAAGATTAGAGGAACAGTGTCACTGATGCATGCATTGTTGTGGCTCACCATCCTTGTGGCCTCCTCAAATGGTGACAGGACAATGCATGTCCCTGTTATCAGCAGCCACTGGCATGACGAACAGAGGCCAAGCCCCCCTTGAGCCTGTCCTTGTTCCATACTCACACAGGGGCTCATTGATGGCCCTCTGCTGTGTGTGCAGCCACTGCAGCATTGCCAATGTTGCGTTGCACCTGGTGGGCATGTCACAAATGAGGCGGTTGGTGGGAAGGTTGAATTCCCATTGAATGTTAGCCAGCTGAGCACTGGCATTGTATTACTGCTGGAAATGGCCACAGACCTTTCTGGCCTGCCTCAGAAGATCTTTTAAGCCTGGGTACCTGTTCAAAAAACGTGGCACCACAAAATTCAGGACATTTGCCAAGCATGGAACATGTGTCAAGTGTCCCTGTCAGAGGGCGGAGAGAAGGTTGGTGCCATTGTCGTATAAAACCATTCCTGACTCAAGTTGCCATGGTGTCAACACCTCTGAGGCTGCCCCTGCAGAGCTGACAGAATCTCTGCCCCCGGTGTGCCTCCTGTCACCTAGACAGACCAACTGAAGCTCCGCATGGCATCTTTTAGCCTGACTGCTAGCGTAGCCCCCTAAACTGCTGGGTTCAGAGGACAATTCAGCAGAAGAGGCCATAGAGGAAGAGGAGGGGGTGGAGCAGACAGGTTTGGCAGAATCACCACCAGCTTTTTGGAGGCATGGTGGTGGAACAAGCTCCAGTACTGAACCCTGAACCCATCCTTCCTAGCTGCCAGCAGAGTTACCCATTGCACTGTGAAGAAAATGTAATGTCCCTGGACCACAAGTCAGCAGTAATGTGAACCTTGCTGCTGACCGCTCTGTCCAACGAGGCCAAAACATTGCCTTCCATATGATGGCACAGAGCTGGAATGGCCTTACATGAGAATACATTTATTTTTGAACCTGCCACTGTGGTACAGCACATTTCGCAAATTCACAAAAGGGGGCAGACTCTACTAGATGAAAAGGCAACTGTTGTAGTGCTAGAAATTTGGCCAAGCTAGCATTTAGACGCTGAGCATGTGGATGGCTGGGACAGTAGTTTTTTTAGGGTTCTATTGGTTTTATTATAGTTTTTTTAATAAAGAAAATAAGGGTGCAGCAATTGTGGAGAAGTTTTTTTTTTTACTGCTGTTGCAAAAAAAATTAAAATAAAATAAATGTAAAAAAAAATAGGAAAGGCCAAAAACAAACAAACAGTGTGACGCAGAAGGAAGACCATCTGTGACTCAGAAGAAGGAACAGCAATTATGGAGAATTTTTTTTATTTTGCTGCTGCTGCCGGAAGAAAAGAATTCAAAAAGCCCCAAAAAAATGGAACCACTGCTGATGCAGAAAGAGGAACACCTGTGACACAGAAGGGGGAATAGCAATTATGCCCTAAATATTCTTAGTGCTGCTGTGCCAAAAAAAATGTAAAAAAAAATTAAAAAAAGGAAACCCCTGCTGACGCAGAAAGAGGAACGCTTGGGAAGCAGAAGGGGGGCAGCAATTATGTCCTTAATATTCTTAGTGCTGCTGCACTGCCAAAAAAAAAATACCACTGCTGTGCTGACGCAGAAGGAATAACACCTGTGACACAGAAGGAGGAGTACTAATAATACAGCAACAGAACCTGATACCGCAAAAAAAAAGAAAAAAAAAGGGATCAGTGGTGACACAGAAGTGTTATACACACCAACGCTTCAGTAGCACCGTAGCACTGTGTTATTCACACTGCACTAGACTGTATTATATACACTGCACCCCACTGTGTTATATACACTGCACTAACTGTATTATTCACACTGCACTACATTGTGTTATATACACTGCACTACACTGTATTATATACTCTGCACTACACTGTGTTATTCACACTGCACTACACTGTGTTATATACACGGCACTACACTGTGTTATATACACTGCACTACACTGTGTTATATACACTGCACTACACTGTGTTATATACACTGCACTACACTGTATTATATACTCTGCACTACAATGTATTATATACTCTGCACTACAATGTATTATATACACTGCACTATACTGTATTATATACACTGCACTACACTGTATTATATACTCTGCACTATAATGTATTATATACACTGCACTATACTGTATTATATACACTGCGCTACACTGTATTATATATTCTGCACTACAATGTATTATATACACTGCACTATACAGTATTATATACACTGCGCTACACTGTATTATATACACTGCACTACACTGTATTATATACACTGCACTACACTGTATTATATACTCTGCACTACAATGTATTATATACACTGCACTATACTGTATTATATACACTGCGCTACACTGTTTTATATACACTGCACTACACTGTATTATATACACTGCACTACACTGTATTATATACTCTGCACTACACTGTATTAAAACTCTGCACTACAATGTATTATATACACTACACTGACTGCACGCACAATACACTAACTACCTGCCTAATCTCCACTAATACACACTACACACGGCCGCTGTTGGAAGCAGCAATATATAGTGTGGGACATGGCCCCTGAGCCATGATTGGCCAAAGGCACCCTGCCTTTGGCCAATCATGGCTCTCGCGGTACATAGAGCTGTGATTGGTCAAAACACACAGGTCAGGTGCATGCTTTGGCCAATTAGCAGCAATTATTGTACTGCGATCTTGATCTTATGGGGAGCTCGGCGGCAGGCTAACTTCCCGCGAGTGCCCCATTTGTTCAATGAACAAACGAACACCCGATGTTCGAGTCGAGCATCAAGCTCATCTCTAATTTTTATATCTTACGCTGCTAACATTGTAAATAAATCAGAAGGTATATTATATTTACTTGTTTTAAACTTTCTGGTTTCCATGCCTAGGCAAATTATGTCATACATCCAAGGAGTCTTCAGGGGGGAGGAGGAGTTTCCTAAGTTAAGCACAGCTTCCTGTCTACATGCCTGGGCTAAGGGCAGATGGATTCCAGGAAGTAGATGCTACATGAGTCATCTGCCCTTAGTCAAGATAGCCACAGCCAGAAATGCTAGAGGGTGTTTTTCAAAGTGATTTCTCAGCAAAAATAGAGACTAGAGACATAGATGGGGGTAGATTTACTTTGAATATTAAAATTAATTAAATAGCATTTTTGGTTTGTTGTGCTCAGATGCAGTGTTGTTCCGTTTTAAGATGATACAATTACTTACACTAGGCTCTGTCACTGCTTGAAAGAGGGGTTTAAAACAGGCAAACCTTGTGCTTATTGAAAAGCAGAAGTGACAAATGAGCTCAAGATTAGTAATGTACACAAATCAGGCTTATATCGGGGGGGCTGAAATGCACCAATTAAAGAAGGAATTTTCTTGATGTTTTAACAGTACTACAATGGAGAGGCTAATACAGGTATTTAGACATGAATGTTTGCACCTGTATTTAAATGCTTAATTTTCATGAGGAATCTCATTTCGCCCAAACCAGGTATAAGACTCTCTGGACCTGGTTTGCTTTGATGAAGTCTGAGTTAGTGGGAGTGATCTTAATGCCTAGGAAGGTTGTTGTGAGTTTCTGCCCCTCTGAAGGCCAAATTGGCCTAAGATTGTCCAAGCAGGAGTTAGGGATGGGGATATCTAGGGCCTCTGATATTTGTAGGTTCATTTTAAAGTTGAAGAACTGTAGCTATTCAGTTGTTCTGCCAGCAAGTTAGAGGGGTGGTCTCCAGGTTGGTGATCAAGAATAATAGATCATTAGCGTATGCTGCTATCTTATGGTGTGTTGTTTTAGTGTAAAGGATGGTCATATTTGGGTTTTCTCGAATGCGTCTAAAATAGGGTTTTAAGGTTGAAATATAAAATAGCAGTGACTTTGGGCAACCCTGTCTTGTTTCATCTGAAAAGATTCCAAGATGGATTTGTTAACTCTAGCTGCTGTTGGCTCAGAGTATCATCTATACATTTATGCATATTTTGATCCATGCCTATGTGTTCTAAGGGCATTTTTAAGAAAAGTCAATCTACCTTACCATAGGCCTTTTTGTCATTTGTGGAGAAAAGGTGCATGAGGATTCTGTTATGATTTGAAAGATAGATGGCCTTAGGGACCCTGATGGTGTTATGCTTAGCCTCTATATTTTGGGGTAAAGCCCATCTGGTCTAATGGATAATAAATGGTACATACAGTATGGCAAGAGGCAGATTGAGAGAATTTTGGTTAAAGGTTTAGGTTAACATCAGGAAAGGAAATTTGCCTGTAATTTGCACACATTTTGTGGTCCTTCCTTTGGTATGACTGAAAAGGTATTTTATAGTAGGTTGTGTCCCTTCAGGATGGTGGCAAGGAGTTGTACATAGGTCTTGCAGTAGCTGCTGAGTAACCATCAGGTCTCCAGGTGGTGTCTGATTGTAGAATCTTGACTACCTCATTGAATGCATCTATGGTGAAAGGGGTATATTCGTCTACTGTATGGTGAAAGGGGTCTGCGTCTTCCTGTTGGAGACTTGGAAGACCTGAATAATTTGGTAAAAAGCTTTTAGTTAACATTAAGAAAGGAAATCCGCCTCTAATTTGCACACATTTTTTGGTCCTTCCTTAGGTATGACTGAAAGGGTATCTTATGGTAGGTTGTGTCCCTTCAGGATGGTGGCAAGGAGGTGTGCATAGGACTTGCAGTAGCTGCTGACTAGCTATCAGCTCTTCAGGCTTTGCCTGATTGTAGAATCTTAACCACCTCATAGAATTCCTCTATGGTAAAGGGGGTATGTAGATGGTTTGTGTCTTTCTCTTAGAGACTTGGAAGACCTGAGCTGGTTGACTAGCTATCAGCTCTTCAGGCTTTGCCTGATTGTAGAATCTTAACCACCTCATAGAATTCCTCTATGGTAAAGGGGGTATGTAGATGGTTTGTGTTTTTCTCTTAGAGACTTGGAAGACCTGAGCTGGTTAAATAGTCCCAAATGTGTTGTATATGGCTGTGTTGGGAAGCATGCCTGCATGTTTTAGGTTATTGTAGAGTTGTTGGTAAAACCCTCTAAAACATGCCTCTTTTTCTGCGGACTTAAACTTTTTTGTGCTTTTCTCAGAGTCGATTTGAGAGATGAACTTATAAGTCTTTTAAAGTTTTGCCCAAGCAGTGTACCTCAGACCTAACTGGTGTTTAAAGTGGTGTTCCGGCCGAAATTATACTTTTTAAATAAAAAAAAACTCCTATAATACACAAGCTTAATGTATTCTAGTAAAGTTAGTCTGTAAACTAAGGTCTGTTTTTTTAGTTTATAGCAGTAGTTTGTTATTTTATAAACTTACAGCAGGCCGTGGCCATCTTAAGTGTGGACATCTGAAGCCAGACTGTATTTCTTCCTGGATCTCATCCTTGCAGATCTCGCACATGCCCAGTGAAGCTCAAGCAGTGTAATAGGTTTCAGGTCAGGTTTCCATAGCAACGGCAGTGTCAGAGGAAGTTGCCGCCCCTTCCCAGAAGGCATTGTAAACAGGAAATGATGCGATGGGCCACGGCCAGGGAGGAGGAAGTGAAAAATGAATACAGCAGATATACAGTAGGTGCTGAGAAAAAAAATTAAAAAATATCCAATTCGTTTACAGTGCAAAGTTTAGTGAGGGATGCTGAAGAGTTGTAAAAGTGGGTGGAACTCCACTTTAAATAGAGAAGGGAGCAAGGGGGATGAGTCACTGCCTTGACTAATATTCCCATCACATATGTTACACATGGTAAAAGGTAAACGGGTGCTGTAGTGATTGCCAACTGGGAGCCAACAACATAAGCCAAAGTTTATATCCCCAGCACACCACGGATCTTTTAATTAATGTCCAAATGTTTATTCAGATGATCACATCAGAGCAACAACGTGCAATGTGTCAGGACTAGGGATGAGCCGAACACCCCCCGGTTCGGTTCGCACCAGAACCCGCGAACGGACCGAAAGTTCGCACGAACGTTAGAACCCCATTGACGTCTATGGGACTCGAACGTTCGAAATCAAAAGTGCTCATTTTAAAGGCTAATTTGCATGGTATTGTCCTAAAAAGGGTTTGGGGACCCGGGTCCTACCCCAGGGGACATGTATCAATGCAAAAAAAACTTTTAAAAACGGCCGTTTTTTCGGGAGCAGTGATTTTAATGATGCTTAAAGTAAAAAAAAAAAAGTGAAATATTCCTTTAAATATCGTACCTGGGGGGTGTCTATAGTATGCCTGTAAAGTGACGCGTGTTTCCCATGTTTAGAACAGTCCCTGCACCAAATGTCATTTTTAAAGGAAAAAATCTCATTTAAAACTGCTTGCGGGTTTAATGTCATGTCGGGTCATGGCAATATGGATGAAAATCAGTGAGACAAACGGCATGGGTACCCCCCAGTCCATTACCAGGCCCTTTGGGTCTTGTATGGATATTAAGGGGAACCCCGCACCCAAATTAAAATAAGGAAAGGTGTGGGGCCACCAGGCCCTATATACTCTGAACAGCAGTATACAGGCGGTGCAAACAAGACAGGGACTGTAGGTTTGTTGTTAAGTAGAATCTGTTTGTAATTTTGAACATTTTTAACGTGTTTAGCTCCAGCCAAAAAATCTTTTCTAAGCTTTTTGGAAAACATAGGGAAGGGTTATCACCCCTGTGACATTTGTTTTGCTGTCTTTCCTCCTCTTCAGAAGATTTCACCTCACTTTTTTGTCCCAATGAAAAATGTTTTTTGAAAATTTGGGTTTTTTTGTGGAACAAGGATTGGAAAGCATCAGTGGAAAGGAGAAATTGTTTTCCCATATTAACTCTTACAGGAGAGAATTTCCCTTCCTAGGGGTAGATTTCATCTCACTTCCTGTTGTCTCCTTCCGTTTGCAAGTAGGAGTCGTTTGTAAGTTAGATGTTTGAAAGTAGGGTCCTGCCCTATATACTCAGCAGAAATTTGGGCCTTAGGTGTTGCTGTGGCCACAACACTGTAAGCCCTCACAGGGCCCTGCTGTGAAATATTAGATCAAGAATTGTAATTACATGCCCCTGTTGAACAGGAGCTGAAAAATTAGGCCTTAGGCACTGGTGCTGGTGCCACAACACTGCAACCCCTCACAGACACTCTAGTTGGAACGCAGGAACGAGCCCTGCTGCAAATTATTGCTTCAAAAATTGTAATTACACGCCCCTGTTAGACAGGGGCAGAAAAATTGGGCCTTAGGCACTGGTGCTGGTGCCACAACACTGCAACCCCTCACAGACACTCTAGTTGGAACGCAGGAACGAGCCCTGCTGCAAAGTATTGCATCAAAAATTGTAATTACACGCCCCTGTTAGACAGGGGCAGAAAAATTGGGCCTTAGGCACTGGTGCTGGTGCCACAACACTGCAACCCCTCACAGACACTCTAGTTGGAACGCAGGAACGAGCCCTGCTGCAAAGTATTGCATCAAAAATTGTAATTACACGCCCCTGTTAGACAGGGGCAGAAAAATTGGGCCCTAGGCACTGGTGCTGGTGCCACAACACTGCAACCCCTCACAGACACTCTAGTTGGAATGCAGGAACGAGCCCTGCTGCAAAGTATTACATCAAAAATTGTAATTACACGCCCCTGTTAAACAGGGGCTGAAAAATTGTGCCTTAGGCACTGGTGGTGGCGCCCAGAACCAAAAATGTTCTTACAAGCTATCAGCGTGATGATTGAGGAGGAAGAGGATAATTACTCAGGGATAGTCACTCAGCATCAGCATAGGCAGTCTTTGAAGGGATCTGAGATTTCAAAAAAAATTATTCGGTTACATCAGCATCAGGTGCTTGGTAGCTGGTGGTGATCCAAGACTCATTCATTTTTATGAAGGTCAGCCGATCGACCGAGTCGGTGGACAGACGCACCCTGTGATCGGTTACCACGCCTCCAGCAGCACTGAATGTGCGTTCCGAAAGAACGCTGGATGCAGGACAGGCCAGTAGCTCAATTGCATACTGTGCAAGCTCTGGCCAGTGATCCATCCTCAAGACCCAGTAACCCAGAGGATTTTCGGTGGGAAAGGTGTCCAAGTCTGATCTTGCCCCTAGGTATTCCTGCACCATGTAAAACAGACGCTGGCGATGGTTGCTGGAACCGATCATACCTTGGGGCTGCGGACCAAAAAATTGTCTGAACGCATCGGTCAGACGGCCACCTTCTCCACCGCTCCTTCTTTGACTGACCGAAGCCTCAGCAACACGTTGTCCAGAAACAGGAGTTTGTAACCTCCCAGTCTCTGGGAACGCGTTGCACAGACCTTTCTGCAAGGCCTCCCGAAGATGTTTCATCCTCTGCTCCCTCTGCGATGGCAAGATAAGGTCCGCAACCTTACCCTTGTAACGTGGATCAAGGAGGGTTGCCAGCCAGTATTGGTCCTTCTCCTTGATACCACGAATACGAGGATCCTTACGCAGGCTTTGCAGGATCAGGGAGGCCATGCAGCGTAGGTTTGCTGAGGCATTCGGTCCGGAGTCCTCTGGGTCACTAAGAACGACATGGTCCGCAGCCACCTCCTCCCAGCCACGTACAAGTCCATGTGTTTCTTGGGACTGATCCCTTAAAGACTGCTGCTGATGCTGAGTGCCAGGCTCCACCTCCATACTGACACAATCTTCCTCCTCCTCCTCTTCCTCCTCGTCCTCTTCCTGTGTGATCGGCGGGCACGCAGGAACACTGTCTGGATAAAGGGGGCCTTGAGAGCTAAGGAAGTCCTCCTCTTCCTGCCTCTGTTCTGCCTCAAGTGCCCTGTCCATTATTCCACGCAGCGTGTGCTCCAACAGGTGGACAAGGGGGACAGTGTCACTGATGCATGCACTGTCACTGCTCACCATCCTCGTGGCCTCCTCGAATGGTGACAGGACAGTGCATGCATCCCTGATCATGGCCCACTGGCGTGGGGAAAAAAAACCAAGCTCCCCTGACCCTGTCCTGGTGCCATAGTCGCACAGGTACTCATTGATGGCCCTCTGCTGCGTGTGCAGCCGCTGCAGCATGGCCAACGTTGAGTTCCACCTGGTGGGCATGTCACAGATTAGGCGGTTCTTGGGCAGGTTAAACTCCTTTTGGAGGTCCGTCAGCCGAGCACTGGCATTATATGACCGGCGGAAATGCACACAGACTTTCCTGGCCTGCCTCAGGACATCCTGTAAGCCCGGGTACCTGCCCAAGAACCGCTGCACCACCAAGTTAAGGACGTGAGCCAAACAGGGCACATGGGTCATTTGTCCCTGTCGGAGGGCAGAGAGGAGGTTGGTGCCATTGTCGCAAACCACCATTCCTGCCTTAAGTTGGCGTGGCGTCAACCACCTCTGAACCTGCCCCTGCAGAGCTGACAGAACCTCTGCCCCAGTGTGGCTCCTGTCCCCCAAGCACACCAGCTCAAGCACCGCATGGCATCTTTTGGCCTGCGTACTTGCGTAGCCCCTTGAACGCCTACGGAGCACCGCTGGTTCCGAGGAAGAGGCCATGGAGGAAGAAGAAGAGGAGGGGGTGGAGGAGAGAGGTGTGTCACAATCAGCATTTTGGAGGCGTGGTGGCAGAACAACCTCCAACACTACTGCACCTTGTCCTGCATCCTTCCCAGCTGCCAGCAGAGTCACCCAATGCGCCGTGAAACTTAGGTAACGTCCCTGTCCATGCCTGCTGGACCATGAGTCAGCGGTAATATGCACCTTACCGCTGACCGCCCTGTCCAGCGAGGCATGGACATTGCCTTCCACATGCCGGTAGAGAGCCGGAATCGCCTTCCGTGAGAAAAAGTGGCGTTTGGGTACCTGCCACTGAGGAACCGCACATTCCACAAACTCACGGAAGGGGGCAGAGTCTACCAACTGAAAAGGCAGCAGTTGAAGTGCTAGCAATTTTGCCAAGCTAGCATTCAACCGCTGGGCATGTGGATGGCTGGGAGCAAACTTCTTTCGGCGGTGCAGCAGCTGGGGCAGGGAAATTTGCCTGGTACAATCTGACGTCGGTGTACCAAAAGCAGATTGCCCACAAGTACTTGGCTGTGACACACCTAATTCTACACCTTCATTCCTCTCACTGCAGGTCTCAGAGAGGACTGAAGGTCTAGTGGGGTTGGAAATCTCAGCTGATGAGGAGCAAGGAGAGATCCTCTTTGTTCTTTGGTGTGGGTCTTTTAGATACGCTTGCCAACGAACTGCATGGCAGGTCAACATATGTCTGGTCAAGCATGTGGTACCCAAGCGGGAGATATTTTGGCCACGCGAGATACGCTTGAGACATATGTTGCAAATAGCAGCGGTGCGATCTGATGCACTCGTCTCAAAAAAGGCCCACACCAAAGAACTTTTTGAATAACGCGCAGAGACTGCAGCGCCCTGCACATGTGGAGCTTTGGGGTGTGATGCAGTCAATGTGTTGCCCTTAGGCTGGCCCCTGGAGGGCATCCTGCCTCGTTGGTGATGTGCTGCCGCCTCCTCCTCCTCCTCCTCCTCCTCCTCCTCCTCCTCCTCTCTCCTATCAGGCACCCACGTTGAGTCAGTGACCTCATCATCCCCTCCCTCCTCATCACTGGAGCAAACCTGGCAGTATGCTGCAGCAGGGGGAGCATGACTGCCAGATTGCTGTCCTTCTTGGGCACCCCCTCTGTCCGCGCTCATGTTACTGCCTTCATCGAGCTCAGTATCGTCATCAGAGCCTTCCAAACGCTGGGCATCCTCCTGGAGCATGTACCCAACACTGTGGTCAAACAGTTCGAGGGAATCCTCATGAGGACATGGTGGAGCTAGGGAAGGAGTCACTGATGACATTGAGCTGAGGGAAGAGGCCGCTGCTTTGCCAGACAAAGCACCCTGGGCATGGGTGAGAGAGGATGAGGAGGATGAGGACGGCTTGGTCATCCACTCGACCAAGTCTTCCGCATGTTGCGGCTCAACATGGCCAGCTGCCGAAAAAAAGGCCAAGCGTGTCCCATGGCCACGTGCTGATGAGGATGCACCGTCTCCACGACCAGCACTAGACACAGAGCCTGCTTGCCCTCTCTTATTGGCTTGTGACTGTCTGCCTCTCCTTCTTGGCCTTCCAGACATACTAATGGCCTGTAGCTGCACTAAGCTGGGATAGAACACCTGTAATTTTCTTCAAGTAGCTTTATATACTGTAACCAGACAAGCCTGCCTGTCAGTAGGAAGATAACAGGAACGGATCTAGCTGAACACTGTGAGCAGGACGCACTGTACTAAATGTAAATAGTCTAGCTGCCTGACCGTGGTACTAATAGGATCAAATAGAACACCTGTAATTTTCTTCAGGTAGCTTTATATACTGTAACCAGACAAGCCTGCCTGTCAGTAGGAAGATAACAGGAACGGATCTAGCTGTACACTGTGAGCAGGACGCACTGTACTAAATGTAAATAGTCTAGCTGCCTGACCGTGGTACTAATAGGATCAAATAGAACACCTGTAATTTTCTTCAGGTAGCTTTATATACTGTAACCAGACAAGCCTGCCTGTCAGTAGGAAGATAACAGGAACGGATCTAGCTGTACACTGTGAGCAGGACGCACTGTACTAAATGTAAATAGTCTAGCTGCCTGACCGTGGTACTAATAGGATCAAATAGAACACCTGTAATTTTCTTCAGGTAGCTTTATATACTGTAACCAGACAAGCCTGCCTGTCAGTAGGAAGATAACAGGAACGGATCTAGCTGAACACTGTGAGCAGGACGCACTGTACTAAATGTAAATAGTCTAGCTGCCTGACCGTGGTACTAATAGGATCAAATAGAACACCTGTAATTTTCTTCAGGTAGCTTTATATACTGTAACCAGACAAGCCTGCCGGTCAGTAGGAATTTAACAGGAACGGATCTAGCTGAACACTGTGAGCAGGACGCACTGCACTAAATGTAAATAGCAGGAACGGATCTAGCTGAACACTGTGAGCAGGACGCACTGCACTAAATGTAAATAGTCTAGAAGATAACAGGAACGGATCTAGCTGAACACTGTGAGCAGGACGCACTGCATTAAATGTAAATAGTCTAGATAGAAGATAACAGGAACGGATCTAGCTAAACTGAATACAGTGTATATATATATATGCAACACCTGGGATGCATATATATACACAATACACTGTAAGTGCAGCTAACTGACTGACTGTTCTGCCTAATCTATCTAACTCAAATCAAATGACACTGTCTCTCTCTCTCTCTATCTCTCAGCACACCGGAACACACACTACACAGGGCCGCCGTGCAGGCGGCCTTATATAGTGTGGGGTGTGTACTAAATGCCCTGAGCCGTAATTGGCCAAAGCCACCCTGGCTTTGGCCAATTACAGCTCTCTCTACTGACAGCGCTGTGATTGGCCAAGCATGCGGGTCATAGTGCATGCTTGGCCAATCATCAGCCAGCAATGCACTGCGATGCCGCAGTGAATTATGGGCCGTGACGCGCCACACGAATTTAGCGCGAACGGCCCATAACGTTCGCAATTCGGCGAACGATCGAACAGCCGATGTTCGAGTCGAACATGGGTTCGACTCGAACACGAAGCTCATCCCTAGTCAGGACCATGCGGACCCCTTCATCTGCTCTGACTCATTCACTTGCATGCTATATTCTCAGCTTGAGCTACTGTCTCTGTAAATAAATAACAGTTTTTAACAGCTGGAAGTAGGGAAAAAGTAGGGAAAAATTGAAAATGTATGCTGGCTCAAAAGAAGAAAAGAAAATATTATGCAATATTTTGTATTTACCTAGACAAATAATAATTTATTGTACGTGCTGACCATAATAAATAAAGAAAAATGTTCACAACTGCTATACTTTTCCTTCAAATGCTTGAAAGTTGATATGTTTTCTATGTCCTTGATGGCTTTTCAGTGTTTTAAACATCCCTGTAAAGCATTGAGTCAGTCTTCAAAGAGAAAAAGACTCAGATGCTTCTACCACTTTTATAACCTAAAAACTGGTTTTGAATCATTAAGGCACATTCTTTACAGTAGTACAATAGTTTAGATTTCCAAAGAGGGAGTTTGGGAGTGATTCCAGTGCATAGTTTATGGTAAAGATCACTGTCATAAACTCTCTGTCCTGTTGCAAAACCTTTCAAGTGTTTCAATATGGCTCGCCACACGTGAAAAAAACATGTATAGAGTCAGGCCAATCCATTTTCTTTTCTTTTTAACACTGAAAAGCATACAATAAAGTAAAACTGGATGTGGATCACTGGATGACGGAGAACAAGCAAGCAGATCAAGAGTTCTGCCTAAAACTATAGGCAACATTTTTTTTTCATTTTGGATAGTGTAAGGGAGGGTTATAACCCCTATAAAGTTTATTTTTGCCATTTTTGTCCCATTGCGGAGCTTTACCTTCACTTCCTGTTCCATAGCCAAAACAGGAAGTGAGAGGACATCCCTGCAAATTAATGGATTTTCTTGGGCCCCCCTAGGTCACCTGAACTGGTGTCCCCACTGGAAGATTTCCCTTCTATTTCTTTTCTGGGGACAACCCAAAATTTGTGATTTTCATTTACTTTCAATTTTATTACTGTATATATTAAGAATGCACCAATGCCATTTTTTTTAGGAGAACTTTTTTTTTAGTACTCACCGATACCAATTACTGATACCTACTGCAACTTTTTTGTTTACACCTCAGCTGTTAGCAATGGTACAAAGCATTGAAAAGTTTTTTACAAATGAAATATTTTTTTTCAATATTGCACTTTTTTCAATGTGAAACATGTTAAAGTTGTAAAAATGTTACCAAACAAAGCAAACAAAAAAAAAGTTTTAATTATTAATAGTTTATAAAATAAAAGTGAACAAAAAAAAAAATCAGCAGGAAAATAATAATTAAATGGAGAAGGAGAATAAGGAGTTAAAAGAAAATTTTTTTTTTTTTTTTTTTTTATGTTTGATTCATACTTACCTATGTGAATGCAGCATCAGACCGATGCTGTATCTGTCCCTCACCGTCTCTGCACTGAGAACTGAGCCACAGAACATCGCTGATGAATCGGTTTTCACAGATCCCTGAGAGGAAAGCTGCTGACTGTCAGTCAGTGTCTCTCCTCTCTGCTTCTCCACACTCTTTGGAGCGATGAGCTGTGGAGGGGTGGGGAGAGGCCGTCTCAGCGTCTTAGTGGCTCGCTGAGACTGCCATCAATCAAGGCAGCTGGCAGATCCAGACTTGGGAAGTCAGGATGACGCGGTGCCTCGACTGATGGCAGTGATGTCAGCAGAGAGCGGACTTCAGACCGATCTCCGCTGAAAAAAGGGTCACAGGAGAGAAAAACGAATTGCACTCCTGTGACCCAAAGGAGAAGCCCAGCCTAAAAAGCTCAGGCTGGACTTCTCCTTTAATAAGACTGATTAGAGTAAATTAAGGGTTTATAACAGGAAAGTGTACACAGAGGAGCAATTTAATTAAAACAAAACTTAGGTGGACTTCATCTGCAGACTGAAGTTCATCCCTTTGATCTGTATATGAATAAACAGAAGGATAGATAAAAAGAAACAATGTTTCTATTTATTTATCTGTTTCAGTGGCTGAGCAATGTTGTTGATAAACATTGCCCGGCTGCTTTTTTTTTTGACAGCTCCAATTGCCAGGACTTTGTTTACACTTCAGCTGTCAACAGGGGAACCCCACTAAGGACGGGTTCACCTATGTGCAGCTGCAGTTCCCAGCATGAGGTCTGGTGCATTCCGGTGCATTCATTTGCGTATCAGGTCTAAATTTTATCCTGAATTCACACCTGAACCAAACTCAAACACACACACAGGACCCTTTTGGAATGCAAAATGCGGCCGCCCAGACCTGTGTGAACCGGCTTTATATGTTATACGCCAATACTTAAATTTTAGCTGTCTCGGAGGGGGCAGGCAGGGGGGTGGGACGAGCGCCATCAGATTACATACAGTGAGAATTTCCTGTTTACTTGGCGGCCTCTGTAATAGGAAGTCCCGTCTCCTGGGCCGCCATTGGACCCCTTTTTGTCTATCATAGGAGATTCTCACTGTATGTACTCTGTCGGCGCTCGTCCCACCCCCCTCCCTGTCCCCTCTAGGCTGCAGATGGGCATCGATCAGGCTGCACTGATGGCAATGGTGTGGCTGCTGCATTGAAGGCAATGGTGCGGCTGCTGCATTGATGGGAATGGTGAGGCTGCTGCATTGACGGCACTTGTGAGGCTGCAGATGGGCATTGTTCAGGCTGCTTTGATGGCAATGGTGAGGCTGCAGATGGGCACTGACCCTTATTTTGCTTCAAAGTTCCTTATTTAAAATTTTAGTTTTTTTCCTGATACTTCCCTCTTAAAATGAATGTGCGTGTTATACGCCGATAAATACGGTATATAAATATATATATATATATATATATATATATATATATATATATATACAGTTGTGTGAAAAAGTATTTGTCCCCTTCCTGAGTAAATCCAAGATGCAGTTTTTAAATTATTATTTCATTTATTAAGGGAAAAAAGCTGTTCAAACCTGCCTGGCCCTATGTGAAAAAGTAACTGCCCCCTCCCATGCTGAATCATGAATGAACTGTGATTAACCACAATTTTTTGGAAAGTTGAGTTAAATTTCACTTGCCACACCCAGGCCTGATTACTGCCAGACCTGTTGAATCAAGAAATCAAATAACTAGAAGCTTTCTGACAAAGTGAACCACGCTAATGCCCCGTACACACGGAAAATGTGTGATAGGACCTTGTTGTCGGAAATTCCAACTGTGTGTAGGCTCCATCACACATTTTCCATCGGATTTTCCGACACACAAAGTTTGAGAGCAGGATATAAAATTTTCCGACAACAAAATCCGTTGTCGGAAATTCCGATCGTGTGTACACAAATCCGACGGACAAAGTGCCACGCATGCTCAGAATAAATAAAGAGATGAAAGCTATTGGCCACTGCCCCGTTTATAGTCCCGATGTACGTGTTTTACGTCACCGCGTTTAGAACGATCAGATTTTTCGACAACTTTGTGTGACCGTGTGTATGCAAGACAAGTTTGAGCCAACATCCGTCGGAAAAAATTCTAGGATTTTGTTGTCGGAATGTCCGAACAAAGTCCGACCATGTGTACGGGGCATAACAGAACACAAAAAGCCACACATCATGCCACAATCTAAAAAAATTCAAGAAAAGATTAGAAACAAACATGTATTGGTCTAGGAAGGGTTTCAAAGCCATTTCTAAGGCTTTGGAGCTCCAGTGAACCACAGGAAGAGCCATTATCCACAAATGGAGATAACTTGGAACAGTGGTGAACCTTCCCAGGAGTAGCCAGGCTACAAAAATTACTCCAAGAGCATGCCGACGACTCATCCAGGTGGTCATAAAAGAATCCAGAACAAAATCTAAAGAACTGCAGGCCTCACTTGCCTCAGGTAAGATCAGTGTTCATGATTCAACAATAAGAAAGAGACTGGGCAAAAATGGCATCCATGGGAGAGTTCCAAGGCCAAAGCCACGGCTGTCCAAAAAGAACACAAAGGCTCATCTTACATTTACCAAAAAATATCTTGATTATCCCCAAGACTTTTAGGCAGATATTCTGTGGACTGATGAGACAAAATTTTACTTTTTGGAAGGTGTGCGTCCCATTACATCTGGCATAAAACTAATACAGCATTTCATAACAAAAACATCATACCAACAGTCAGGCATGGTGGTGCTAGCGTGATGGTCTGGGGCTGCTTTGCAGCTTCAGGACCTGGACGACTTACCATAATTGATGGAACCAGGAATTCTGAGCTCTACCAGAAAATCCTAAAGGTGAATGCCATCAGTTTGTGACCTCAAGCTCAAGTGCACTTGGGTTATGCAGCAGGACACTGATCCGAAACACAACAGCAAGTCCACCTCCAAATGGTTCAAACAAAGCAAAATTTAGGTTTTGGAGTGGCCTAGCCAAAGCCCAGACTTAAATCCAATTGAGACGCTGTATCATGACCTTACACAGGCTGTTCATGCTTGGAAAACCCTCCAATGTGGCTAAATTAAAACAATTCTGCAAAGAAGAGTGGGCCAAAATTGCTCCACAGCAATGTTAAAGACTCATTGCAAGTTATCGCAAATGCTTGATTGCAGTTGTTGCCACCAAGGATGGCACAACCAGTTATTAGGTTTAGGGAGCAATTACTTTTTCACATAAAGCCACGCAGGTTTGGACAGCTTTTTTGCCTTAATAAATGAAACCATCATTTAAAAACTGCATTTTGTATTTACCTTTGTGTTATCTTTGTGTAATAATAATGATCTGAGTCATTTAAGTGTGACAAATATGCAAAAAAAGAAAAAATCAGAAAGGGGCAAATACTTTTTCACACAACTGTATATGCACATACAGTTTTGCGCCTTGTCAGACAGGTTATATGTAGGGATGAGCCGAACACCCCCCTGTTCGGTTTGTACCAGAACATGCGAACAGGAAAAAAGTTTGTTCGAACACGCGAACACCGTTAAAGTCTATGGGACACGAACATGAATAATCAAAAGTGCTAATTTTAAAGGCTTATATGCAAGTTATTGTCATAAAAAGTGTTTGGGGACCTGGGTCCTGCCCCAGGGGACATGAATCAATGCAAAAAAAACTTTTAAAAACAGCCGTTTTTTCAGGAGCAGTGATTTTAATAATGCTTAAAGTCAAACAATAAAAGTATAATATCCCTTTAAATTTCGTAGCTGGGGGTGTCTATAGTATGCCTGTAAAGGGGCGCATGTTTCCCATGTTTAGAACAGTCTGACAGCAAAATGACATTTCAAAGGAAAAAAGTCATTTAAAACTACTCGCGGCTATTTAATTGCCGGTCCGACAATACACATAAAAGTTCATTGATAAAAACGGCATGGGAATTCCCCACAGGGGAGCCCCGAACCAAAATAAAAAAAAATGACCTGGGGGTCCCCCTAAATTCCATACCAGGCCCTTCAGGTCTGGTATGGATATTAAAGGGAACCCCGGCCAAAATTTAAAAAAAAAATGACGTGGGGGTCCCCCTAAATTCCATACCAGACCCTTCAGGTCTGGTATGGATTTTAAGGGGAACCCCGGGCCAAAATTTTTAAAAAAATGGCGTGGGGTCCCCCCAAAAATCCATGCCAGACCCTTATCCGAGCACGCAACCTGGCAGGCCGCAGGAAAAGAGGGGGGACGAGAGAGCGCCCCCTCTCCTGAACCATACCAGGCCACATGCCCTCAACATTGGGAGGGTGCTTTGGGGTAGCCCCCCAAAACACCTTGTCCCCATGTTGAGGAGGACAAGGGCCTCATCCCCGCAACCCTGGCCGGTGGTTGGGGGGGTCTGCAGGTGGGGGGCTTATCGGAATCTGGAAGCCCCCTTTAACAAGGGGACCCCCAGATCCTGGCCCCCCCTGTGTGAAATGGTAAGGGGGTACTTGTACCCCTACCATTTCACTAAAAAACTGTCAATAATGTTAAAAATTACAAGAGACAGTTTTTGAATTCCTTTATTTAAATGCTTCTTCTTTCTTCTATCTTCCTTCATCTTCTTCTTCTTCTGGTTCTTCTGGCTCTTCCTCCGGTGTTCTCATCCAGCATCTCCTCTGCGGCGTCTTCTATCTTCTTCTCCTCGGGCCGCTCCGCACCCATGGCATGGGGGAGGCTCCCGCTCTTCATCTTCTTCTCTTCTTCTCTTCTTCTCTTCTTCATCTTCTTCTCCGGGCCGCTCTGCATCCATGCTGGCATGGAGGAAGGCTTCCGGTGACCCCGCCCCCCTCTGACGCATGGGACATGACGGGACTTCCCTGTGGCATTCCCTGTGATGTCACAGGGAAGTCCCGTCAAGTCACCGTGAGTCAGAGGGGGGCGGGGTCACCGGGTGGCCCCGCCCCCTGTTATTTAAGAACCATCAGAAGAGGAGACACGTCACACAGCGGGAGGCTCCCTTCATGCCAGCATGGATGCGGAGCAGCCCGGAGAAGAAGATGAAGAAGAGAAGAAGAGAAGAAGATGAAGAGAAGAGCGGGAGCCTCCCCCCATGTCATGGGTGCGGAGCGGCCCGAGGAGAAGAAGATAGAAGACGCCACGGAGGAGATGCTGGACGAGAACACCGGAGGAAGAACCAGAAGAGCCAGAAGAATCAGAAGAAGAAGATGAAGGAAGATAGAAGAAAGAAGAAGCATTTAAAAAAAGGAATTGTCAAAAACTGTCTCTTGTCATTTTTAACATTTTTGACAGTTTTTTAGTGAAATGGTAGGGGTACCGCCCTTACCATTTCACACAGGGGGGGGGCCGGGATCTGGGGGTCCCCTTGTTAAAGGGGACTTCCAGACTCCGATAAGCCCCCCGCCCGCAGACCTCCACAACCACCGGCCAGGGTTGTGGGGATGAGGCCCTTGTCTTCATCAACATGGGGACAAGGTGTTTTGGGGGGCTACCCCAAAGCACCCTCCCAATGTTGAGGGCATGTGGCCTAGTACAGTTCAGGAGGGGGGGGCTCTCTCGTCCCCCCCTCTTTTCCTGCGGCCTGCCAGGTTGTGTGCTCGGATAAGGGTCTGGTATGGACTTTTGGGGGGACCCCACGCCATTTTTTTTTTATAATTTTGGCGCAGGGTTCCCCTTAAAATCCATACCAGACCTGAAGGGTCTGGTATGGAATTTAGGGGGACCCCCACGTAATTTTTTTTTTTAATTTTGGCCGGGGTTCCCTTTAATATCCATACCAGACCTGAAGGGCCTGGTATGGAATTTAGGGGGCCCCCACGTCATTTTTTTTTTTTAATTTTGGTTCGGGGTTCCCCTGTGGGGAATTCCCATGCCGTTTTTATCAATGAACTTTTATGTGTATTGTCGGACCGGCAATGCAATAGCCGCGAGTTGTTTTAAATGACTTTTTTCCTTTGAAATGTCATTTTGCTGTCAGACTGTTCTAAACATGGGAAACATGCGCCCCTTTACAGGCATACTATAGACACCCCCCAGCTACGAAATTTAAAGGGATATTACACTTTTATTGTTTGACTTTAAGCATTATTAAAATCCCTGCTCCTGAAAAAACGGCCGTTTTTAAAACTTTTTTTTGCATTGATCCATGTCCCCTGGGGCAGGACCCAGGTCCCCAAACACTTTTTATGACAATAACTTGCATATAAGCCTTTAAAATTAGCACTTTTGATTTTTCCCATAGACTTTTAAAGGTTGTTCCGCGGCCTTCAAATTTGCCGCGAACACCCCAAATTGTTCGCTGTTCAGCGAACTTGCGAACAGCCGATGTTCGAGTCAAACATGAGTTCGACTCGAACTCGAAGCTCATCCCTACTTAAATGTCAAACAAAGTTTTCAATGGGATAGGTTTATGAGCTCAAGGATGGCTATTCTGAGTGGAGAAAACTGATTTTACAGTTTACCCCGGGATTACTGGGTTTTGGAGTCCAGATCCTTCAAACTGTCTTGGGAGGGATGAAGCTCCTAAAGCTGTGTCTGCATATTACTGGAGACCAGCAGCCTGATTGTACACACATGCACTGCCATTTCAGCCAAGAAGCTGTCTATAATTCAAGGCTTCTTTCCTCTGAAGACAAGCTGCTCTATGTGTGTGGAGAGAGACACTAGACAAGTGTCTACTCTGGCCTCAAGTAGAGGTGGTCAGATTTGACCAGGCCATTGCCTGAGAGGTATTATGAGGTCATGTGTCATTAGAGAAAGCTGAGATCTCAGTCCTTGCGGAGACATGCTTAGCCTGGATAGCTAAGAGGCTGGAAAACTTATGTTCTGATGCTTAAAGCAGAGTTCCACCCATTTAAAATTCAGCAGCTACAAAAAGTGTAGCTGCTGACTTTTAATAATCAGACACTCACCTGTCCCACGGTCCAGCGATGCGGGTGCAGGAAGCTTCAGTCCTCTCTCCCTCCTCTCCGCCAGCATTCTAACTGTGGGGGCCCGGCTGTGGCTTCACATGCGCAAGCCGGGCAATCTTCTGTGAACATTGCAGGGAGTAAGGGGGGGAGAGCCAAACTTCCTTCCGGCCACGGCGCCAGGGGAGGAAGTTGGAGCTGGTTGCCACTAAAAACAGAGTACCTGTCCCCCCCCCAAAAAAAATTACATGCTAAATGTGGCATGTCAGGGGGTCACCAGCACATAAAGCGGAAGTTCCATTTTTGGGTGGAACTCCGCTTTAAAAACCCTGTGAGGGAAACCCTTTGAGTTATTTTGAACTTTACTTTTAAAGAAAAGTGGACCCAAAGCCCTACAAATATACTTTCACGGTTGGATTGAAGTTGTTGAAAAGCACTACACTTGACCTAACCTTCACAATATATATTAGGATTCAACAACAGCGGCTCTTTAAAATGCTTTTCAGAGAAAGGTCCTATAGTGTGTACAGTACTTTCATGTAAAAGCGAATGTACATGCAATACCTGCTATTACAAGTTGTTTTGATGGAGTTCTACTAGGACATGCACTGAACCAGTTAATTACGTCCACATCTCAAGGGCATTGTGAATTTAAATTCTGGAGGACACTGGATGAGGTATGCAGCTGTTATACATATTTATAGAAAAACAGACATACATACACACACATACTCTTTTGTACAGGTTGAAAAGTTCTATTCCCATTTTTATCTTACATGTGTATTTATACACTGTATGCATACATCCAATATATAATAAATAAATAAATAAATAAAAATATTGCTTTTACCATAAAGTGTCTGCCTTAAAAAAATATATATTTTCTTTTCTGCTCAGCTAATGTCATTTAAAGAGGTTAATGGACCTTAGTAATGACCCCTCTGGGACAAGTTTAATCTGTTCTATTGAATCTAATGAAAACAAGACCTCTCCTATTACATCATATGTCTTTCGGACATTATACAGTTTGAAAACCACATCAAATAAAATGTCATTCTCGTACCAGCTGATAGAAAATTACATCACTTAATTTATAATTGAGCATATTACACTGTCTGTGTATGATCAGTCAAGTCCCCTAAAAGGAAAATTACAAAAAAAAAAAAATCACATAACATAGATTTGTAAAACAAACCATTGGTATTTAATTGAATTTAAAATTACCATTTCACTCTGCAAATACTTTACAGTGCATTGAAAAAGTATTCCTACCCCTTGAAATTTTCCACATTTTGACCTGTTACAGCCAAAAACGTGAATGTATTTTTTTGGGATTTTATGTGATAGACCAACACAAAGTGACACATAATTGTGAAGTAGAAGGAAAATGATAAATGGTTTTCAAAATGTTTTACAAATAAATATCTGAAAAGTGTGGCGTGCATTTGTATTTAGACCCCCTGAGTCAATACTTTGTAGAACCACCTTTAACCTTTTTAGGTATGTCTTTACCAGCCTTGCACACATACAGAGTGACATTTTTGCCCATTCTTTTTTGCAAAATAGCTCAAGCTCTGTCAGATTGGATGGAGAGCATGTACACCAATTTTTGTTTTACCACAGATTCTCAATTGGATTTAGGTCTAGACTTTGACTGGGCCATTAAAACACATGAATATGCTTTGATCTAAACCATTCCATTGTAGCTCTGGCTGTATGTTTAGGGTTGTTGTTCTGCTAGAAGGTGAACCTCCGCCCCAGTCTCAAGTCTTTTGCAGACTCTAACAGGTTTTCTTTCAAGATTGTCCTGTATTTGGCTCCATCCATCTTCCCATCAACTCTGACCAGCTCCCCTGTCCCCGCTGTTGAAAAGCATGCCCACAACATGATGCTGCCACCACCATGTTTCACGGTGGGGATGGTGTGTTCAAATAAATGTGTAGTGTTCGTTTTCCACCACATATAACTTTTTTCTTTTAGGCCAAAAAGTAAAATTTTGGTCTCATCTGACCAGAGCACCTTCTTCCATATGTTTGTTGTGTCCCCCACATGGCTTCTTGCAAACTGCAAACAGGATTTCTTATGGCTTTCTTTCAACAATGGCTTTCTTCTTGCCACTCTTCCATAAAGGCCAGATTTGTGGAGTGCATGATTAATAGGTGGCTGCTTCTCTGATAAATGATCTCCTTGCCTGGCCTGTCAGTTTAGGTGGACGGCCATGTCTTGGTAGGTTTGCAGTTGTGCCATACTCTTTCCATTTTCAGATGATGGATTGAACAGTGCTCTGTGACAAGTTCAAAGCTTTGGATATTTGTTTATAACCTAACCCTGCTTTAAACTTCTCCACAAATGTATCCCTGGCCTGTCTGGTGTGTTCCTTGGCCTTCATGATGCTGTTTGTTCACTAAGGTTCTCTAACAAACCTCTGAGGGCTTCACAGAACAGCAGTATTTATACTGAGATTAAATTACACAAAGGTGGACTCTATTTACTAATTAGGTGACTTCTGAAGGCAATTGGTTCCACTAGATTTTAGTTAGGGGTATCAGAGTAAAGGGGGCTAAATACAAATGCACGCCACACTTTTTAGATATTTATTTGTAAAACATTTTGAAAGCCATTTATCACTTTCCTTCCACTTCACAATTATGTGCCACTTTGTGTTGGTCTATCACATAAAATCCCAATAAAATACATTTACGTGTTTGGTTGTAACATGACAAAATGTGGCAAATTTCAAGGAGTATGATTACTTTTTCAAGGCACTGTAAGTTTCAAACACTCTCAAAATTCAGGAAATCGGCTAAATACACAGATGAAATACATATATGGGAGCTAATATACCTGCCCAAGGATCTGTAAAACTTACAGATTGCTGGATTAACACAAACAATGTTAATTTAGGGATCTTTCCTGCTGTGTCCAGATCACCCAACACACACACACAAAGAAGAAAGAAGAGTACACACATACCAAAAGTTGGCTAGTTCCTGCTGAACCGGCCAACTTTCGGTAAGTGTGTACAAGGTTTAATGTTGTAATAACACTGTATCCTAACTTGTACCTACACTGTGTCTTGTACCTGTAGGTACAATATTTTCCTTTAGGAGATATTCACATGGCAATATCTGATGACTTCACCTGAGCAGGTGCAGGGACGCTCTGCTTTCAGGTCACACAGTATGCCGTGGAATGCATGCGTGGGAAAGACATAATTGCAGCCCCAGCAAAATCAAATGACTGGAGCCTGCGAACCTGGAAGGAAGATCGAGTGAAGATGAAAGTCCCAGCAGCAGTGACAGCGCACCGCTGGGGGCTTTTTTTAAAGATATGTCATAATGTGTTAGTATATTAGCACATTATGGCACACACCTGCAGGGGACCCAATTGTTTTTTTTTTTCCTTTTTGGTGGTGTACAGAGACTGCAAGACACTGATATCAGGTCAAATACAGGTACATAAGCTGCTTGCATTTAAAAAATACATTTAAATATGTATTTTTGAATACAGAGTTGCATTCATTTGTGTCTTTTATATCTACAGTACCTAGAGTTAAAGTGATTGTAAAGGATTACCTTGTAAAACAACCCATTTTGTTTAAAACTGAAATGAAAGGCAAAACATTTGTGTATAGATATAAAAAAATATATAAATACCTTTTTTCCCCTTTTTTATTAGTGATCACATTCCCAGTGTTCCTAGCTGCATAAGAGCTGGGGGAGGAGAAACAACAGCACACTTATTTTTCCAGTGAAAGGTTGCGCAGGTAGGGCATGTCAGGACAAGTCTGATCATTGAAAGAGAGCAGGCTGAGTTCTCAGCACAGTTAGAGAACTGACCATGCTGTGATCTACTTACTGTACTACTTTTAATAGGAAAGCAGAGGAACTGGCAGGAACACCAGGGATTTCACACAAAGGAAGCAATACAAATACAAATATAACAGGATACTTTTTCATACAAGTACACGGTACAGAAGGCGCATATCAGAAATATGAAATGCTGGGGTAACAAACACTTTAAGCTTTGAAACTCTTCCTTGTAATAACTTGTATGTGTATGATGAAGCGCCTCAGACAACAGTTTATCTCACTTGAAGGACTTTTTGAGATATTTTATTGGTTTAATAGGATCAAACACAGCCAACCCGTTTCAGGAAGGAAAACGCCTTTTTCAGGGCTAATGTGCTAAAAAAAAAATTAAAAACCCAGTAAAAAGTAAAACATACTGCAATTATTTCATATATAGTGATAACTTATCCTTAAATTGCCATGTTGATGAAATAGTATTCAGTTCAAAATATCTTGTGGAATGCCCAGAGCTACGCCAGGAGGCTGCATGGATGTGTGTAGTGAGCATATGAGCAAAGTAGTTGAAACTGTATGCAAAAGGAGTGACTGCAGTGAATGAAGCAAAAGAAACAGAGGCATTCCAGTGGAGTCCACAACACCCATCTGTCTTGAAACCCTTTTCATCCCAAGTTACTTTTTATCTCTTTCTGTCACCATCATGCAGCCTAGCACATTCTCTGCAATCCTTCTCTCTGCTCTTCATTTACTCATACTCGTACGAGCGAGCCCCCCCCACCTTGCCTATTCATTCTTTTCTTATCCCTAACTAATTCCACAATTTTTTTTTCCTCTCCTTTTATCATCACAGTTTACATCAAACCTTAACACAGGTTCTTTAGTATTTTTTTTAATTATTATAGGCTTACATCAGGACTCAACAGAGTAACAAGTCACTATTTATTTGCCGATCAATGTAGATTCTTATAGCATTAAACACATAAATAAGCACAGATTGACACACATAAAAATGTGTTGTGAAAAGTACCAAATGTCACATCCTATTCCGCCAGAAGGGGTGTAACATCATTTATATGTGTGAGTCTGAAGCTCACCAGTTTTCTATATTAATTTTATCTAGGGATGGAGGGGAGGCATTAATAAGGGCAAGGGAAGTGTCAGGTCACCTGAGTCCAGGTGACAGATGCACACCGTTGGAGTCAAGAGTGTACCGCTAAGGTAGTGGACCCATACGGCTGACTGCTGCGGATGGAACTCTGGGTGGTTCAGGAAGGCAGGTAAACTGGAGTACAACACGGATCCCATGGGGAGCTAGAGCGTAAGATTCCCCAGGGCGCGGAGTCTAAGAGCCAGCAGGTGTTCACCAGAGCCTCTAGTGGTGAGGATGGACTGTGCTGCAACTGGCTCCAGGTCGCTGCCCCCAGGGTCTCCCAGCTCAAACTCACGGTAGGCTACAGGAGGATAGAGAGGAAGCAGTAGCCCAGGACAACAAGGGATAGTAAGGAGATAAGCCAAAGGTCGGGGCGACTAGCAGACAAGGATAGACAGAGAACACGCCAAAGGTAAGGGTCACAAGCAGGCAGGGATAGTCAAGAACAAGCCAAGATTGGTAACAGAGACAGACGCAAGCAGGAAACAGGAAACCAAACACACAATATTGCTCGGCAAGACAGGCTTGGAGAACACAGTGTTAAATAGTGGTTCCTGTTGAGGCTAGGGTGGAGCCACACTGAGGGAAGATTACTTAACCATGCAGGTGTGAGAGTGCAAGCCCTAAGGCTGATACACAGACCAGGTAAGAGACAGACAGGGCATGAAAGCATTACTGCAGAGTCATGACAGGAAGGAAAGAAGCGTGTAGAGGATTCTCAGGGTTAAGGAAAGAATATAAAAAAAGAGGGATGGGGGTCAGAGAACATGCTTAAGAAAGTGCCGTAAGGTTTAGCCAAACAAAATAGTAGAGGGGGCTTCTCAAAATCGCAACTATTCAGTAGACAATTAGAATTGTTCTCAGTAGAACCATCTAGCCATGTGTTCCTCAGATTTATTCCTCATGGCAGCCGTGAGTTTCTCCATACACTGTATATCATTCACCCTGGCAAGCTATTGTGCTACTGTAAGTGGAGACTTTTTTTCCATAAACTTGGGGTATAGGCCCTTGCCCTTTAAGTTATTGCATTATTTGAAGGACCTGTCACCAGAATGGTTGGATGGAAAGACGTTCCCAAAATATGTGCAGATGCGTACCTTTGTGCACTTTACATATCTAGCCCAAGTCACTTTTTAGAGGGAAAAGTTTATTGAAGATGGCCAGGGTCCTGTACCACTGTGTCAGGATTTTACAAGTAATTTCTTGGTATGTATTACTAATTGAGGCTTTGTGCTCAAAGAATAGCATTTGGTCTCTAAATATCAGAGAGAGTTGTGTTTACACTATAAGTCTCTCTCCCATTTGAATAGGAATGTTGAATCTTGGTGGGAGTGTATTCTAATTAGTATTTGGTAGGGAGTACAGAAGGCCTTTTTTTTACTGCGCCTCTGTCTTGGCAGAGCTTCTCAAATGGTGTAAGCTGTCTTTGAAAAGAAACTGGTTTTGGTAAGGAACAAAGAAAGTTCATTGTTGGGCTCTCCACATTCCCAATTCTGGGGTCATGGAGTTGGTTCAAAGATTCACAATGTTCACCCATTTATCATTGCTCAGAAGGTTTGAGGCTAGCATGAAGAAGCCGGGGGGCAAAGTCTGGATGACCAACAATAGGTGTCAAAGGAAAAGCTCTGCAAGTCCAATAATTTATAATATCTATCTATTTCAAGTAAAGTGGGCCCAATCATGGGGTAGAATTGAAGATCTTGTGTTACCTTCATACCAGCCCATGGGATTCCTGCCAAGGGGAAAGGAAAAGAGTCTTTTTTAAGGGACATCCAAAGCGTTTGTGGCCTGTGTCTACACCAGTCTACTACTCTTGCCATATGTACTGCCATGTAGTACAGGGCAGGGACTGGGAATCCCTGACCTCCTTCCTCAGGGTATTCTGTCCTGATTTTATTAAAATCGAACTGCTCATGGTCAGTTCTACCCCTCCCTCTTTCATTTCCATTTAAATAAGACAGTGCTAGGCCCTCTGAGTTTTACAATAGATATTCTTTTTTTATTATAAATTATGTTGTTGTTTCATACGATTATTGAATCATCTTTTTTGTTAAATATTTTGGATTGACTATCATTTAATAGACATTAGCATTTTAAGGCTACTTTATTGCCATATAGATTTTATGAACATATATTACTATATTGTTTAAATGAGATAATTACAGTATGTTTTACTTTTTTACAGTTTTTTTTTGTAAATATACCCTGAAGAAGGGGGATTATTTTTTCTCTCAAAATGCGTTGGCTGTATTTGATGCATCTAACCATTAAGGGTGTATTCACACAGGAACAAACCATTGCTTGAACGCTTCACCTCTCCGGCAGCTGCCTGTCCCCAACTGTGGTAGAGGGCAGTGTGGTGCGTGATTCAGCGCATCACACACAGCTCCCTTTTTTGTATTTGTGCAAACTTTACTTGAAGTGTACAAAAGTACACTTCATTCATGTCACTGTATAGTAGCACGATTCATCCGATTCTGTACAGCGCGCAGTGAAAAAATGCTGCGTCGGGTTGTAGGGTGAATGGGACACACAGGAAAAGTGTTTTCTGTGTGTCCTTGCGGGGCAGGTGACAGGCGTTTTACAATGCAGTAAAATGCCTGGCACTGCAATGTGTGAATTAGCCCTAAATGTTTCAAAAAGCCCTTCGAGTGAGATGAACTTTTGTATCAGGTGCTCCTCCATACACATCCAAGAATTTAACATCTGGCAAGCTCTCCTTTTATTGTTAACAGAGAGTTAGCAGTCTGGGGCCAGAACAGAGTCCCCCCATACTATATATCAATCACAGATCTGCTTCTTTGAAGGAAAAATAACTATGGTAGATCCATTTTCTCTTTTATCAGTCCAGAGCTAACACATGCATTAGGCATTCTTTATAATAAGGCAACCTGGAAGCATTCTGTATTTTGTCAGTGTACTGAATACCCCAGCAAATCTTGTTTCCTATTTTTGTGATTTACTCACTAATTTTCCTACATCTGCAAATCTCATGCATCCCCTGCTTAAAGGGTTATATCAGGTAGCTAAATTTCAGACATCCCATGTCTGAAGTCCTGCACCAGGTGGTGATAGTAAAGATTGACTTCAAAAATGATTCTGAGACATGATGAAAGCAATTTCTTCAGGACAGAAAGAGATATTAACCTGCAAAAGAAACATTTTGCAAAGTTCCTAACATTGTATAAAGTTTATAAAGATGGTATTTCATATTTCTCAAAAAATCTACAGTTACAATTTAAAGAAACCATGAAAAACCTGTGCTTCAACCCTGCCCACCACCCTATCCCCTGCTGCCTGACAAGAAGAAATTCTGAGTATGCTCCAGGTTTCTCTGGAGTAGCAATGAGCAGAATGTACCTGAGTTCGGCTCAGGGGCGGATCCAGGGGGGGGGGCAACAGGGCAATTGCTCCCCCCGAGAAATATTACTGACTGCCGAGTGTCTCTCTCACTGTTTAGAATCAGCAGCAGCGCCGGTGTTGTTGAACGGCCACGCTTCTGGCCTGGACTCTCACTGGTTGCTAACGCCTGCCCGCCTGGCGTGTAGCAACCAGTGATGTCATGTCAGAGCCAAGGAGGAGGAGAGGGAGGTCCCAGCTTTCAGAGTGGAGCGAGCGGAGGAGGATTTAACTTCTTCCTCCTCCACGCCTAGTGTGTGAATGTTGGCTCCACCCACCTCCTCCCTCTATCTTCTCCAGGGACAGCTCCAGCCTGGTGTGAGTGAGTAAGGGAGGGGAACTTCCTTGGCTGTAGAAAGGTGAGAGGATTGTATGCACTATGCATGCCACTTTTCCCTTAACATATGCAAACAGCATGCCTACCGATGCCTGACTCCTATCACAGCATCTGTTACACTGACACAGATCCTCAGTGTCTGGGAGCTGTCTGGGGGAGGGGTGCTGATGTTCTCCTAACCAGCAGGAGCCCGGGAGGAAGGACATCTTACATGCTGTTATGATAAGGTTAGTACATTTGTTAGGGAGATGTTGTGTAATTATTGTGCTAGGGGACAGACTGCTAGCTTCCCCCCATGTAATGTGCTCTCTTGTGCCCAGTGCCCACCATGTCATGTGCTGTGCATTGCAGTGCCCACTATGTTGTGCTGTGCCTTGCAGTGCCCCCATGTAATGTGCTGTGCCCACCATGTCATGTCATGTGCATTGCAGTGCCCCCATGTAATGTGCAGTGCCCACTATGTCATGTGCTGTGCATTGCAGTGCCCACCATGTAATGTGCTGTGCCGACCATGTCATGTGCTGTGCATTGCCCTTCATGTGATGTGCAGTGCCCCCTATGTTGTGCTGTGCCTTGCAGTGCCCACCATGTAATGTGAAGTGCCCACCATGTCATGTGCTGTGCCTTGCAGTGTCCACCATGTAATGTGCAGTGCCCACCATGTCATGTGCTGTGCCTTGCAGTGTCCACCATGTAATGTGCAGTGCCCACAATGTCATGTGATGTGCCATGCAGTGCCCACCATGTAATGTGCAGTGCCCACCATGTCATGTGATGTGCCATGCAGTGCCCACCATGTCATGCACTGTGCCCACCATGTAGTGTGCAGTGCACACCATGTCATGTGATGTGCCATCCAGTGCCCACCATGTCATGTGCAATGCCCACCATGTCATGGGCTGTGCCATTCAGTGCCCGCCATGTAATGTGCAGTGCCCACCATGTCATGTACTGTGCCTTGCAATGCCCGCTATGTAATTTGCAGTGTCCACCATGTCATGTGCTGTGCCATGCAGTGATCCCACCATGTAATGTGCAGTGCCCACCATGTAATGCGCTGTGCCATGCAGTGCCCACCATGTCATGTGCAGTTCTCACCATGTCATGTGCTGTGCTGTGCCCACCCTGTCATGTGTTGTGCCCAGCATGTAGTGCGTTGTGCCCACTGTGTAATGTGCTGTGCTGTTCAGCAGTGCCCACCATGTCATGTGCAGTTCCTAACATGTAATGTGCAGTTGCATTGCCCACCATGAAATGTGCTATGCCATGCAGTGCCCACCATGTAATGTGTTGTGCCCACCATGTAATGTGCTGTGCCATTCAGTGCCCACCATGTAATGCGCTGTGCCCACCACGTCATGTGCTGTGCCATGCAGTGCCCACCATGTAATGCGCTGTACCCACCATGTAATGTGCTGTGCCATGCAGTGCCCACCATGTCATGTGCAGTGCCCACCATGTCATGTGCTGTGTTGTGCCCACCGTGTGCATGTGCTGTGTTGTGCCCACCATGCAATGTGCTGTGTTGTGTAGTACCAACCATGTCATGTGCTATGCCCGCCATATAATGAACTGTGCCTACCTTGTAATGTGCTGTATTGGGCAGTGCCAACCGTGTAATGTGCTGTGCCCACCATGCAATGTACTGTGCTTTGCCCACCATTAAATGTGCTGTATCCATGTATCCACCATGTAATGTGTTGTGCCAACCATGTAATGTACTGTGCTATTCCCCCCCCCCGTGTTATGTACTATGCTGTGCCTCCCACAGACTCACCCACTCACTCCCACCCCCTCTCTCTTTCACCCCCCTCACCCCCTCTCTCTCTCATCCCCTCTCTTTCGCCCTGTTCTCTCTCTCACCCCCTTCACCCCCTACCACCCTCTCTCTCTTTCACCCTCTCTCTATTCCCCTTTTTCTCACCCCCTCTCTCTCTCTCTCTCTCTTATTCACCCCCTTTCTCTCTCTTTCCCCCTCCCTCTCATCCCCTCTCTTTCAACCCCCCCATCTCGCTATCCCCCCCCCCCCCCTCTACCACTGTCTCACACCCCTCTCTCTCTTTAATTCAAATTTAACAAAAAATTGTTTGTGTTTTCATTTTATTTATTTCCATAAAAAGGCCCACCAAAATCCTTAGCACCAGGCCCATGTTGCTCTTAATCTGGCCCTGTAAGCAACACCTTTTTTTCTGCCAATGCCCCTCCCGAGACTAGACTCTGGATCCGCCCCTGGTTCGGCTTGGGGCAGGATCAGCGAACATTACTAAATTTAGGGTGCCGAATCCAAAACCCATTGAAATCTATGGAAACCAAATGTAAAAAAATAGTAATGGTCATTTTCAAGGCTAATATGCAAGCGATTGTCAAATAAATGGCATGGTGGTTTGGGTACTGGCCTGGGGGACATGAACCAAAGGAAAAAAAAATGTTAATAGGTTCCACTTTGCGATTTTGTTGTTGCTTAAAGTGATAAATTGAAAATGCAAAACTCCATTAAATAACATACATTATCTCACAAAAGTGAGTACACACACCCCTCACATTTTCGTAAATATTTTATCATATCTTTTCATGTGACAACGCTAAAGAAATTACACTTTGCTACAATGTAAAGTAGTGAGTATACAGCTTGTATAACAGTGTAAATTTGTTGTCCCTTCAAAATAACTTAACACACAGCCATTAATGTCTACACCACTGGCAACAAAAGTGAGTGCACCCCTAAGTGAAAATGTCCAAATTGGGCCAATTTACCCTCCCCGGTGTCATGTGACTCCTTAGTGTTACAAGGTCTCAGAAGTGAATGGGGAGCAGGTGTGTTAAATTTGGTGTTATCGCTTTCACTCTCTCATACTGGTCACTGGAAGTTCAACATGGCATCTCATGGCAAAAAACTCTCTGAGGATCTGAAAAAAAAGAATTGTTGCTCTACAACAATATGGTCTAGGTTATAAGAATATTGCCAAGACCCAGAAACTGAGCTGCAGCACGGTGGCCAAGACCATACAGCGGTTTAATAGGACAGGGTCCACTTAGAAAAGGTCTCGCCATGGTCGACCAAAGAAGTTGAGTGCTTGTGCTCATTGTCATATCCAGAGGTTGTCTTTGGGAAATAGACATATGAGTGTTGCCAACATTGCTACAGAGGTTGAAGGGGTGGGGGGGTTAGCCTGTCAGTGCTCAGACCATACACTGCACACTGCATCAAATTGGTCTGCATGACTGTCATCCCAGAAGGAAGCCTCATCTAAAGATGATGCACAAGAAAGCCCGCAAACAGTTTGCTGAAGACAAGCAGACTAAGGACATGGATTACTAGAACCATGTTCTGTGGTCTGATGAGACCAGGATAAACTTATTTGGTTCAGATGGTATCAAGCGTGTGTGGCGGCAACCAGATGAGGAGTACAAAGACAAGTGTATCTTGCCTACAGTCAAGCATGATGGTGGGAGTGTTATGGTCTGGGGCTGCATGAGTGCTGCCGGCACTGGGGAGCTACAGTTCATTGAGGGAACCATGAATTCCCACATGTACTGTGACATACTGAAGCAGAGCATGTTCTCCTCCCTTAAGAGACTTCACAGGGCAGTATTCCAACATGATAACAAACCCAAACACACCTCCAAGACGACCACCGCCTTGCTAAGAAGTTGAGGGTAAAGGTGATGGACTGGTGTTTTGCTTTTTATCTATTATATTAAGGTTCTTGTGGTAAAACCAAGGAAGCTTAGACTTCTGTAGTGTATCATGCTTTACTAAACAGGAAAGATGTACATTCAACTGTAGAATACACAATACAACACAACTCATAGCTTACAAAAATATGCCTACAAATATAAACAATAAATAAACTAAACCGTTACTCAACTTAGGGTTTAAGATGTAATGTCCTTCATAGTTCCTTGCTCAGTCCAACTCAAAAACGTCTCCGAAACTCTCCAGCTCCTGGTAGCCATGTCTTTCCACATTGTCCTTACAAACAGCTCCAAAACCTATCCAACTGGTTTATTTACATATCAGTGGAGGGGGGGGGGGGGCATGGCTTCTCTGCATACATATGCTCTTAAAAATCTAACTCTATATTATTGCTATCAAGACAATACAAATGGCCATAGCAACACATACCACCTCTTGTATTTATAGCATAATATAGGAAACTTCAACATCTCTTAAAGCCTTTTGTCCAGGAAAGGGCGAAATAAGCCCCCCAAATTGTAAATGGGAGAAAGAAATTTCCTTTCGACCCCCGTATCTTATGGGCGGTCAGACTTTTGTTTTGTTGTCCCTGGAAGCAGTGGCGGCTAGTGAAGTTTTAGTGAAGCTTTTTGACCACTCCCACTTCCCATAAGCCCCACCCCTTATATAATCCACCCACTCCGTCCCCTGTATTCCACTTCCTTCCACCCATAGTGTCAGGAGTATACAGCTCAGCATCACAGAACAGAGTATACAGATCACAGATACGGTATATAGCTCAGCATTACAGATACGGTATATAGATCCGCACCACAGACACGGTATATAGATCAGCACCACAGATACGGTATATAGATCAGCACCACAGATACGCTATATAGATCAAAACCACAGATACACTATATAGATCAGCACCGCATATCCGCTATATAGATCAACACCACAGATACGCTATATAGATCAGCACCACAGATACGCTATATAGATCAGCACCACAGATACAGTATATAGATCAGCATCACAGATATGGTATATAGATCAGCACCACAGATACGGTATATAGATCAGCACCACAGATACAGTATATAGATCATCACCACAGATACGGTATATAGCTCAGCACCACAGATATGGTATGTAGATCAGCACCACAGATACGATATATAGATCAGCACCACAGATACGGTATTTAGATCAGCACCACAGATCAGCATCCACCCGCCGCATCTCCGCTCCCCGCCTTACATTACAGGGTCCCGGGTTACAATAAAGAAGTCTCTGCAGTGTCCGCACTCCACTCTGACTCCTGGAAAACTCAAGTGAAACTCAAGTGACGTTGTAGTGCTGAAAAAGCACCGCCCAGTCGCCCTCGGGACCCAGCCAATGAAAAACAATGAAAAGAGTTAACAATGTCTTTGGCAGTTTGTAAAAAAAAAGTCCCAGATGAAAGTCTCTTGTCCTCTTGGTCATAAGGAAATGCTCAAAGTCCACTTCAATTCAGCCACCATCAGGAAATCATCCCCATCTTCCTCAGGCTCTCTTCTGGTCTGCCTCCTCCCATCTAGCATGGTCATCTGCTCTGCCTCCTCCACCTCTTGATGCTCAGTACCTGAAAAGAGTAAGAGACAAAGCAGATTATATGTTCCTTCCAACTGTGCCAAAAACAGCTCACTGCTCACATTTCTCTATCTGCCCATTTCTAACTGCAAAACTATTGTAGGGTGCCCACTGTTGCCTTGAAACACTTTCACAGAAAGACATTGACTTCCAATGTAATGAATAAACTTGATTAAATAGAAATATATGTGGTGCTACCCCACTTATGCAATACCCAATAATCCTAAGGTAAGTGATAACTAAATAAAGGAACAAAATGATCAACAATACTAGCACAATGATGAAATGTACACACTGACAGTGCTAACATAAAACAAGGCAGTGAAGTGAATATAATCCTAAAGTGCAATGTGCATAAAAATGAAGACCATATGAACATAGCAAGAAATGTAGCAAAAATACGTGAACTATTACATAATGAAGTATCCAAAACTGTTGATAAAGTATAAAAAAGTCAAAATTAAAATCCAAAGACGCATGAGATGCGACTAAATATCGGCATCCGGAATCTTCTAAAGATAGAAGTGCAAGTACAATAGTAAGCATAAATAGCAGTGTGCAACAATAATAGCACAATGATGAAAAATAAACACTGACAGTGCTAACGTGCAACAAAGCAGTGAGGTGAATCAAATCCTAAAGTGCAATGTGCATAAATAAGAAGACCATTTATACATATCAAAAGATGTAGCAAAACTCAGTGAACTACTACATAATGAAATAACCAAAAATAATAATAAAATACAAATGAAAAAAGTGCAATCCAAAATCGCATAAAGTGCGACTAAATAGCGACATCCAAAAACTGCTAAAGATGAAAGTGCAAGTGCAATGATAAGCATAAATAGCGGTGTACAACGAAGGTGAAAACTGCTGCTATACATGAACTAAGAAGAGGATGTCCAAAATAGAAACAGTTCAAAATTGCATGTAGTGCGATTCCCGATGTCAGCCCAGTGCAATCTTCTACAGGTGGTGCAAAAGTGCGAGTGCCTGATATCTAAAAGGTAGGTCCAATCTTGTTCCAGGGGTGCAGCAATAGTTTCCCCAGCCTCTCACCTGAAGTTGCGGCCCCCAATGGGCCAAATCGAGCATATACCGACAGGCGGCGGGATGATATCCTGGGGATCCAGTAATTGCCACAGCTCTCGGGGAACACAGATACACCAGCCGCAGCAGACACTCTCTCGTGTTCTAAAGACGTCCTCGGATGTTCTTAAAAGGATGGTGGAGAAAGAAGAGATGGCTCCATAGTGCAGTAAATTCAAATATTTTATTGTAAAATAAAGTAGCAACTTACAACAAGAATCGATGTGTTTCTCAATAAAGGAAATGCTCAAAGTCCACTTCAATTCAGCCACCATCAGGAAATCATCTCCATCTTCCTCAGGTTCTCTTCTGGTCTGCCTTCTCCCATCTAGCATGGTCATCTGCTCTGCCTCCTCCACCTCTTGATGCTCAGTACCTTAAAAGAGTAAGAGACAAAGCAGATTACATGTTCCTTTCAACTGTGCCAAAACATAGCTCACTGCTCACATTTCTCTATCTGCCCATTTCTAACTGCAAAACTATTGTAGGGTGCCCACTGTTGCCTTGAAACACTTTCACAGAAAGACATTGACTTCCAATGTAATGAATAAACTTGCATGTCTCTCCGTGCTGTCCTGGAAAGAACACAGGCCTGCTGTTGTCCAGTCTTCACAGCATGGCACATTTTTGCAAAGTGCCCCATTTTATGGCAACAGAAACACTTAATGTGACTGAATCTACCATTCCCAACCACTTTCGTCCACTTCTTAAGCAATGCTGGTGAAGAAATCCCATCTATTTCCTCTCTAGGGACCCCCACCTTAAGTAAATCAGTTCACATGTGTCTCCTGGAGATCATAGGCCTTGCCTTCCATGTATCTGACTCAGCTTGGCCATTTGAGCTGATCAAATTCTGAGCTTTCCGCTTATGGAAAGTAACAGTGGCACATGTCCTACTTCTGCTTACAGGCTTCAGGCCTTTGTCCTTTGTTAGGGCATCATTAGACTTGTTCATGAGGGCTGTACACCACTCATTTAAATCTTCAGCTTGGCCTACAGGGGTTTGAACAAATTTCGAAGCCACTGCAGGTTTAACTTTGATTACCCTACTTACTAAATCTTTTGCCTTGCTTGCAGTTTCTTCCAAGTACTTGGATGCTACTACAAGCTGCGCCTTCAGTAAATTTCTTTCTAATTCTGCCTTTTCCTTCTTTTCAGATTCAATATGTGGAGCATGCAGGAAGTGCAAACCAAACACAGCAACTGCCTGCATCTCTCCCTTACTGAACCCAAAACGTTTGAGACTAAAATCCTAGGAAAGAGCAGAGACTCCATCCCCCCAAGCTCTGTTCAAAGGAGAAGCATATCCAGCCAGCTCCTTTATAACAGACATTCACTGACTATTTCTGGCCTAAGTAGGAAGGGTGCATGCCTTAAAGTCCTCCTGGACACCTCCTGGACACCAGAAACCTTTGCAGCCAACAAAACACACCACAGAAAACAGGTCTGCTTCAGTTGAGCTTTTAGCGCAAATCCTGGCATGAGCCCCCAATGTTAGCCATAGCAACACAACTGGCCAAGCATGTCTCCAGACCTAAACCCTATTGAGCATCTGAGGGACATCCTCAAATGGAAGGTGGAGAAGCGCAAGGTCTCTAACATTCACCAGCTCCATAATTTTGTCAATGGAGGAGTGGTAGGGGACCTCTAGTGGCAACCTGTGAAGCTCTGGTGAACTCCATGCCCAAGAGTTGGAAAATAATTGTGGCCACACAAAATATTGATACTTTGGGTCCAATTTGGACATTTTCACTTAGGGGTGTACTTGCTAGTGGTTTAGACATTAATGGCTGTGTGTTGAGTTATTTTGAGGGGGCAGCAAATTGACACTGTTATACAAGCTGTACACTAACTCTTTAAATTGTAGCAAAGTGTCATTTCTTCATTAAAAGATATAATAAACTATTTACAAAAATGTGAGGGATGTACTCAATTTTGTAAGATACTGTATCTGAGAGATGCCCTGACCCTGCCTGTGAAGTTGCACAGGTGATCTGTGCAATGTATGAATCCTACAGCAAAACTGACATTTACAAAGAAAAAAGTGTTTAAATTGACGCAAAGTGGGAGATTTATGAAAACTGGCACACACAGAATCTGCTGCAGCTATGCTTAGTAACCAATCAGCTTCTAACTTCACCTTGTTCAGTTAAGCGTTGACAATAAAACATGGAAGCTGATTGGTTACTATGCACAGCTGCATCAAATTCTGTGTGCACCACTTTTAGAAATCTCCCACGAAATGACAGTCCTGGACACTTTGTTATATACTTTTAAAAAGTGGCAGGGAATTCCATTTCTCTATATCAGACTCTTATATTATTACTTGACACAAAAGAAAAAAAAAGGCATGGGTTTCCCGCCATAATTCACACCAGGTCCTTTGAATCTGGTATGGATTTTATTGTGGAACCACATGCAAAAATCAAGAAAAAAAAAAAAAAAGAGTGAGGTCCCCCCCAAGAAAGGGGGGTAGGGGAAGCATACACCCCCCAACCCTGAACTATACCAGGCTTAATGCCCTCAACATGAGGGGGTTCCCTTGCTAGGTGTGGACCTGCCTGGTAAAGCACCTTCTCCTCATGTTGATGAGCACAAGGGCCTCTTCCACACAGTCCTGGCCTGGTGGTTGTGCGGGCAGGGGGCTTTTTGGAATCTGGAATAAGGGGGAAAATGTAATCTGCAAATAAAATCTCAGACACAGTTTTTGACATCCTTTAATATAAAAAAAAGTCCCACAAAGTACATCTACTATGAATCACGTTGCCTAGCAATGTAGATTTGTGTCAATTGCAGTTCTTGCTGCCTGCTGCCTCGCTGAATAACTGGACCATCAGAAGACAGACAAAGGATGTCATAAACTAAGGGGCAGGATCTCCAGGTGATGTCATTGACCATACAGACATGAACATATAGTATATGGTCAATGAAATCTTTGGGATCGAGTGATGTCATTCACCAAATATGGTCGTGTCCATATATTGTCAATGATGTCTCCCGGAAGAGGCCTCCCCTTTGTATATATCAGCTGCCATCCACCGGACCTATCATTCAGCAGAGAGTGAAGCAACGGGACAAGACGTGTTATCGGGCTGCATTTCTTTTTCATTCAGTGGATCAGCCATGGATCTCTATCACTGAATGAGATGATTAATGATGGGTGTATGTCGTGGGACATTTTTCGTTTTCATAAAGGTGCTTTTTTATTTACACTTTAGATTTTTTGTGAAGGAGTAGGGCTTCTATGTACCCTTTACTCATTCATATGGGGGAATGGTATCTGGGTGCCCCCTAATCGTTAAAGGGAGTTTCTAGATTCCTGATAATACCCCACCCACAGACTTCACAATCACGAGGCCAGGGTTGTGGGGAAGAATCCCTTGACCTCATCAATATGGGGACAAGGTGCTTTGCCGAGGGGTTGGTTTCTGGGTGCCCCCTGATTGTTAAGGGAGTCTTCCATGTTCCAGATAAGCCCCCTGCCTGAGGACTCCCAAAACCATCACTCCAGGGTTGTAGGGAAGAGGCCCTTTTCCTCACCAAGATGGGGACAAGGTTCTTTGCCAGGGGTATCCCCCTTGGCAAGGTATGCCCCACATGTTGAAGACATGTGGCCTAGTATGGTTCAGGAGGGGGGGGAGTCCCATGCTCTTCTGGGTATATAGCTTTGTGCAAGATGGCTTAATGGAAACTAGAGAGTGAGGGGTCATTCAATTTAAACAGCTAGAGGAGCTGGCAGTTAAAGTGGTAGTAAACTCCTTTGTATAATTTTTAACTATAGGTAAGCCTATAAAAAAGGCTTACCTATGGGTACAGTAAAATTCTCCTGAACGTGTACGGTTTAGGAAATATTTACTATAGATGCAGCCAGTGATGTCACTGTCACATGCGCTCTGGAGGAATGGCATACCTGGGCCATTCCTTCACAGCCGTGCCGTAAACAGTGACTGTGACGCATGCACGGTAGTGACCTCTTTGCCGGCTCTACTATTCATATCGCTGAAGCCCGAGAACCCGGAAGGTACACCGGGTGAAGATTTAAATGCCTTCAGCGGTGACAACGTGCTGCTGGAGAGCTTCATTTTCTGGTAAGTCTGTCATAATGTACTGGTATGCCAGGCATACCAGCACATTATGACTTAAATCGACCGGTGCCTATTTTTGTTTTTTTTTGTTCGGTTTACTACCTCTTTAAGTGAACCTTTTTCTTTGCGTGGCATGGGAAAAGCTCTAGTTTCACTTTAAGTGAATACTTTTACCTTGCTTAAAACCCTATTCCAACCAAACCTTTTGTCTAGCATAGGGAAATGTTGTAAGGGCATATCTGGTATGCTCAATGTCCAGATCTAATTAAGTGAAAAGCCAAAAAAATTAAATAAAATAAAACTGTTTTTTAAAGGGAAAATGTATAGGTTACAGTGCTCTTGATCTAAATGTACCACAAACTTGGCAAGTTCAAACTGAACATAGAAGAGGAACAATATATATGCAGAGGTGGCCTTCAGTGAAAACTGCATGTCAAAACAATCAGTAAATCCAGAAATATAGAAAATTTAATTAAATTAAATACATGTACAAAGCCCCCCTAATGGTCCTACAGTACCAGTTCGGTATCAAGGCCAAAAAAATAAACTTTTACAAGAAAGGTTAAGCTAATCTTAAAACGTCATCTATTTATATCTTTGGATCAATCAATCAATTTACCATGCTGTTTTCGCTAACCTGTGATTGTGCAATTTTTCACCATATGCTGACTTTAAATTGCCCAGCAATGTAGAAAGTTTACCTAAATAGTTGAGTAACTACAACAAAATATTACTTCATAACAAAGACATCTAAGGCCACGCCTAATCTGAATAAAACCAGACATACTTAAACGTAAAAGAATATACAGTGAGATAGCTATGACTTTAAAATGAAACACGATGAGTTTAAAATAATCAACATTTTGTACACTTTTACTAACTACATTTGTTGCAACATTTTTAATTCTATTTAAATACAGGTCTTTGGAGTTTTTTTTTCTTTCTGTTCTTTTTTTAGTTTGTCTGAAACACCTGTAGGGGTAATCTTCTGTACTATGACAGGGACGGACTGACCATTGAGCCACTCGGGCACTGCCCGAGGGCCCTGGGCCACTAGGGGGCCCCATCAGGGTTGCCAGCCTCAGTAAAACCAGGGATAGTATGTATAAATCTGTGTTTTTTTTACATCTGTCTGTGTATACTGTGTGTACATGTATGTGTATACTGTGTGATTGTATACTGTGCGTGTGTATACTGTGTGACCCCATAATCTCTGATTGCCTGGGGGGCCCCATAATCTCCTATTACCCGGGGGCCCCATGAGTTATCAGTCCCCCCTGCACTATGTACTACAGGATTGGAAGACCAAGTGTGATAAAAAACAGACACAGGCAAAATTAACCTGTTCATTATAGAGGTGATGCAACCAGTTATAAACGTGCACATATATATATTAATGCAGCCTTCATAAAATCATATTTGATGACAGCAAGCAATAGTTAAACAGAAGGTTAGATGCTGGGCACACGTTGTAAAACATCGAGCTAGAGGCATGAAGGTGACTGCTTGTGTATCCCCAGGCCAGCTGCTCTCCTGACTCACCGTTACACCCGAAGAAGCTTGAATTCAGTAAAATGAGCAAGAAAGCAGAACAATACTTTAACTGTGTCATTAGAACAGATAAAATGTGCTATTAGGGTTTGAGTAATATCAAGGGGAAAAAAATGCGCCATATTAAAATTCAATTATGGGAATGATCATTTTACTAGGTTTACGGTTGTTGTTTTTGTCTGTATATCTTTACCTCGGCTTTAAAGTAGTTTCATGCAGGCTTTCTTTAAACTGGTGTAAAAGAGTTCTTTAAGGGCAGATTTATACTGGAAAGCACGTTCCTGTGCGGTCCCAGGGGTTCTGGCTTTGACAGCCCATTCATTTTAATAGGCTTGAAAATGTTCCAGAACATGTAAAAAGTAGTGCAAACGCTACTATGTCAGATTGTGCCGCACCAAACCGCATAGTACTGTAGTAACATGCGGTATGGTGGCTGCGACCATGCTGCATTTGCAAGATGCGTTTGTAGTGCCAGTAACGGTTAATTGCCACCCGCAAACAGTGTGCAGTGTGGGAAACGTGCATGGAATGTGCCGTTCCCTTACCACGTTCTGGTGTGAATGGGCCCTAAGGGGTAACTTTGCCTTTTTCACAAAAAATGAAAAGGTGAAATAACTCCAAATATCCTGGTCACTTCTCCTGACCCCACTGCCCATAGTGGTTATGATGGTCTGTGCCACAGGTGCAGTGGTCCATACACCTTACATCACAATACACAGCCCCAAAGTGAGTATCCATCATAATACAGAAAGAACTCAAGTTCTACTGCTGTATCTGAAGAGTATGTGAGCAGAGTGTCGGTGCCTGGCTGTAACGTTCACTGTTGATACATAATAGACATGAGCTGGCAACTCGATAGCCGAAGCCCTCCTCATAGCATGGTCAGTGGATCTGAGGCCTTTCTTTCAGTAAGGTGTCTCAGAAGAAAGAAGTATTTCTCATTGGTTAGATCGGTCACATGCTCGGACGGGGGGGCAGCATTCTGGTGGGGTGGCCAGGATATGTGTAGTTAGTACACTTTTTAATTTCTTGAAAAAAGTTGAACTTACCTTTTTTATTTTCATACATAGTACAGCTATTGTGACCTGTTCCGGACATGTGCGATGAACGTCTCATAACACCAATGCTAGTGCCATGCCTCAGTTCACTCTCTGCTGTTAGAACTCTGGTCAGGTTTTTTTTGCTATCTGGGGCTCTGTTAGAGAGAATTACCTTCACTTCCTGTCTTGCTAACAACCTGCTGATGTTTTACTAGACAGGAAGTGAGCAGACATCTCCAACAGAAGTAAAAATGTGGGGTTTATTTTGTGGGGGAAATAGAAGAAGGCATGAATCCCAAATTTACAAATCATCACTCTTAAGCAACAACTGTTCCAGAGTATCCTATCCCACCCACCTTTGAAACTCATGCACAAATGCCTAAATGGAGATTCACTAACATATAAACATTTTACTATATTAAGTTGCGCTATGCTCTCGTTAGTGAATACTAGCAATAAACCTTAACCACTTAAGGACCAGCCTCGTTTTGGATTTTAGGTGTTTACAAGTTTAAAACAGGTTTTTCTGCTAGAAAATTACTTAGAACCCCCAAACATTATATATATATGGTTTTTCTTCTAACTCCCTAGAGAATAAAATGGCGGTCATTGCAATACTTTTTATCGCACCGTATTTGTGCAGCGGTCTTAAAAGCGCACTTTTTTTGGAAAAAATGAACTTTTTTGAATAAAAAAATAAAACAACAGTAAAGTTAGCCCAATTTTTTTATAGTGTGAAATATAATGTTACGCCAAGTAAATTGATACCCAACATGTCATGCTTGAAAATTGCGCCCGCTCGTGGAATGGCGTCAAACTTTTACCCTCAAAAATCTCCATAGGCGATGTTTAAAAAATTCTACAGGTTGCATATTTTGCGGTACAGAGGAGGTCTAGGGCTAGAATTATTGCTCTCGCTCTACATGCGATACCTCACATGTGTGGTTTGACCATCGTTTTCATATGCGGGCGCTACTCGCGTATGCGCTTGCTCCTGCGCGCGAGCTCATCGGGACAGGGGGGTTTTAAAAAATTTTTATTATTTTTATTATTTATTTTGCAATATTTTATTTATTTTTACACTGTTTTAAAAAAAAAAAATGGGGTCACTTTTATTCCTATTACAAGGAATGTAAACATCCCTTGTAATAGAAAAAAGCATGGCAGGACCTCTTAAATATGAGATCTGGGGTCAAAAAGACCTCAGATCTCATATTTACACTAAAATACAATAAAAAAAAAAAAAAAAAAAAAAGTCATTTAGAAAAATGACATTTGAAAAAATGTGCCTTTAAGAGGCGTGGACGGAAGTGACGTATTGACGTCGCTTCCGCCCAGCAGTGTATTGGAGACGAGTGAGCACTATCTTGGCCTCACTTGTCTCCAGACACACCACAGGATAGGACGCGATCGCCTCCGCCGCTACCGACGGCTCCGGTAAGCGGCGGAGGGCACCGGATCGCGGCGGGAGGGGGGCCCCTCTCCCGCCACCGATAAAAGTGATCTCGCGGCGAATCCGCCGCAGGGACCACTTTTATCTGAAAGCCGGCCGCAGCATGAAAACGGGGATACCGTGGTTATGGCAGCTAGCTTCTGCCATAACAACGATATCCCCGTTCAAACTTAGGACGTACATCGTCGTGCGGCGGTCTTGAAGTGGTTAATAATGCTAAATTATATATATAAAGTGACTCCAAACATGAATAAAAATTGATTGATTAATTGATTAGATCATGTTTTAAATAGTCCACTGTTTTAAGGTGATTTTCAAACATGAAATTAACACACGATACACCCAAGACTCGTGATTAAAGAAGATAAAGTCCTCCACCTCTGCACACACTGCCGCTTACTGATCTCCTATTACAGGAGATCACACTTGCTTGTCGCTTAATACCCAGCCCGGGCCTTTTGAGAGATGGAACGGTGATCCCAGCGTCTTCACAGAATGTAATCTTTCAGGGGCACGTTTTGCCCATTGATCCTCAAAAAGACATAAAAGCTTCCATAGTGTCAAATCCTAGGTTACTTTATTTAACTAAGTATTGCACTTACAGTTAAAACAATAAGATTGCAGTATAAACGAGCCAGCCGGCTCTTGATAGCAGCCCGTCACTCCGGGACCTGCGTGAACGCGGTGACGTCAGCACGTCGCTACTTCCTATGCGTTTCGTCACACCTGACATCGTCCTGGGGCCTGTTGAATACCACTATGTGTTGACCCAGGGACAACACATCAACGGACAGGGATTTGAATCGTCTCCCACTCCATCCAAAACCCCAGATGGCTGTATTCAGAGCTCACTCACCGTCAATCTTATTCACACAAGAAGGGAAGCGTAGTTATTTTGTGCATATCTCACAGGAAGTTGCAGCTTTGTTTTCTAAAAAACAAACATATTTATGTTTCATCCATTCACTTATTCGCTTGCTCTTTTTTTCTGATAAGCTCAGCAATTTTAATTTTATTCTATATAAACATTTTAAATTTAATGTGCCATGAATTCACCTGCAAAATCAAATCTTTACAAACCAGATTCAAACTGCCTAATATATGAACATGGAGCAAATATATCTGGTTCTTTATTCCCTTTTTGAAAATAAATAATTATGTGTCCTTCACTACTTCATATTGTAGAGATGCCTGTATCAATTTAGTATATAAGTAAAACCTTGGATTGTGATTGTTCTGGAAACATGCTTGTAATCCAAACCACTCGTATATCAAAGTGAATTTCCCCATAAGAAATAATCGAAACTCAGATGATTCGTTCCATAACCATTTATTTATAAGTCCTTCCGTTTATAGTCCATATAAAAAGATTATAGCAATGTGATAGGTTATGTAACCATAAAATGTCCATCCACAAATGGAAGCCTCCACAAGGGGATTAGAAGCAAAATCCAGGAGATACAGAGTATAAAAGAGAAGAGCGGCTCCTCTAAATGTAGCAATACGGTTACATTTAATGAAGGGGCAACATTTAGCAACTCACATGTTTTTTTTTTTGTTTTTTTTCTTTTTTTTTTGCCACATCAGCGAAGAAATTTACCATGGGAATAAAATTTTTCAAATAGATGATATTCAAAAATGTTTCCCTTTTATCATCACATCATTGTGGCTCTAAGTCTGTTTCGTTGATTAAGTCATTTCAATACACAAAAGAAAAATATCACCCCACCATATAATTCGACTGTTTACCCTTGATTTCTTCCTAGCTTTCTTCCCACCCCCCCCCCCCCCCCATCCCGAGACCATACCTCTTCCCTCTCCACCCACCTTCTCTAGCTTCCCTACCTTCCCATTTACTCCCTCCTGGCCACCCCTCCTTCCATTTTCATCTTGAGCTGTGTCAGGATCTACCCTCTCTTTTACTCAAGTTGTCCACATCTCAATTGCTCTTGAGGAATTTTTACATTTTTCCCAGACTCCCCACTTTATCTTGTAAGCCTCCATTTTTATCCCTTCACTAAACCTCAAATACTCTAGTTCCTGTATCTCATTTATTTTATTGAACCATTCCCTCATGGATGGTCTTTCTTTCCTTTTCCAGTTTTTAGAAATCAGGCTTTTAGCTGCGTCTATAAAATGGGGTAAAAGTGTTCTAAGTGGGCATATCATACAGATGGAAAAGAAATATTTTGGGATCCTTTGGGAGGTCAAAGTGTGTGATCTCCTTAGTGTATTTTTTAATCTCTCCCCAGAAGAGTCCCATTTCAGGACATGACCACCACACATGGGCCATCGTCCCTATTTCACCACATCCCCTCCAACAGAGCCGGGATTTTTCCCCTTTAATTTTATGCATCTTATCCGGTGTCATATACATTCTTGTCATACATTTATAATTTAGCTCTAGCAATTTACTATTAACCAATGTGGCCGAAAGTCTCTTCCATATTGTAGCTACTTCTGTCTCTGATAGGGTATTTCCTAACTCCTTTTCCCATTTTCCTATAAAGGCCGGAGTATCCTGCCTTCTCAGTTCAAGCAGTATTTTATATATCCGGGAAAAACCACCTTTTTCATCAGTGTCCATGCATATTTTCTCTAGCGGGAGTAGATTTTTTATTGTTCTGATTGGTTGAGGTAAAGATTCAATGAAATGCTTTAATTGACTGTAACGCCATGGGTTAATAATTATCTTATCTCTCCTATTCATAAGCTCTCGTATTGGGCATATTCTACCCCGGTCCATTACATCTTTCAGTTGTATATTCTCCTCCAGAAGCCATTTACCGAACCACTCCTCCTTCCCAGGTGGGAAGTAGTCCACATCTTTTAGTGACATTAACAGTGAATTGTATTCCCAATGTTCCCTTTTGTGCAGAGTGTCCCATGTTTTAAGTGCATGCCTAGTGATTTTGTGTATTTCAATATTATGTTTTCTTAGTTTTGGTGAGCTCCGTATAATTTCGTGCAGTTTTATATTACTAATTTTGTTCTCAATTTCTACCCAGTGTTTATCTTTATTTTTAACCCAGTCAACCACTCTCGTAAGTGTAATGGCTTCATAGTATTTATGGATATCTGGTGCTCCCCATCCCCCTTTACTTTTCGTGTTTATTAGTTGAGTGTATTTTAAACGTGGTGTTTTCCCTTTCCATATAAACCTTAGTAACATTGAGTGTAGTCTTTTGAGGTATGTAGATGGCAATGTGATTGGGAGCATTTGCATTTTATATGTTATTTTTGGTAATAAGACCATTTTGAAAATATTTATTCTTCCCGCCCACGACAGTTGTCCCTGCTGTATTCTATTTAGTTATGTTTTTACCTCATTCATAAGCGGCATGAAATTCGCCTGGTATAGCTTTTCTATAGATGTTGTAATTTTAACTCCTAAATAATTTAAGTCTTCTTTCCCCCACACAAAAGGGAAGTGTTTTTGGTATGAATAATCTCTCGTCTTATTGGGGTTTATATCTAACACTTCTGATTTAGATGGATATACTTTATAGTTGGATAACTTCCTGTATTCTTTTAAGGTGGCCATAGCGTTCGGGAGGGAGATTCTCGGATGTGTAATATAGAGCAGAATATCATCCGCAAAGGCAGCTAGCTTGTACTCCGCTCCACCTATGTTTACTCCTCTAATGTCCGGATTCTGTCTAATCCTCATAAGAAGAGGTTCTAGTGCTAGCAGGAAAAGCATTGGAGAGATTGGGCACCCCTGTCTTGTTCCATTGTACATATTAAAGGATTCAGACAGGGTCCCATTTACTTTTACTCTCGCTGACGGCCTTGAATACAACGCCCCTATCCAGCTACAGATCTTCTCCCCATAACCCACTTCTTTAAATGTCTCTATCATGAAGTCCCAGTCTACCCTGTCAAACGCTTTTTCAGCGTCTATTGACAGAAGTAGTCATAGGACTCCGCTCTTTTTAATTTTCTGAGTTATCAATAGGGTTTTAATGCTATTATCCCTTCCCTGTCTGCCTGGTATAAACCCAACTTGATCCGGATGGATGATCCTTTTGATTGTTTGCTTTACTCTACCCGCTATTACTCTTGCAAATAATTTTGTGTCTATATTTAGTAAGGCTATGGGCCTAAAGCTAGAGCATAGTGTATCATCTTTTCCTTCTTTATGTATAATCACTATATTAGCTGCTAATGCATCTCTGCTCATTTCCCCTTTCTCTCCTACCTCATTCATATAAGAGCACAGTTTTGGTACTAAGTAATCTTGGTATTTTTTGTAGTATAGTGCTGACAGCCCATCTGGACCTGGACTTTTACCTATTTGAGACTCTTTAATGGCCTTCCTTACTTCGGACTCTGTAATGGGGACCTCTAAGAATATTCTCTCCTCTTCGGTTATTTTTAGCATTCCGGTTTCTTTTAAGTAATTTTTAATTTTCTCTTGTTTTTGTTCCTTCTCTTTACTCGTATCCTTATTGTTTAATGAGTAGCGTTCCCCATAAAATTCTTGAAAGGTCTTTGCTATATCTACATCTTTATATCTAATTTCACCTGTTTTGGTCCTTATTTTGTCGATGTATTTATTACTTTTCTTTTTACTTAATGCCCTTGCCAGGCATTTGTTGAGGTATTTGTTTTAAAGTAAAATTCTAATTCTTCTTTTATTAACCTATCAATTTTCCTATCGTGAAGGAGGTCTTCGTTTAATCTCCAGTTATTTAACAAAGATTTTCGTATATTTTGTTTTATTTGTAGCGTCACCGGGGCGTGGTCCGAGAATGTTATGGATCCTATATTTGTGCTTTCTATCTCATCTAAGTACCTGTGATCTACGAAGAAATAATCAAGCCTAGAGTATGTCGCATGTACGGGGGAGTAGAAGGTGTAGTCCCTTATCTTTTGATGTTGGATCCTCCACACATCTACTAGCTGACATTGGTGCAGTTTTTTCTTGAGTTTATTCATCCATACACCTCCAGTCCCCCGAACATGCGACGTGTTATCTCTACCCGGCTCAAAGCATAAGTTAAAATCTCCTGCCACAATAGCCCTCCCCCTCCTGAAATCCTCTAACTTTGATAAGACTCCCATTACGTACTTTCCTGGGTTAGTATTTGGGCAATACACATTGGCTAAAGTATATTCCTTCCCATTTAGTATGCCCCTCAGGAACAAAAATCGGCCCTCGGGATCAGTTAATCTCTCCTCTATCTGGAAACGTACTTCCCTTGCAAAACCAATCGCCACCCCTTTTGCACCCCTTATCGGGGAGTCACTATATATCCAAAGCGGGTAGTCCTTGGAAATTATTTTCTGATTTCTCCCCAGGTATAGGTGCGTCTCCTGGAGAAAGACCACCTCAGCTTTAATGGATCTCAATTCGCCCATTATGTTCGCACATTTTATGGCCGAATTGAGGCCCCTCACATTATATGTTACCAACTTTAAACCGGCCATTTGTTCTGCCTTTCTATACCAGTCAGCCAGAGAGGATGAGGTTTGTATCAGTCTCGCCCCTCGCTTACCCCCCTCCCTCTCCCCTCTCCCTTTCCCCCCTCCCCTCCCCCCCTCCACCCCCCTCCCTCCCTCTCTTTGGGGGCATCAGGCCTCCCAGTGGCCCCATTAACCGTGGCCCCACATTCTCCACCCGACCCTATGGTTGTCCCCCCGAGGGTTGAACTCAGTGTGGTAATCCTTAACTCCCCCAGCCCACCCCGGGATTAACCAGGCCCTCCCCCCCTCCATTCCTCCACCTTCCCCCCTCGTCCGCCCCAACAGGACCCACCCCCTCCCCCCCGCTCTCACAAGCTCTGAACCCAAGGCCCATTCCCCCCCCACACCACCCACACCCCAGGCCACATGTTTTCCAAAGAACCCTGGACCAGGTTAGCTATATATCCTTTCTAATTATTTTGGCTTTTGGTTACACTCCTCTCCTATTATATACTGGTTTCCAGTTTTGGCGGTCCTCAGCAATGTCCTGATTTCCCATTTTCTCCCACCATCCTGGGATTTCTACAAGTGGAATATCCAATCGCCGACAGAAATTTTGGGTCTCCTCTGGGAATCTTAGCATTGCTGAGCGTCCGTCCTTTCGCCCAATCAGGCATGCTGGGAAACCCCAGGAATATTGAACATCTCGAGCTTTAAGCTGCGCCAATAATTGTTTGAGGACTCTTTTCCTTGTACGTGTCTCGGTGGCTAGGTCTGGGAATACCTGTAAATTAGATTCTCCATATTTCACTGATTGATTATTTTTCAGACTCGCCCTGATTTTCTCTTTGTCTTGGTAATTATGGAACCTCACAATCACATCTCGTGGAGCCTCCTTACTAATCTCGGCTGGTTTCCTGATTCTGTGCACTCTGTCCAGTTTGATTCTCTTATTATTTTCCGTTGGATAAATGAGGCCTCCAAAAATTTGATCCACCTTTTCCTGTAGATTTTCTCCCTCCCCCTGCATCTCTGGGAGACCTCTAATCCTCAGGTTTTTCCTTCTGCTTCGGTTTTCCTGGTCTTCCAATCCATATCTCAAATTCCTTTGTTCACGTTGCATCTCCTCCATCTGACTTTTAAGAATCCTTATCTCCATCCCCTGTCTTTCTGCTATTGTTTCAGCTTCCTCCACTCTCTTAGTATATGTCCCACGTCTCCCCGTATTGCTTCTATTTCTCCCTTAATGGCGGTTTCCAGTCTTGCAAACATCTCCGCCATTTCATTCTTTGTTGGCAATACTCTTTCCTGTTGACTCTCCATTAAAGCTTCTTCTGCTATTGCTGGAATAATGAGGGATTCTGCTTCCGCCACCTGTCTTCTTGTACTAATTTTAGGTGGACATTCAGGGGTTTTACTTTTTGAGCCAGATACCTTTCCCGGGCTTACATTGGTATTTTCATGGACCATATATTTCCTTATTGTGCCTGGGCTAGCACTTGTTCTAGTGGGAATCCCTGTTGGGTTTGCTGTAGCCCCCTTCCCCGTCTTTCCTCTCATTCTCTATTTTCTTTCACCTTTTGATTGATCCTTTTCTGGCTTAACTCCCAGAGATGGTGCTAGAGAGATAAATGGTTGTTTAATACAATTACAATACTAGGGAATTCTTCCCCTAGGTTGTCCAATATCCAGGGTCCGGGATGTTATTCTTTTGCCAGTTGAGGTCTGCCTGTATGTCACTGTTTAGAAGTCTTTAGACCACTATCATAGGGTATTCCTACACTGTAGGGAACACAATAGACGACCCTAAAGATTAGGTCCCCTACTACCTCTCCCCTCCGTGTGATTTCAGTAAATTATTAACACCAACATTATACTGAAGCTGCAAAGAGAACTCGGGGGTGCTCGGTAAAAACGATGCCCCCAACGTGCACAATATTCTGGTCCCAACTCTTTGTAAAACGTAACCGTAGAAGACCAGGTCTCAAAAAAATAAATAAATAAAAAAGCGAGTGACCAGAAAGCCAGAAAGAGAAAGTACATCAAAATATTCTTACGAGTGGTTTAGCACCTCCTCTCCTTTATATTTATGTAGCTTAATATAAATATATACCAGTATCCCCAGTTTTGTACGTTTGGATATACACTTATAAAGCTTAGATTGTCCTCTTTCTCTTTGTCTCCTTATTCACTGATTGGCTTGTCTCTCCAGGAAATTGCCCAGAGAAAATAAAAAACAAAGGGCTTTTGTGTAGTGGCCTAGGTGGGTTGTACAACTTGCTGCCTCCATTGGTGATTCAGCTGTGCTTTACATTAACTTTGTATGTTGCTTGTTAGTGTTCCACCATTATAATTTAATGTAGGGCACTTACCCCTCCAGTTGCATTCATTCCAGTGTACTTATCTGTGAGTTGAAATTCTGGGCTTCTCCGGGGGTTTCTGTGTCCCAAGGAGGCTAGCAGCAGCGTCCTCCACTCCTTCCCTGATTGACTCTCTCTCCAGCTGCTTCGGTGGGGAGGAGGCAGAAGCCGTGGGCTCCGGGACTTCACCTCCTCTCATCATCTGTTTCCCAGGAGCGCTCTCTTTGGTCTATGCTCCGTGCTTCCACCTTCTGGGCTCAGGAGGGCGAGGGGGGGGACGGGCGGGGGGAACAACAGCCGTACCTGGCCGAGAGCGTGGGGGGAGCCGAGTCCCGCGGAGCATCCCAGGAGCGAGCAGCTAGGAGCAGGCGACTTGCATCTGTACCACCAGCGCCGCTACGAGCGTCGCTGTACCGCCGCAAGACACGAGGAGGAAGGAGACCTGGTATCCCAGAGCACGCCCCGGGATCAGCTAGACGCCCACATCCGGCTCCTCCCCTCCCTTGAGGGATTACAAGCAACTCACATGGTTGATGATTAAAAGAGGCACATCTAAGTATGCAAGCATCCGGGGTAAAGCTGACCACATAGACCATCCCCTGCACCGCCGGCTCTCACTGCTGTCAGTCTGCAATTGTGACCGGGAAGACTACCCTGTATTAGAGCAATCTGAAAGGGAGGTTTGAACCACTCGTGGAGCACAGAGTGAAAGGGATGAGGTTGATCATTAACCATCTGAGTTGCTAAATGTTGTACCTTCATTAAATGTAACCATATTGCTACACTTAGAGGCGCTTCTCTTCTCTTTTATACTCAGTTGTAGGGATGAGCTTCGAGTTCGAGTCGAACTCATGTTCGACTCGAACATTGGCTGTTCGCAAGTTCGCCGAACAGTGAACAATTTGGGGTGTTCGCGGCAAATTCGAATGCCGCGGAACGCCCTTTAAAAGTCTATGGGAGAAATCAAAAGTGCTAATTTTAAAGGCTAATATGCAAGTTATTGTCATAAAAAGTGTTTGGGGACCTGGGTCCTGCCCCAGGGGACATGGATCAATGCAAAAAAAAGTTTTAAAAACGGCCGTTTTTTCAGGAGCAGTGATTTTAATAATGCTTAAAGTCAATCAATAAAAGTGTAATATCCCTTTAAATTTCGTACCTGGGGGGTGTCTATAGTATGCCTGTAAAGGGGCGCATGTTTCCCGTGTTTAGAACAATCTGACAGCAAAATGACATTTCGAAGGAAAAAACTCATTTAAAACTACCCGCGGCTATTGCATTGCCGACAATACACATAGAAGTTCATTGATAAAAATGGCATGGGAATTCCCCAAAGGGGAACCCCGAACCAAAATTAAAAAAAAAAATGACGTGGGAGTCCCCCTAAATTCCATACCAGGCCCTTCAGGTCTGATATGGATATTAAGGGGAACCCCGGCCAAAATTAAAAAAAAAAAAATGACGTGGGGTTCCCCCTAAATTCCATACCAGACCCTTCAGGTCTGGTATGGATTTTAAGGGGAACCCCGCGCCAAAAAAAAAAAAAAAAACGGCGTGGGGTCCCCCCAAAAATCCATACCAGACCCTTATCCGAGCACGCAACCTGGCAGGCCGCAGGAAAAGAGGGGGGGACGAGAGTGCGGCCCCCCCTCCCTCCTGAACCGTACCAGGCCACATGCCCTCAACATTGGGAGGGTGCTTTGGGGTAGCCCCCCAAAACACCTTGTCCCATGTTGATGAGGACAAGGGCCTCATCCCCACAACCCTGGCCGGTGGTTGTGGGGGTCTGCGGGCGGGGGGCTTATCGGAATCTGGAAGCCCCCTTCAACAAGGTGACCCCCAGATCCCGCCCCCCCCCTGTGTGAAATGGTAAGGGGGTACTTATACCCCTACCATTTCACTAAAAAACTGTCAAAAATGTTAAAAATGACAAGAGACAGTTTTTGACAATTCCTTTATTTAAATGCTTCTTCTTTCTTCTATCTTCCTTCATCTTCTGGTTCTTCTGGCTCTTCTGGTTCTTCCTCCGGCGTTCTCGTCCAGCATCTCCTCCGCGGCGTCTTCTATCTTCTTCTCCTCGGGCCGCTCCGCACCCATGGCATGGGGGGGAGGCTCCCGCTCTTCTCTTCTTCTTTTCTTCTCTTCTTCTCTTCTTCATTTTCTTCTCCGGGCCGCTCCGCAATCCATGCTGGCATGGAGGGAGGCTCCCGCTGTGTGACGGCGCTCCTCGTCTGACAGTTCTTAAATAACGGGGGGGGCGGGGCCACCCGGTGACCCCGCCCCCCTCTGACGCACGGGACATGACGGGACTTCCCTGTGGCATTCCCCGTGACGTCACAGGGAAGTCCCGTCAAGTCACCGTGCGTCAGAGTGGGGCGGGGTCACCGGGTGGCCCCGCCCCCCGTTATTTAAGAACTGTCAGACGAGGAGCGCCGTCACACAGCGGGAGCCTCCCTCCATGCCAGCATGGATTGCAGAGCGGCCCGGAGAAGAAAATGAAGAAGAGAAGAAGAGAAGAAAAGAAGAAGAGAAGAGCGGGAGCCTCCCCCCCATGCCATGGGTGCAGAGCGGCCCGAGGAGAAGAAGATAGAAGACGCCGCGGAGGAGATGCTGGACGAGAACGCCGGAGGAAGAACCAGAAGAGCCAGAAGAACCAGAAGAACCAGAAGATGAAGGAAGATAGAAGAAAGAAGAAGCATTTAAATAAAGGAATTGTCAAAAACTGTCTCTTGTCATTTTTAACATTTTTGACACTTTTTTCGTGAAATGGTAGGGGTACTTATGTACCCCCTTACCATTTCACACAGGGGGGGGGCCGGGATCTGGGGGTCACCTTGTTAAAGGGGGCTTCCAGATTCCGATAAGCCCCCCGCCCGCAGACCCCCACAACCACCGGCCAGGGTTGTGGGGATGAGGCCCTTGTCCTCATCAACATGGGGACAAGGTGTTTTGGGGGGCTACCCCAAAGCACTCTCCCAATGTTGAGGGCATGTGGCCTGGTACGGTTCAGGAGGGAGGGGGGGCCGCACTCTCGTCCCCCCTCTTTTCCTGCGGCCTGCCAGGTTGCGTGCTCGGATAAGGGTCTGGTATGGATTTTTGGGGGGACCCCACGCCGTTTTTTTTTTTTTTTTTTTTTTGGTGCGGGGTTTCCCTTAAAATCCATACCAGACCTGAAGGGTCTGGTATGGAATTTAGAGGGAACCCCACGTCATTTTTTTTTTTAAATTTTGGCCGGGGTTCCCCTTAATATCCATACCAGACCTGAAGGGCCTGGTATGGAATTTAGGAGGACTCCCACGTCATTTTTTTTTTTTAATTTTGGTTTGGGGTTCCCCTTTGGGGAATTCCCATGCCGTTTTTATCAATGAACTTCTATGTGTATTGTCGGCAATGCAATAGCCGCGGGTAGTTTTAAATAAGTTTTTTCCTTCAAAATGTCATTTTGCTGTCAGACTGTTCTAAACACAGGAAACATGCGCCCCTTTACAGGCATACTATAGACACCCCCCAGGTACGAAATTTAAAGGGATATTACACTTTTATTGTTTGACTTTAAGCATTATTAAAATCACTGCTCCTGAAAAAAACGGCCGTTTTTAAAACTTTTTTTTGCATTGATCCATGTCCCCTGGGGCAGGACCCAGGTCCCCAAACACTTTTTATGACAATAACTTGCATATAAGCCTTTAAAATTAGCACTTTTGTTTATTCATGTTCGTGTCCCATAGACTTTAACGGTGTTCGCGTGTTCGAACAAACTTTTTTCCTGTTCGCATGTTCTGGTGCGAACCGAACAGGGGGGTGTTCGGCTCATCCCTACTCAGTTGTGATGTGACGCTACTTGTATATTAAGACATCGCTCCTTTATCAATTCAAATTGTATAAAAAAAATGAGCTTGTCTGGCAAAACATTCTCAAACCAAATTACTCTCAAACCAAGGTTTTACTGTGCATCTTTCCAAGAACAGACTCCACTGTTCAAGTTTTGCATTTAGTGCTTATATGCAAATATATGGCCATGCATTAGTTATTCATAGATATCAACATTTCCTGTGTGGAAAAAATTATATTTTATGTTTTGCTACAGAGTTTAGTTTGAGGTGATCACAATTTTTCAGCAAAAAGTTTATTTACCAAAAACAAATATTCAGTCAGAGTTGGGAATAAAGTAGCAGCTGAGCCAGTTCCCACTCCTTTGAATAACAGTAATTATAAGCCAGATTTATAGTCATTTGACCTAGAGTTATGTACAATCATTACAAGACTATCACAGCAGAATGGACTCTTTAAAACCCATTTTCAGCTATCCCCCCACCCAAAGTTTATTGCTCGTTTTAACGAAGACTTTTTATTGTCATTGTTTTTTTTTTTTTCTTTTCTAGTTACAGAGTGAGTCATCCCTGACAAGCAATTATAACTGTAGCTCTACCCTTGCAGGGGATGCTGGTTGTATCAAGTCCTCTGTTCCTCCCTCCACCCCGCTAAAGGCCTCAGCCTCTCAGACACTCCAGGTTATACTCACACACACAAGCAGGTCAGGCAACTCAGAACTTTTCTACACTGCGTGGTCAAACTTAAAATTATATGTGTAGATGTTTTTAAAGCGCTGCCTAGTAAATGTGAGTCCCCACTTACAGTTGTGCTCAAAAGTTTGCATACCCTGGCAGAAATTGTGAAATATAGGCATTAATTTAGAAAATAAGACTGATCATGTAGAAAAACTGTCTTTTATTTAAGGATAGCGATCACGTGAAGCCATTTCTTATCACGTCGTTTTTTGGATTCTTTTTAAATCATAATAACAGAAATCATCCAAATGGCCCTGATAAAAAGTTTACATACCCTGGAATGTTTGGCCTTGATACAGACACAGAAGGTGGCACACACAGGTTAAAATGGTAATTAAAGGTTAATTTCTCACATTTGTGGCTTTTTAAATCGCAATTAGCTCGCAATTAGTGTCTGTGTATAAATAGTCAATGAGTTTGTTAGTTCTCACATGGATGCACTGACCAGGCTAGATACTAAGCCATGGGGAGCAGAAAAGAACAGTTAAAAGACCTGCGTAACAAGGTATTGAAACTTTACAAAGATGGAAAAGGATCTAAAAAGATATCCAAAGCCTTGAATATGCCAGTCAGTACTGTTCAATCACTTATTAAGAAGTGGAAAATATGGAGATCTCTTGATACCAAGTCAAGATCAGGTAAATCAAGAAAGATTTCAGCCACAACTGCCACAGGAATTGTTTGGGATACAAAGAAAAACCCACAGATAACCTCAGGAAAAATACAGGCTGCTCTGGAAAAAGATGGTGTGGTTGTTTTTAAGGAGCACAATATAATGATACTTGAACAAAAAAGAGCTGCATGGTTAAGTTGCCAAAAAGAAAACTTTACTGCACAAAAAAGCCTGGTTACAATATGTGCAACAACACCTTGACATGCCTCATTGGGCTTTTTTGTGGCATTGGCACAGTAAAGGCTTCCTTCTGGCAGCTCAACCATGCAGCTCTTTTTTGTTCAAGAATCGTGGAATTGTGCTCCTTAAAAACAACCACACCGTCTTTTTGGAGAGCATCCTGTATTTCTCCTGAGGTTACCTGTGGGGTTTTCTTTGTATCCTGAGCAATTCTTCCACCAAATGTGGCTGCAATCTTTCTTGGTCTACCTGACCTTGGCTTGGTATCAAGAGAGTCCTGAATTTTCCACTTCTTAATAAGTGATTAAACAGTACTGACTGGCATATTCAAGGCTTTGGGTATCTTTTTATATCCTTTTCCATCTTTATAAAGTTCCATTACCTTGTTAGGCAGGTCTTTTGACTGTTCTTTTCTCATGGCTTGAGTGTCTAGCCTGCTTAGTGCATCCATGTGAGAGCTAACAAACTCATTGACTATTTATACACAGACACTAATTGTGATTTAAAAAGCCATAAATGTGGGAAATTAACCTTTAATTGCCATTGTAACCTGTGTATGCCACCTTCTGTGTCTGTACCAGGGCCAAACATCCCAAGGTATGTTACTTTTTATCAGGGCCATTTGGGTGATTTCTGTTATTATTATGATTTGAAAAGGATCCAAAAAACTATGTGATAAGAAATGGCTTCACATGATTGCTATCCTTAAATAAAAGTTTTTTGGCATGATCAGTCATATTTTCAATATTAATGCCAAAATTTCACAATTTCTGCCAGGGTATGCAAACTTTTGAGCACAACTGTATATATTCATAATAGTACATACATAATGAAAAAAAGAAAATCATACATGCGTAGTCAAAAAATGTCCCAATAGATTGTGAAGTGAAAAACAATAAAATTTCACATAGTGTTTACAATAATAAGTGGTTGGACTATAGACAGGGAATAACTAAGACGGATCTCCCAATCCCTGAATATAGAATACACAGATAAAAAGAAAGATGGTGCTCTTTCAAAGAGGGAGATGGTACGTCTATTGGTAGTAGGTCAAAATCAATCAAGTTAATAAAATATATGAATTTTTATTGAAAAATAATTAAAATACGCATAGCAGACATAGCATATAAGAAAACATGACCATCCAGTAGTATATTCAGAATTCATTCGTGACTGTCAGCCAACATGTTTCGCAAAGAATTTTTCGCTTCATCAGGGCATAAAACCACATCACTAATTCATTTTAACTGTATAAAAAACAGATAGACTGTAATTATATGGTGGCCATGCATAGTTATACATCAGAACATGGTACAAAAAATTTAATAAAGGATTAATTCCAATAACTCTCACCTACTAGTACAGGTCTAAAGTACAGAGCAATCACCACCATTTGCCAAACATCATCTACTGTACCAACTGGTGCATAATATCCATGGGTGCCAGGTCCCAACAGAATAATGCCAATAAGGAAACTGGACCGCACAGTTGCAAGGCAAGAATCTAGTAAAACATGTAGTAAAGAGAAAAGGAGACTGCTAAGTTCCTTATCAGGGGAAAATAATAAATATATATATAGCAACAATAATGGTAAATCATTTATCCCAAATAGTACTAAAGCAGGAATTAACTTAATCTAGTATAGTAATGGAGAGCAGGCTGGGGAGCCAATCCCTAAACTTTTAAATAAGAGGCATGTTAACAACTACATACAGACAAAAGCTAAGGAGCTCTAATAGATATGGAAATCATATTTAGCTGAAAAAATGCTGACCAATTGTGGGCATTATAGATTGTGTTGTCCATAGGGGGAAGGTTGAGGGTGTTAGCATCAAAATATCTGTATAAGATATATGTATATGTTTAGCAGCCAGAAGGTGTAACATAATGGGAACACCAGAGTCCAACAGAGCAACATAGTGGCCACAATATCAAAGAATAAGTATTGATGTCACTAGATATCCCCCATAACAACCAAATGCCCCCACCAGTATGTAGAAAAGCGTACAGCAAACAGCTTACCTATAGAGAAGAAGTGTTAGTAACACAGCTCCTAACCGAGAGAGCCAGTTCCTGCCAGTAACAATGGGTACCTGCAGGGTGCGTCTGTCAGACAGCACACCGGCGCTCCCATCTTTAAGCTGCGCGGTCCCACCGGAAGTGAAAAGGTCAGGGGTGACCTCCGGCACCACTTCCGGTCCAGACATCCCTGCGCATGATGCGCGCGCACACTCCAGGGCGGATGCGCGCGCATTCACTCCAGGAGGTGCGCGCGCATTGCCCATACTACGCTCAAAGGCGTGAAGGGCATGTGAGGGTGGATATGAAGGACTCCGCCCCCTTAGGCAGGGACGTCCGAGTTCCCCTGTCTTAGGCAATTGCATCCAATAAAGCACACAACAACTTTGGCATGAGGGGGCCTGTAAATCAGTCCCGCAATGACCGTACAAGACATACATCTAACTCGATATATATACATCGAGTTAGGGATCTTTCCCTTAAAGCAACACACGCATGTATAGGCATAATTCAGAAATGAAATACAAATGCATTATAACAACTCAGTCGCTATATATGTGGTGTGATGGGGTGGAGAGATATATGACATGAAGAACTAGTGAACAGAGGGTAGCTAGAAATCATCACAGAGAGATCCTGTATATGATAGAATATGAGAATATAAGAAAACAAGGCTTATTTGGTGGTACTGGCTGTATATAATAGCCATGTCATCTCAAACTGTACCATCACAGAAAAGGTTTGTAGGAGAGTGCTGTGTTAAGGCCAGGTGGGTAAGTAGCTTGTTGGCTAAAGATCCACCTGGCTTCTTTCTGAAGTATCTTTTTGTCTACATTTCCTCCCCTTTCGAAGTCAGGGATGACTTCTAGGGCAAAAATGGATACAAAACTAGGATCGAGGCTATGGTGAAGGCCAATATGCTTGCAAATGGGGGTGTACAGTAGCCCTGCATCCAGATAATATAGATGGTCCTGGATTCTTTTGGCGAACGGGCATTTGTTTTTGCCGATATAAAATGCGCCGCAACGACACCTGGCAAGATATACAATGCCTGTCGTGGAGCAATCTGCATAGCCCTTTAGCTTATGGAAGCCTCCTCTTGGGAGGGAACATCCTATACCTTCTTTTATCCATGGGCAAAATTCGCAGTGTCCACACCGAAAGGTACCATTCCCACCCTCTGCCCCCAATACAGATGTCGAGGGCTGCAAGTGGCTGTGAACTAGGGTGTTCCTAATGGACCGTGACTTTCCATAGGTAATTTGTGGTGCATTGGCTACATACTTCGAAATGATTGGATCCTCTGAGAGGAAATGCCAATTATTATTGATAAGATTCTGGATTGAATGTTGATGAGCAATAAATGTAGTAATGAGTTTGGTGATGGGATGTGGATTACATGTTTTTTGTTTAAAGATAAGAGTATCACAGGTGCTTTGTTTTGCTCGCTGGTAATCCCTTTTAACCACTTTCTTGCTATAGCCTCTATTGAGTAGCCTGTCATATAATGCCTTCGCTTCTCTTTCAAAGTCTTCATTTCTTGCACAATTCCGTCGCAGCCGAAGATATTGGCTGTAAGGTATACTGTATACTCACTGGAGAAAAGGGAGCGTTCCCATCCCCCCAGGTACAGGTTGGCATACGATGGGGCACAAGTAGTCCCCATCGCTACCCCCTGTACCTGGAGGTAGGTGACGCCATTGAACAGAAACATGTTGTTGGTTAGAATGTGTTCCAATAACGTGGTAATAAATTGGCCCAGTTCCCAACTGTTGGTATCTCTTTCTCTCAGAAATTCAGAGACTACTGTTATACCCCGGGTATGTGGGATGCTCGAATATAATGCTTCAATGTCAATTGCTGCCAAAGTCGCTCCCGGAGGTATGGTGAGTCCTTCAAGGATTTTGAGTAGATCCATTGTGTCTTTTAAGTATGAAGGCAGACTTGTGACATGAGGCCATAGATAACTGTCTACGTATTGACTGGCAGTTTGAGTGTGACTGCCTATCCCTGATATGATCAGGCGTCCAGGGAATTATGGATATTCTTATGAACTTTGGGTAGTGAGTAGAAAGTTGGCGTGACCGGCTATTTCACTTCCAAGAACTCACGAGTCTCCTTATCGATCAGGCCTTGTTGGTATGCCCGATCAATGATGGACAAATATTGGGATCTAGCCTCCGTGAGTCTCTGAGATGGAACTTGCTGATACCATTCCTGATTATTGAGTATATTCAGGCACATGTTGATATAGTCATCTTTATTCATCACCACCACATTTCCTCCTTTGTCGGATGGTTTGATTACTAGGTCTTCTCTCTGCATCAGGTTATTTAAGGCTGATTGTTGTGCTGATGACAGGTTGTTTGTGATGTGTTTGGGAAGTTGCATAGCTTCAATTTGTTTAGTAGTTTGTTTCAGAAAAGCCCAGACAGCTGGGCATGTTTGGAGATTGGGGAACTTTTGGGACTTAGCCTTGAATTTCAATGGTATAAGGGGTGTTGCTGTAGATGGTTCTTCCTCCTCAGATGAGGAGTCTTGGGAATTATCATATCCCTCATTTTCATCCAGTAATTGGATCAATGTTTTGAGGGCCCTAAAGTCTTATACTTTAAATCCCTTATAGAGATCTTCATCTTTCTTTACCCCTTTTCCCCTATCGATGTCAAAAATATATTTGTATGTTAAATTTCTTGCAAAGATATGCAAATCTTTAACCAGGGTAAACTTATCCATTTGCTGTGAAGGACAGAAACTAAGTCCCAATCTTAGTACTTCAGATTCTACTGATGTAAGTTGATATGAGGAAAGGTTAATAACATCTAGTCCCGATTTGCCGTGGTCTGTTTGATGACAAATGGATCAATTTTCCCTGTCCGTTGTGTCATTGGAGTGGCTGGAGGGTTGGGAACATGGCCTAAAGGGGCTGAACCTATGTTGCAACTACGTCCTTGGTTAGATTTTGGTACAGCACCCAATTCTTGTGGGGGTACTGATTCATTGTCTAGTGTATCTCCAAACATAGGGAGAGGGGTAGTAGTTCCTAGAAGGGAGTCATTATGGGCTTCCTCCATTAGATCTGAGTGGAGCTGTTAGGAAGATGTCTGGGCTTTTCTGAAACAAACTACTAAAAACTACTTCAAACTAAAATTGAAGCTATGCAACTTCCCAAACACATCACAAACAACCTGTCATCAGCACAACAATCAGCCTTAAATAACCTGATGCAGAGAGAAGACCTAGTAATCAAACCATCCGACAAAGGAGGAAATGTGGTGGTAATGAATAAAGATGACTATATCAACATGTGCTTGAATATACTCAATAATCAGGAATGGTATCAGCAAGTTCAATCTCAGAGACTCACGGAGGCTAGATCCCAATATTTGTCCATCATTGATCGGGCATACCAACAAGGCCTGATCGATAAGGAGACTTGTGAGTTCTTGGAAGTGAAATGGCCGGTCACGCCAACTTTCTACTCACTACCCAAAGTTCATAAGAATATCCATAATCCCCCTGGACGCCCGATCATATCAGGGATAGGCAGTCACACTCAAACTGCCAGTCAATCCGTAGACAGTTATCTACGGCCTCATGTCACAAGTCTGCCTTCATACTTAAAAGACACCGGATCTACTCACCATACCTCCGGGAACGACTTTGGCAGCAATTGACATTGAAGCATTATATTCGAGCATCCCACATACCCGGGGTATAGCAGTAGTCTCTGAATTTCTGAGGGAAAGAGATACCAACAGTTGGGAACTGGGCCAATTTATTACCACGTTATTGGAACACATTCTAACCAACAACATGTTTCTGTTCAACGGTGTCACCTACCTCCAGGTACAGGGGGTAGCGATGGGGACTTCTTGTGCCCCATCGTATGCCAACCTGTACCTGGGGGGATGGGAACGCACCCTTTTCTCCAGTGAGGGGGCCTCGATGTATCTCCGCCACATTCTCCTCTGGCGGAGGTACATCGATGATGTCCTCCTCATATGGACAGGCTCAGCGGAATTGTTATCCGAATTTATGGAGCTCCTTTCCCACAACAACTTCAATCTGAAGTTTACTATCTAATCAGACACTCTCACTATCCCCTTCTTGGACCTACGTCTCGTTCTCAAAGAGGATGGTTCTATATTCAGCACTTTATACAGAAAAGAGACTGCTGGGAATACCATACTACATTTCTCCAGTTCTCACCCTTGTACGCTTGTATACAGTATACCTTACAGCCAATATCTTCGGCTGCGACGGAATTGTGCAAGAAATGAAGACTTTGAAAGAGAAGCGAAGGCATTATATGACAGGCTACTCAATAGAGGCTATAGCAAGAAAGTCCTTAAAAGGGCTTACCAGCGAGCAAAACAAAGCACACGTGATACTCTTATCTTTAAACAAAAAACATGTGATCCACATCCCACCACCAAACTCATTACTACATTTACTGCTCATCAACATTCAATCCGGAATCTTATCAATAATAATTGGCATTTCCTCTCGGAGGATCCGATTATTTCGAAGTATGTAGCCAATGCACCACAAATTACCTATGGAAAGTCACGGTCCATTATGGACACCCTAGTTCACAGCCACTTGCAGCCCTCGACATCTGTATTGGGGGCAGAGGGTGGGAACGGTACCTTTCGGTGTGGACACTGCGAATTTTGCCCGTGGATAAAAGAAGGTATAGGATGTTCCCTCCCAAGAGGAGGCTTCCATAAGCTAAAGGGCTATGCAGATTGCTCCACGACAGGCATTGTATATCTTGCCATGTGTCGTTGCGGCGCATTTTATATCGGCAAAACCAAACGCCCGTTCGCCGAAAGAATCCAGGACCATCTATATTATCTGGATGCAGGGCTACTGTACACCCCCATTTGCAAGCATATTGGCCTTCACCATAGCTTCGATCCTAGTTTTGTATCCTTTTTTGCCCTAGAAGTCATCCCTGACTTCGAAAGGGGAGGAAATGTAGACAAAAAGATACTTCAGAAAGAAGCCAGGTGGATCTTTAGCCAACAAGCTACTTACCCACCTGGCCTCAACACAGCACTCTCCTACAAACCTTTTCTGTGATGAAAGCAGAATGTCAGACAGCTTTTCATCGTATATTCCCAACGTGTGTATGCCTCATCGGGCTTTTTAAGTCGAAAATTCTGACGGACCTAGAAAGAGAACATGTTCTAAATATTTCCAACGGAACCAATTCCTATCGGGAAAAACCGCTCGTTTGTATGCTGTTTCAACGTACCAAAAATGACTCATGCTCTGAAGCAAGTACGAGACGGAAGCTATTGGCTACTGAACTTCCTTTTTCTAGTACTGCCGTATGTGTTGTACATCACCGCGTTCTTGACGGTCGGACTTTGGTGTGATCGTGTGTACGCAAGACAGTTTCAGCGGAATTCCGTCGGAACTGTGTCGGAAAAACCTTCAGAGTTTATTCCAACGGGAAAACCAGTCGTGTGTACAGGGCATTAAACAAGTAGTTCAAGACTCCTTAAAAGACTTTTCTAAATCAATCAGGTATCTAGTTAAAACCCCCAATTTGGCAACAAATCGTAACCACAGCTCTGTCAAGATCTGATTAATTACCCGTGCCCCGCTTGCCTTTCTCTGAAGAATTGGATATTGAGAGAAGAAGGTTAATGTCTCTCAGCTGATCCTTTAAAATGGTAGACACCTATGTAAACAAGGCAGATTGCCATTCTGTCAGTGAAAGCATTGATCCTGTGTTCCTGAAAATTAGGGACATGGATTTTTGCCTTCCCCTAGTACAAGTACCTCCCATAGTTTAGTAAAACACCAGCAAGGAACACATTTAACCCTTTGATTGTCCCTGATGTTAACCCCTTTCCAGCCAGTGTCATTAGTACAGTAACAGTGCTTATTTTTTAGCACGGATCACTGAATCATGCCGTGTACACACGATCGGAAATGCTGCCAGCAAAACTCCGATGAGAGCTTTTTGTCGGAAAATGCGACCGTGTGTATGCTCCATCGGTCTTTTGCTGGCAGAATTCCAGCCAGCAAAAGATTGAGAGCATGTTCTCTATTTTTTGGTCGGGAAAAGTTCCTATCCGAAAATGCGACCATCTGTATGCAATTCGGACGCGCAAAAAATCATGCATGCTCAGAAACAATTTGACGCATGCTTGGAAGCATTGAACTTCATTTTCTCGGCTCGTCGTAGTGTTGTACGTCACCACGTTCTTGATGGTCGAAAGTTCCGAGAACTTTTGTGTGACCGTGTGTATGCAAGGCAAGCCTGAGCGGAATTCCGTCGGAAAAACCATCCAAGTTTTTTCTGACAGAAATTCCGATCATGTGTACGCGGCATAAGTGTCACTGGTCCCCAAAAATCGGCAAAAGTGTCAGTTATGTGGGCCAACTGTCTGCCGCAATATCACAGTCCTTAAAGTCGCTGATCGCCACCATTACTATTAAAAAAATAAAAATTCCATAAAAATATCCCACAGTTTGTAGACGCTTTAACTTTTGCGCAAACCAATCAATCTACGCCTATTGGGATTTTTATTACCAAAAATATGTAGCAGAATACATATTGGCCTAAATTGATGAAGAGATTAGAATTTTTTGCATTATTTTATTGGATATGTTTTATAGCAGAAAGTAAAAAAAATTATATTTTTTTCAAAATTGTTGGTCTTTTTATGTCTATAGTGCAAAAAAAAGCAAAAATGCAGAGGTGATCAAATACCACCAAAACAAAGCTCTATTTGTGGGGGGGAAAAAAAGAACATGAATTTTATTTGGGTACAGCGTCGCACGTCTGTGCCATTGTCAAAGTAACGCAGTGCTGTATAGCAAAAAATGGCCTGGTCATGAAGAGGGGTAAATCTGCTGCAGCTGAAGTGGTTAAACCCCAAACCAAAAATGTTATATATTTCAGCTTACCAATCTTTAGATGTGGTGGCTGCATTTGTTTTCTTTTTCTTTTAGTTTGTTTTCACCTCTGTTTTCACCTGGTGATCTGGCTATTAACACACCTGAGTGCAGCCACTCTGAATAGAGGAGCACAGGGGCACCTATGGACACTGGACAGTAGCATTTTCAGTCTTGGGGGAGGGAAGTGTTAGATGTACTAGCAGATTTAGATACACTGACAAATTGAAACCAAACTCCAGCTCTCACTGCAGTTACACAATCAGTTACAGCAACAGGTTTTTTTTTCTTTTGGAATAAAGGTTTAACATCAATGAATAATAGCTGATCATTGTAAGCAGCCCTGTCCATGGCATATGGTTTGTTTCAACCCCCTACCTGCTAAATACGCAAGAGAGCTTGTTCTGTGGAAAAACAACAGGCTTACTGGATGGATCACCAGGTGAAAAAAAATGAAAGAAAACCTAAAAAAGAACAAGAATGCAGTCTTTACATTTAAGAATTGGTAAGCTGCAATATAATAAATGTTTGCTTCTGGGTTTAGTAGCTCTTTAACCACTTGATGCCTGCGCTATGACCGAAAGACAGCTACAGTGCGGGTTTAAATTGCAGGGAGGGCGTAAATTAATGTCCTCCCGAGCCCGCGCCACAGGGGGAGGCGTGAACTGTTATCACAGAGTCCTCGGGACTTGGTTGATCACAGATCGGAGTAAAGGGCAGATCCCGTCTCTTTACCACATGATCAGCTGTCAGCCAATGATGTAAACAGAAGGTGGTAATCTGCTTTTTTCTCTGCTTTCAGTGTGAGGAGAAAAAAATAAGCCGATTACCAGCTTGTATAAAAGGGACATCGATCCCACACTCTCACAGCCACTGCTGCTAAGCAGTGCCCATCAGTGCCGCCTACCAGTGCCCATCAGTGCCACCTACCAGTGCCCATCAGTGCCACCTACAGTGCCCATCAGTACTGCTAAGCAGTGCCCACCAGTGCCACCTACCAGTGCCCACCAGTGCTGCCAATCAGTGCCCATCAGTGCCTCATTATCAGTGCCACCTACCAGTGCCTATCAGTGCCCATCAGTACTGCCCATCAGTGCCACCAATCAGTGATGCTTACCAGTGCCGCCTATCAGTGCCCTTCAGTGCCACATATCAGTGCCGCCTCTTCAATGCCTCCTGATCAGTGCCCACCAGTGCCACCTCATAAGTGCCCATCAGTGCCGCCCTATCAGTGCTTGTCAGTGCACCCTATTAGTATGCATCAGTGCAGCCGCATCAGCGCACATCAATGAAGGAGAAAAGGAGAAAAATTTTAAAAGAAACTATGAGATTTTTTTGTAGAATTTTTGGTCTTTTTTTGTTTGTTTAGCATAAAATAAGAACCCCAGTAGTGATTAAATAACACCAAAAGAAAGCTCTATTTGTGTAAAAAAAAAATGCTAAAAATGTCTTATGGGTACAGTGTAGCATGACCTCGCAATTGTCAAAGAGTGACAGCTCTGAAAGCTGAAAATTGGCCTGGGCAGGAAAGGGGTATAAGTGCCCAGTAAGCAAGTGGTTAAATTCTTACACTACAGTAAATAAAATCCTAACACAAAATTTCTAAACTAAACAACAAAAAGAAAAAAAAAACTTTTTTTAATACTTACTAAGTATGTACTATATACATTAACAGAAAGAAACTAATGTAAAATTATTATTTTGTTTCCAGAAATTGACAGATGCTGCATGATTCATTTTACTATTAAAAGTGGAGATCAACAAGCTTGTCATAATTTAATCAGTAACGTATCAGCAAATTGTCTAGTCTCACTTTTGCTTTTATAGAATGATTGCATAACTGCTTTTTGTTGTGCTCAAAAGTTATTTTTGCAGGCCTTCAGAAACCGGAGCAGCACAGGTGACACCTGCCGGTTAAACAACAAAAAAAGCCACAAAACTAAACAGGAAGAATATTTTTTTATAATACACCAGGGCTAATTAAAACCAACAAACATGAAAAGGAATAAATGTGTGTTAACATCTACAGCTAAGGCAACCCATACATTATTCATTTTTTTTGTTCAACCAGAGAGTTGAACGAAGAAAAAAAATGACTTGATTCCCCCATTCACACACCAGATGTGGGAATCCTTCCCGCTGAGTTATTGTACTCTGACAAGGGGGAGACTTCCCCACCACCGGAATACACTGATCAATCAGAAAAGAACCCAACAAGGTGGTAGTACAGAAATTGATCAGTTATGCCTCGTACACACGATCCGATTGTTGGCCAACAAAACAGTGGAATTTTGTCCAAGGGGCGTTGGCCCAAACTTGTCTAGCATACACGCGGTCACACAATTGTTGGCCAACAATTACAAACGTAGTGACGTACTACACATACTACGTGGTTTTTCAGCTCTTTTGCACCACCCTTTCGGTTCCTTCTGCTAATTTCGTGTTAGTAGAAGTTTGGTGAGTGTTGATTCGCGCTTTTCATTTCACACTTTCAATTCGTGCTTTTCGTTTCTGAACGGCCGTTCGTCAACCAGACATGTTGCAGAATAGGAGGAGATAACGTTTCATTTATTATTGGCCTGATTTGGTATATTTTCTATATTTTTGGATGCATAGAATGCACTTTATGGTTAAGTTCTATTGGCAGATAGCATGTCTAACACAATGAAACTGTGCAATATTTACATAATTACCACTAAGTTCAATCAAAATACAAAAAAAATAAATAAACCAAAACCAACAGTTTAAAGCAAAAAACCCCGAGGCCTCATGCACAATCTAATAGATATTAGATTTTATATAGTGCCAACAACATTTTTAATGCTGCTCCTATGGGTGTCTGGCATTTTTCTTTTCTGCTTCTAAATGCCCCTGCATATTAGCCTATCTGTCCATGCACACATAAGCATTTAGAGGCAAAAAAAAATACCACTGCCAGCATGTCCAGGAGCGGCAGGACTTTGCCAGAAAAATTGCTTGATGCGTGTAAATGCGTCTTAATGTGCATTAACAATAGGCGCGTTTAGCGCTTATGCATTATTCATTTTAATGGCAAAAATAAATTATTAATCCAGGCAATTGAATGAATTAATTTGCAAACACGTGTCGCGCCTAAACGCGTTACTTGCTTATACAAGCGTCAAGCGGCCTTATAAGATGTTGTCCAATTTGTTCCATTAGGGAAAAACAATTATTCCTTATCAACTAAAGTTGGCCATACATGGATTGGAATTCATCCGCTTCAGCAGGGACCGGACGAAATTTAGATCCATGTATGAGCAGGCTGTTTGTACAGAAGTTAATCTACCAATCGACTTTTGTACAACCAGCCTGTTGGATTCTCCCGCGCTTGATTAGTGTAATCTGATGGCAGGGAAGTCTCCTTTTAGAATACAAAGGATCAGCTGGGAGGATTCCCCAATCAACATCAAGTGTGTGGATGGGAAAATCAAGTCTTTTTTTTTTTTTAAACCCGCTAAAATTGTTTTTTATCTATGGGCTGCTTAAGGCAATCAGATACTTCCAGGATCAACATTTTATAGTGTTATGACTTTTAAATACTATCTTTATGGCAAGTAATGCATATATGTGGTAGCAGGAAAGGTGGGCTTTAGCGCCCAGCCACGACACATGGACATGGACTGAGCTGTCACTCATGGCCCAGTCACGGCTTCTGATCAGGAGCCAGAGCGATAGGTTCCCAATCATGTAACTGCTGTGAGATCCCATCACATTTGTCACATGAAACAGAAGCTGCGCCACCCCTGGGGCTATAAAGCCCACTTAAAGGGCCACCAAAAAGTTGTGTTTAGGAGTTAATAGTCAATAATATTTTTGTAACACTCCTCTGATCTTCACATCACCTGCATTCCCTTCACATCCCCTTCCCCTCATCACATCACCCTTACATCACAAATCCCCAGTCCCCCAGTAATGTGCTCTGCCCTCTTCACTCCCCTACAGCACTGCCACCTCTCACATCCCCCCCCGTAGTGTCCTCGGCACTTCACTCTCCTACCTTAGATCAAGCAGAGGTCGGGAGGAACCATGGTCATATGCCGGGTGCGGGAGGCACAGCTCTGCATTGGGGGTGGGTAATAAGCTGAGTGCTGGTATTTAGCAGACTTAGGAGGCTCAGCTCTGCACTGGATGGGAACGAGAGCAGCCGCCTGCTTTTCACATTAACCAGCAAGTGATTGGTGGCTAGGTTGCAGGGTGGTCCTAGCCACCAATCACTTGCTGGTTGATATGAAAGGCAGCCAGAAGCTCTCCTTCCCGTCCAATGCAGAGCCGTGTCTCCCGAAGTCCACTTAATACCAGCACTCAGCTGATTGCCCACCCTCAGTGCAGAGCTGCGCCTCTCGCAACCGGGATATTACCATGGTGCCTCCTGACATGCACAGAATGACAGTGGCCAAGGCTGGGGAAGAGAAGCGGCTCCTAAATGACATGACCGCGGGTCCTGATGGGACAGTGGTTAGGTCCGGATCTGGCCCACGGTCCACCATTTAGTGATGCCTGCAGTAGAGGATTATAGAAAACGAATATAAAGACAAAGCTGGGTACATTCTAGCTGTAAAGAAATGTGGTTAATATTTTATTTGTTACAGGTACTTTTATAGTGCTGTCAATTTACACAGTGAACACACATCCATACATACACATACTAGGGCCAGTTTAGACGGAAGCCAATTAACCTATAACCTTGTCTTTAGAGTGTGGGAGGAAACACACAGGCACAGGGAGAACACACAAACTCCAGGCAGGTAGTTCCATGGGTGGGGTTCTGACCAGCGACCCTTGTGGTGCTAGGTGGAAGTGCTAACCACTTAGCCACTGCGCTGCACAAATAGTTTTATAATTGTATAAATTGTTATCTTATTTTGTTTGCCTGGAGTTCAGCTTTAATTCTCAACTTCACGGAAGGACAACTTCAAATGCTAATATGAAATCATTTCTGTGGATTTTTTGCTTACAGCTATTTTTTTTTAAACTTGTTTATTAAATGCATTTGTTGAGTTCATTTAGGTGTCATTTAAGCCTTCATTTTTAAAAATAGCCTCTTGACAATAATTTGGTTGTAGTAGTCCTTGCCAAATATTTTGGGCTAAAGCTCCAGAATTTACCCATGAGAGTCACACACCTTAGCCCTTAGGATACAAAATTCTGTGCACTCTTCAAGCCTAATTTAACTGACTAAAAGCACGTGATGTTAAAACAATGAAAACAATGATCGTTCATTTTATTATACACCTGCCTCTATTACAATTATGTAAAAGGTTCTAGAAGTCAATCCTAATTTCTTTATAATCCTCCAGTCAGCAATTGTATGAAAAGAGTTTTTGAATGTTCAGCCTTACAGTTCCCATCCTGTGTGGCTTCTTTATTCCCGTTATTCAGCTGGAGTGCTTGACATTTGACATCTCTCCTCTGGGAAGTCCCAAGACATGAATAAACTAAAACCAACAGGTGGGGAGATCTGATCTGGTTGGGTAAGTAGAAGTCCTAATTGCAGGACTTTGGATTCAAGGCCATCAATATGGGTCCACAAAAGGATTTTTTTTCATTACTATGGAGAACAGTTTGGCCTCCAACTCTGGTTTTTTTAGAAGCATTTGTGAAACAGATGAAGAAAGTGAAGGATTTTTATGCTTGTATGGAAGGAAGAAGCCCAGAGCGCATCAGCACAGGAAGTGACAGGTACCCGCCCCATAATGCAGATCATATGTCTACTATGGGAGGAGAACTAGAAAGTCATGGCCAGGGCCAGTTTAATGCAGATCAGTCATGCAACAATGAAAAACCTCTCTTGAAAGGCAACAACATCTTTTCCGTGTTTTTTTCTTTTTTTTTTACATACACATGTAAAAGAGATCAGTTTGATGTTAATACTGTGATCAATGTGTGTTAACATTTTCCAGCATGCTTCTAATTATGGTTTGTAATTAGATATGTACACGGGGAAGCAAATTTGCTTATGGAGGCTCTGCTTCTTGTTTTGCAGTGTACACAATGGTTGTAATTTTCTGCTCCTTCTCACAATACAAGTTTACATGGTCTCTTTAATAAAAAAAAATTGTTGGACGAATGTGACAAGCATTTGCCTAGCCATAACAAAATCAGAACTATTGTTCTCAAAGAAGTACTATGGTGACAGCATACATGTTTGTTTAATAACATCAGCATTGTAATAGCAATACAAACTACAATGATACCTTGGTTTGCGAGTAACGAGGTATACGAGCGTTTCACAAGAGCTATATTTTTTATTAAATCCTGACTTGATTTGCGAGTGCTGTCTCGCAAGACAAGCAGGACTCAAGCCGCTGGTGTATGTATTACCGTATGTGGTCAGAGGTCCAGGGGTGCTGGAGAACTCGGAGACGCTCAGAGACACCCCCAGCTGGGTGAAGCGAGCGTAACGTGCGTCGGAGCACCCGAAAGTGTCAACAGTTCCAGAGTGTCCCTGAGTGTCTCCGAGCATCTCCGAGCGTCACCAGCGCCCCCGCACCTCTGGCCACATACAGTACTGCATACACAAGCAGTGTGAAAGTTTTTGTGTCACTAGGGCAAAAGAAATTATATTTATAAAATTAATAAATTATAATTGGATCTGCCGCAGTTAAATATACCATAGGCTTAGGAAAATATGTATTTGGAAGAAAGGAGTAACTGCGCTGGTTCAAAATTTTACCAATGATATGTTACCACTACTACGGTGTATAAACCCTATACATCAACCTCACGGTGTGTATGCCTTATACACCAACTTTACTGTAAAGTGCAATGTGTCAATAAAGTGCCAAATTAAATTGTGCAAACTATCACTCATTAAACATCAATATTATTTCAAAACCACTGTAAAGTGCAACGTGCCAATATAGTGCCAAGTATCAACATAAGTATATAATATTTCCAAAGCCCATTTCCATTTGTCTTATATATTTTCACATTTTCATGCGTGCTTTGTGCTGAATTTTTTTACCAATTCATGTGCCACCACCACCTTCTAAAATGGGCACTCACCAGAGCCTAGATAGAGATTTGCCTTTGGTTCATCTGGGATAACCACTCCACTGTTCTGGCTTAGCTCCAGCTAGTTTACCGCTAGGTGCTCCTCATTTCTCCATAGCAATAATGGTGTCCCATAAAAATGTAATATCCATCATAGCGCAACATGTATGCATAAAATATTTATTTATCTTAACTAAAAAGTATTCACAATGGGTAAAATGCAAACTCACACTTTGTGGTACCTCGAGACCAACACTGAGTCTGTCCAGCTATTTGTTTTTTGGGGATCTGTCACGCTGCTCTCTCTATCCCGGCGTGCATTCCAAGCCTTGATTTGGTACGGGTCCGTTAACAGGAAGGGATGTAATCACCCAGAAGACTCTACGCGTTTTGCATACATACATGCGTCATCAGGAAGCCAAGCAGTGGTTGTAGAAAAAATCATCTGAGTTTCCCTTATTTCTTATGGGGAAATTAGTTTTGATATACGAGTGCTTTGGATTACAAGCATGCTTCTGGAACTAATTATGCTCGTAATCCAAGGTATTACTGTATAGTTATTAATTACAATTCAACATAAACTTACTTGAAAATCTCCTTTTATGTTGTGAGTGCTGCCTGTCTGCTGACCATCTCTTTCCACAAATTCCTGAATTTCCTGCATGCTTGTGTGAATGAGGCCTTGTAGCATAATATATACTTACAGGTTTCTGAGCAACGCACATTAAGCAGAAATCCAACACCTCTGGGAGTGTCTGATCACTGTCTGTATCTGCCCCAAATACCGCCCCCCACAAGCATCTCCATCATTTTTTTCTCTGTGTAGCAGGAAGAAGCAGCACACTCGGAGTCTACTTGGAGTACTATATTTAGTTGAATGCAATTCCACCATTAACACTGACATTTGCATAGCACATACAGTGCCTTGAAAAAGTATTCATACCCCTTGACATTTTCCACATTTTGACATTCCACGTTATAACAAAATACCTGAATGTATTTTATTGGGATTTTACATGATAGACCAACACAAAGTGGCACATAATTGTGAAGTGGAAGGAAAATGATAAATGGTTTTTAATTTGTTTTACAAATAAATATGTGAAAAGCGTGGTGTGCATTTGTATCCGCCCCCCCCCCCCCCCTCCGAGTCAATACTTTGTAAAACCACCTTTTACTGCAATTACAGCTGCAAGTCTTTTTGGGGATGTCTCTACCAGCTTTGCACATCTAGAAAGTGACATTTTTGCCCATTGTTCTTTGCAAAATAGCTCAAGCTCTGTCAGATTTGATGGAGAGCGTCTGTGAACAGCAATTTTCAAGTCTTGCCACAGATTTTCATTTGGATTTAGGTTTGGACTTTGAATGGGCCATTCTAACACATGAATATGCTTTGATCTAAACCATTCCATTGTAGCTCTGGCTGTATGTTTAGGGTCGTTGTCCTGCTGGAAGGTGAACCTCCGCCCCAGTCTCAAGTCTTTTGCAGACCCTAACAGGTTTTCTTCTAAGATTGCCCTGTATTTGGCTCCATCCATCTTCCCATCAACTCTGACTAGCTTCCCTGTCCCTGCTGAAGAAAAGCATCCCCACAACATGATGCTGCCACCATCATGTTTCAAAGTGGGGATGGTGTGTACAGGGTGATGTGCAGTGTTAGTTTTCCACCACACATAGTGTTTTGCTTTTAGGCCAAAAAGTTAAATTTTGGTCTCATGTGACCAGAGCACCGTCTTCCACATGTTTGCTGTGTCCCCCACATGGCTTCTCGCAAACTGCAAACGGGACTTCTTTTGGCTTTCTTTTAACAATGGCTTTCTTCTTGCCACTCTTCCATAAAGGCCAGATTTGTGTAATGCACGACTGATGGGTTGAACAGTGCTCAGTGAGATGTTCAAAGCTTGGGATACTTTTTTATAACCTAACCCTGCTTTAAAATTCTTCACATCTTTGTCCATGACCTGTCTGGTGTGTTCCTTGGCCTTCGTGATGCTGTTTGTTCAGTAAGGTTCTCTAACAAACCTCTGAGGCCTTCATAGAACAGCTGTGTTTATATTGAGATTCAATTACACACAGGTGGACTCTATTTACTAATTAGGTGACTTCTGAAGGCAATTGATTCCACTAGTTTTAGTTAGGGGTATCAGAGTAAAGGGGCTGAATACAAATGCATGCCACACTTTTCAGATATTTATTTGTAAAAAATTTGGAAAACCATTTATCATTTTCCTTCCACTTCACAATTATGTGGCACTTTGTGTTGGTCTATCACATAAAATTCCAATAAAATGTCATTGTATTTAAGTTTTTGGTTGTAACATTACAAAATTTGGAAAATTTCAAGCGGTATGAATACTTTTTCAAGGCACTGTAAGTGGTTCAAGTAACAGGTGCAGTAATGTTCAGTAACAGGTTCAGTAACTACTGGTTACAGGTTCACTAACTCTCAGTAACCTGTAGAGTGCCTTACCAGGGTGGCATTTTCTGGTGAGGTGGTGGGCTGACAAGTAGCCAATTAGTGACACAGTGGTGGTTCAAAACAGCCTGGAGTGAGTGGCCACAGCAGGACTGGAGATCGCCACTAACTACAGCACACAGCTTTTTCCTCCTACTCTGGCTCTACTTGCACTGGAACCTTTCCCTGTCTCTAGTACTACTCCCTGCCAAACGGAGGTCCTTTCCCAACCCTATCCACTTGTAAAATGCACGTCAAACCCAGTGGGGCAATGCTAATTATTAGCACTGCCCTCACCCAAGATGGCCTTGGAAGGTCACTAGATACACAGCATCCATGCCTCTCCTGTAACACCTACAGAGACTGCAGGGGAACATCTTCCCCTTCGGTCTCCACTCCATTCCTGAGCAGCAGAGTGCTGCCTGCTGGGTGGAGGAGAACTACACCTGAAAACACTCCCCCACCTCTTAACAGATGCAGTCTGTAATGTTTAAGGCTGGATTCACACCTATGCAGTTTTAGTGCTTTTTGCATTTTGCAGCTTTGCACTAAAGTCCCTTTTACATAGTTTCCTATGGAACACGTTCTGTAGTACAAATCTGAAAAATGCAAAAAGCACTAAAAATGCATAGGTGTGAATGCAGCCTTACATTTAGCACCCTGTTGTTTAGGCAGGGTTGCTCCTAAATTTACCTGCCAGGTATAGCTGCCTTGGCTAATTGTTGAGGATCAATTGATTTCAGTCTGTAACTGCTGCACTTTTCTCTTCTGCCACTAGGTGGCCGAGTACTTGGTGGCATTAGATACGAGAAGGGCAATGCAGGTCAGGGGTTTTCTTGAATCCCTTGGCCTGCTGGGAAAACCTATATATTTGGGTGGAGTCAGGTGATCAGGGTTCTGTGCCACCTGGACGGTTGTCTGGGTGGACGTGTGTTGTATTGCCCGGGCTGCTAGGCCGGAGTTTGGGCCTATCCCGGGCACATCTGGCTGCTAGGCTGTCTGAGGGCCTATCCAGAAGCAAGAGAGCAGCGCAGGGTTGGGATTGCGGCTTGCAGTCCAACCAGAAGTGACGGTTCTGCTGGCCGGAGAACCTGTCGTGGTCAGAGGTAGAGGGGAAGCTGTCGCCACTAAAGGACCATACACCTTATTACCAGGGACCACAGTGAGTAGCTGAAGCAAGTACCGGAGCAGTATTCTCACCAATGGTGAAGAATCTGGAAACTTCAGTGGGTATCAAGCCAGGGACCCAGCCAGCGGAGGTGATGCTTGCAGAGCAGCTTTGTGTATCAAGCCAGGGACCGAGCAGGCCGGTGGGGTGAAGCTTGAGAAGTATCTTGAGTGCCAAGTTAGGGACCCAGCAGCGAGGCGGGGGTGACGCTTGAGTAAGATACTACCGTGAAGATTGAAGGAGCTTCAATGGGATTCAATGACAGTGAATCAACTAGTCCAGTGAGAGAGACTGGGAGCTCAGTGGGCTAAAGAACTACAAGAAGTGATTGTAGCTAAAGAACTAAGGAACTAGGAAAGCTAAGGAACTGTTACACTTTGTGTAAGGAACTGTTAAAGACTGTTGCCATAGGAGACAGCATTCCTACACATGCAGATGCAGCGTCTTGCTGGATGCCTTTCCCTGCAAGGCTGTACTCCTGTTGAAGTCTTGGAGTCTGCCAATTAATCTTGCAACTACCTAAGAGTGTCCAGGCCCTAACCTTCTCTCCCAAAGTTCTGTTAAGAGAAATTAAATCTCTTTTGCATTCAAGAAGTGTCTGGCGCCCAATCAATCTACCTTGCATTACACCCACTATGCCATGCAACCCACCATATAGAGAAGGATGTCAGCTATCTCTGGCCCTGGAGGTTCTCGTTGGACTGACGGAGGCCTGGGACCTTGCTACATACATAAGGCACAAAACACAGATAAACAAGTTAACTTCACCTTACATAATCTGAATACTTGATGGGTACCTGTCCTCAATTAGACTGGATAGTATGGTGGGAATCTCCATCCTGGCACATATTCTCATCACAGTCCTCAAGAGCATCAAGTTGCCCAGTGACCTCAGATGTTTAAGAGTTATCACAGGGAGGCATAACATCCTCGCCCGGACCAGCAACAGTGTTCTCAGTAGTGTACATAGCAATTGTAGCAGTACCCCCCTAGGGGCTGCTGATGGTTGTGGTCCGTCTCTCACCCTGTACAGCCAGGCACACGAATTTCCAGACATACAGCAGTCAAGAAATAGTCCTTGTACTTGTTACTTTGTTGTTTTTATTGAGGGGATTATAACTTGGATGGGGATAGGGTACATATGGGATGCCCACTTGATCAACAGAAATTCTTCAGGGACACAACTGTATACTACACACGTTTCCTCTTCTACCTCCAGCACAGACTTGCTTGTAAAACTACAATGCCCAGGACCAGCTAGCACTGAATTGCAGGCCTCACACTGGCTCAGCCAGGCCCAAAGCAAATGCCTTTTGCAGGGAGGGCTCCTATGGTGTAGCAAAATATGGTAGTCCTAGTTTTAGATGTCCATGTGGCTACTGATCCCAGTGCCACCTCTTCAGGCCCTGCCAGGCCTCCTGGCTGCAGCTGCGTCTTTCCACTGCATGTGCCACCACAGTCCTCCTTACTGGTTCTGCCCCATCCCAGACTGCTTGCACCCAGTCCTCTCAGGCATGCCTCCCAGTCCTCCTGACTGTGTGTCACTCACAAGCCCTCCTGGCTGTTCCTGTTGTTTCTCCTGGTGACATGCCTGGCAGTGCTCTCCCGCTGTCCTCTTTGCTCCCAGTGCCTCTTTGCCAGGACACCTCTGTGGTTTTAGGAAGGCCCCGTCCGCACACGAGTCCAGGCCCAAAGTCACCCCCCAAGACTGGGGAGCTCCCTCAAAAGCCACGACAGCCTAACACTCCATCTCCAGCTTCCACCCGAAGTTTTGGATTGGTCAGGGTCCTCAGAATACTCTAGGCAGCTCCACCTTACTTTCCCTCACATCTTTCTAGAAGGTTCCAGTACAGTCTGGAAATATGGGGGAGGTCTCAATGATGCTGCCTGTGAGTCATCCAGCTCTCCCTGAATTTCTTCTCAATTCAGGACAAAAATAGACAGGCCTGGCTCCCAGCAAAGCCTGCATAAAGTTACCTGCACTAGAAAGGGAACGGCTGTTTCTCACTATAACTTTGAACAAGCCTCCCACTGGTGCTCTAACTTGCTTCCTCTCTCGAACTTCAGATTCTTGATCAACACCCGGTCCCCTGGGCGTAGCAGTAACAGGTCAGGTGTAGCTTCATCAACCAAATCCCATAATGCTCAAGGCCCTCATGTGTGACCTTCCTTAGCCGGGCCAACTATTTTCTGACCCAATCACTGGGCATTCGACAGTGAATGGTCTCCTTCGTTTCCAGCAACATGTCAACAGGCAGCCCCCCACTTTGCCCAAACATCAGGAAGATGACCCAATCACTCAGCATTCAACGGGGAATGGTCTCCTTAGTTTCTAGCAACATGTCAACAGGCAGCCCCCACTTCGCCCAAACATCAGGAAGAAAGGCATGTATCCAGTGGCCTGAAGGTTAATGAGGTTGAATGCCCAGACAACATCACCCATATGTTGAAGCCAGTCTTCCCAATGCCCTTGTTCTAATATTTTGAGCATGCTCAACAGAGTGCAGTTGAAGCGCTCACAGATCCAATTACCCTGAGAATGATAAGAGCTAGTATGAGATTTCAGTAAGCTGACACAGTTCAGAAAACTATTATGATTCGAAGTTAGGGCCTTGGTCCAACAGAATTCCATACACATGACTGTAATAATTTTCAAGAAGTGGTCAATTAATACAGGGCATAACAAAAACCAGAGGAGGTGGCCACCACTGTCAGGAAGTTCATAGTGAGGAGCTCAAAAGGCTCTGACATCACCAAAGGTGTGGTCTGCTTCAGGAGTGCCTTGTGTAGCGTACAGCTGATGCACCCAGTTGACTAGTTCCAGTATAACTGACTGGGGGACAACTATCTGCAATATGTCCCACTGTTCAGAAAGTATTCGAACCCAGAGGTATAGGATGTTCAACAAGCTCTCCAGACGGACCCACTGTCGAAACAGATGATCCTTTGCTGAGGGCCTTTTTTCATTGGGAAAGAAATGACCAGATTTGAGAAATGTCCTTGTCCTTCTGTTGCAATATGGCCCATTCTGCAACAGTATACACCTCCACCAGCTTGGCAGGGGCGGGTGAGGCCTGGACCATAGATACGTTCTGGGCTGGTATGGTTGTAGACAGAACAGGAGCCACTTCCAGATCCTCCTGGTCCACATATCACGGGAGCTGCTCTACAAGAAACCCGAAAGAGGGCATTCACATTGTTACGTAAACAGCTTAGTTTATAGTGAATTTTATAATTGAAGCGGGCACCTCCACAGACCCCCACTCCCCCAAATAATGACTTGAGCCAGATCTCGATCCAGCGCTGTGTCTGAGAGCGACAGCACTGCTCTCTCCTCACAGGACATGGAGGCAGCTCCAGGACATGGTTTCTGATGCTATTAATCAAATCATGTGAGGAGGGATTAGGGACGGGGCTGAGCCACGCTATGTTTGTCAATAGATGCACACAGCCCGGCTCGGGATCTAGCCCATACGAGTTCCACAAGGGAGAAGGAGGGGGAGCTAAAGTTAACCACTGTTTAAGGGTCTCAAACGTGGTCTGTTGTGTTTCATGCCTCTTTGCTTGAATGAATAGTAAGGCCCTGCTCTTTTGAATGGTTTGCTGTCCACACAATAGCTGGTTGAGGTGTGCTGCAATTTGAGGGAACTTGGGACTAAAGCATCTATTAAACCCCAGTAGCCCTAAGAAAGAGCATCATTCTGTCAGAGTTTTGGAGCCTTCCAATTCTGCATGGCTTGTACCTTGGCGAGGAGGTCAGATGACACCCCCTTTTTAGCCATTTAAGAAGCTGCTACCTGTGGGATGCATACAGAATACCCATCGAAAAAAGCCATGTCTAATTATTTGTATGTGGGTGCAAGACGTATTTCTGTATATTAACATTTCCTTCTCACGTTTGCTATGCTTAGACAGTGGCACCTTGTCTCCCTCCCCCGTTTTTGTTTTTTACTCTTGACATGGAACAGGAGGTAAATTCCTATATCACTCCCGAATGGGTGCTGCATCCCCTGTTTAAATAGGATGGTCCAGTGCCTCAGTGCACCCTAAGTCCTCAGGCCTGGTGGCAAACACCAACACGTTTCTCTAATAATTGATGGAGCATCCGGTGCTGGGATAATAAAAACTCTTGTAAAGGGATAGCCATCTAGTCTAATAACTATTGGTACTCCAACATGAGCATGGCAGATAGCTTGGGTTGAGAGGCCACAATACACTTCCTGGACAGCACATAAACAAGAACTACCTGGTTGGGCAAGAGAACAGGTGTGGCCTATTCATCAACTGAATGAGCACCTTGTCCTGAGGGACCTTTGAAAGAGTCTTCGCTATTAGCCACTCCCTGGCCACCTCACTATTTCTCCAAGGCTCCACCACGATAGTGAACCCTTGTAGCGTCCTCCAGGCCCCAAGCGGGAGGAGGAAGACTAATTCTTGTTTTGGTGGCAACTGCAAACTCTGTTTTGGCAGTAAGCAGACCACCTCCACCTTTTGCAGTTGACCTATGCAGCTCACAAGCATGGATCAGGTTCTGCCACACCACCTGGTCATCATGACCTTTGACAGAATCATGGGAACTCCTGGTCAAGAGCCAGGTCAAGTCTAAGCCCTTGGAGACATTCATGTCTAAAACCACTGGCACAGTGGACACAACAGGGCTGCGGTTCACCACTATTCCAACCCAGTCCACTGTGTGTTCAAACACTTGCACTGACATCCAGGTGACTACTTCCACCACAATGGAGAAGTTGCTGGCTTCCCCGAGAAATAGCCATGAGGTATCTAACCAGTTCCACGCTTGTGTACGGCTAACTCTAAGACTTAGATAAGGGAAGAGGCCAGGGTCTCTTCTATAGGAAACAGTGGCTTACTCTTCTTAGTCAACACCATGGTGGCTTTGGCATCTCCCTGTTCCCTTGCCACTGCCTCCAGCTCAATGTCATTGAAATTAAGAGTGGGATGGGATCTCACCTGCTTTTTCAGGGTCCTCCATACAAGCCTGGCAGCCACCCAACCGAGGGACTGGTCCTGTGACATTTTGTCTGGAGCACCTATGTCAGCACACTCCTGGGCATCCTTCTTTTCCAACTCCTTCCATAGCTTTTGCAAGATCATGGCAAAATGTGTTAAATTCTCACCCTGTTGTTATCTGTGCATGAAGAACCATCGCCATAGCTCAGTCAGTGAAATATTCTTTCCAAAGAGGTCCTCCCTTCTGGCAGCACCATGATAGCTTGACGGGCATCACCTTCCAAGGAGTTTACGGCCAATTCAGAAGCTAACTTGGTAGGCATTTGTTACAGGCATACAACACTCTGCAACCTTTCTTCCCAGTCCATTAATGGAAAATTGAAGCCAGTGAACTAGGGAACAAAGGCTAGGGCTGTTCCTAAGGGTACTATGGTGGTCACTAGGCCTTCTTCCACCTAAGCGGATGGGCTAAGCCTATTCTGTCGACTGTGCCAAGTTATGGGTGGGGCCAGTGGTATGGTACCGAGCATGAAGAAGCAATACACTCAGAGACCAAACAAGGTGCACAATATATAGTTAAATATATTTAGTTGAATGCATTTTCACCATTAACATTGACACTTATAGTACAAAAGTGAGCAACCATTAACAGGCTCAGTAATAATCAGCAACAGGCTCAGCTCTCAGTACCAGGTGCAGTAACGTTCAGTAACAGGACCAGTAACTTCCAGTAGAAGGTTCATTAACTCCCAGTGATGGCTATGCTCAGGCACAATATGGATCCCAGCTTAGGGACAGAGCAGTATGGCTAACCAGCTGCTACCAGGAGGTTGTGGACTAGTGCAGCTGTGCAGCAGAGTGTCCTCAGGCACAGCGGACACAGTACAAGCTGAATGGGTCTTACCGGAGCAGCATTTACTGGAGAGGTGGTGAGCTGGCAAGTGACTGACACAGTGGTGGCTCAAAATGACCTGGAGCGGGTGGCAGCAATGGCACTGCACATTGGTGCTGACTACAACACAAAGTGGTGCCCACCTTTTCTGGCCTTACTCACTCTAGAACTTTTTCCATTCTCTTGTACTCTGTCCCTGCCAGATGGGGTTCCTCACCTTACCCTATCCACTCACAAAACACACGCCAAACCCGGTGGGACTCTACTATTTATTAGCACTGCACTCACCCAAGATGTCCACAGAAGGTCACTGGAAGTGCAGTGTTCATTCGAACAGCAGCCTCTACTGTGACACCTTCGAAGGCTGCAGGAGAACATCTTTCCCTATTGGGTGGAGGAGAATTACACCTGCCAACAGCCTTGCTTTGTCTAATAGCAGTTCTGAGGCTGAGAGTATGCACACAGGAGAGTCTGCAGCAGCTAAAAACTCAAGTATAGTAATCCCTTTATCATTATTAGTTCCCTGATTATTAATAGTTTCCCTTTATTTACCATCATGGGGAAAAGTTGAGTTGTTACGGCACTGTATTTATGGTAATGAATCATTACAATTATGTGATATAAGATTCTTCCATTTTCCAGCATGTAAAATGTCATGGTTCTCTATTACAACCAAGCTACATATGAACATACAGAGCTAATTAGGTCTATGATGCACCCGGAAAACTCTGCAGCCAGTAAGCATATTATTATCACATGCTGCTTTTGTAGGTAATCATGCATCTTATGAGGGACATGATGGCAACTTAAAGCTTAAAGTGGTTCTAGAGACTTAAGGTTTTTTTACCTTAATGCATTGTATGCATTAAAGTGGATGTAAACCCCCATCTCTCTACAAAGCTCTAAGTCCTATGTCTTTCTGCTGCTCCATTCCTTTGTTATCAGCACAATAACTTCTGACAAGTTCTCAGACACAGGAGATAAAAGCAGCTGGAAATTTGTGTCGGGGAGAGAACTTAGAGATAGATAAGCAGAGAGCTGGTCTAATCACAGCAAAGCTCTCTTTCTTCATTCCTCTGCCTATGTGGAGGGGGTATGTGCCTTTCCTCCACTAAGCTTACACACAGTGTATGCCCAGACTCCACACCCACTGCTGAAACAGGAAGAAAAATTTCCAACACGATGTGCACCTTCTAAAGAATATAGAAAGGGAAAGACAGCATATACATGTAAAACTTATGTAGGGAGATTTGGTTCGTCTCTGTGTATCATCTGAGGCTGTTCACTGGGTAAATGTGGGGGCTTACATCCACTTTAAGATAAAAAAAACCTTCTGTGCTACAGGATCCCCCCAGTGATGATCTGATCCAGTGATGTGCACAAGAGCAGTGTCTCTCCCTCCTAATAATGTCTCTCTCCTCATTGGGCAGATTGATAGCAGCATGAGCCATTGGCTCCCACTGCTGTTGATAAAATGCTGTGACGAGGGAGCAGGGAGCAGGGGAGAGAAGCCCACTCTGTATCAATCGAGGCACTCGCTAAAGATAAGGGGCCTGGAACACCGACGGGGGACCCGAGAAGAGGAGGATTGGGGCTGCTCTGTGCAAAAGCATTGCACAGAGCAGGTAAGTATGACATGTTTGTTATTTTAATGTAAAAAAAAACCCATGAGCTGAGCTGTGGATCTCTACAGCTCCTCCAGTGTTACCATGGGCCTCTTGGTTGCTTTTCTGATTAATGCTCTCCTTGTCTGGCCTGTCAGTTTAGGTAGACAGAGAGAAACAGGAAGGGCCGACCTGAGTGTAGTAGTTAGATGCACTGTTTAATGCAAGGGAAAAACACTCACATAAGTAATTAAAAGAAAAGCTCATCTGTGCTTGGTAAGGCTCCTCTGGTCCATCTCGCGGTCATCACGCTGTGTGCAGGGGCCGCAGGTGTTGTTGATGCTGTCTGCAGGCTGGATGGCACCCCTGGTTCCAGGAAGCACAGAGAACCACTGAGAACCACAGGAATGGATATGATGTCACCGGAGACAGAGAGATGGCTAGACAGAACAGGAAGTGAAGGGAAACAGGAAAGGCTGGCAACGTGCTCTGAGCATCTGTTCCTTCTCAAGCCCTTTAGGTGGAACAGTTTAGGTGGACGGCCATGTTTTGGTAGGTTTGCAGTTGTGTCATACTCCTTCCATTTTCGGTTGATGGATTGAACAGTGCTCTGTGAGATGTTCAAAGCTTGGGATATTTTTTTATAACCTAACTTAACCCTGCTTTATACTTCTCCACAACTTTATCCGTGACCTGGTGTGTTCCTTGGTCTTCACGATGCTGTTTATTCACTAAGGTTCTAATTTCAAGAGTTATGAATACTTTTTCAAGGCATTGTATGTTTTCATGGCCGATTTGTTGTTGGCGCTCCCTCCTCTCCCATGCAGGCACCGCTGGCTGATACAGGGGTGCTGGATCATGTGATCAGATCAGAGGGTGCTGAAAATACTGTAGGTAAGTTTATGCATCTTTTTTACATAAATTAGCCTGCATAGGTGTCAGTAGGGGGAAGGGACATTTTAAGGCTAATTGGGTTTAAGCTGTAATTCCAATTTAAATTTGAATGGGGCTCAATTCTTTCTGTTTCAATGAAGAAAAGGGAAAGAAACTGTAGTTGTTTGTCATCTTCAGAGTATCTTGGCAGGAGTCTGTCGAATGGCTCTTCTGATGGCGGCAAATGTCTGAAGCACAAGTTATCTATGGCAAGTCAAACTCAGTAAACGTCAGGACCAGAGCAATGATAATGTGCATGACAAGTAGCCCTGCTCAGTAAAAGACGACTTTTCATTGGTTGCCATGGATTACTAAACCTTGTATATAATCAATGTTTCATGCACCATCCCAATAAATAATCCAGAATGTCTTCCCTTTTGTCTTCTCTCAACTATCATCTGGAAAATTAGTGGTGGGATCTAGTTGTAATATCTTCTGCAGTTGTCTTTTGGCAAAACACAGTACATAGCTTTCAGAGAAACAAGTTCTGGCACAGGTGCAAGCCGTAATATGTGACTCAAGTGTTTAGGCCTTTTAGAAAGCGTTAACAAGTCCAAGGATGAAATATAACAACCAGCTTGATCTGTCCAACCAACCCGCGTACATGTACACCCTATTAAATTGTAAGCTCTTTGGAGATGGGATTGTCATTATGCAGCCCCGTTGTTCACAGTAAACATGGAGCTTTATAATAAAGCTATAACAGGACCAAGATTTATATTCCATAAGAATGAGATCCTTTCTATGTGTGGCTCCACCGAGAACCATAAACATGTGACTGAACATGTGGTCTTAATGGAGGCCAACTAATAGGCTGCATATTATAATCTTTTATGTCAAAATTCAGCCACCTGACAGTGTGTATAAAAAGCACCACAGTACACCCTGGAGTGTGTTTCCCTCCTAATGAGGCTTGCGTATTCTTTTTTTTTTAACAATCTATATTGCAATCGGAAGACATGTAGAAATGAAAAAATACTACAGCCATGGAAATATGGAATGGTAAAACATAAATAAAATGTTTTTTTTTTCCTTGTTCGCAGCTGTTTTCCAAATGACTATATGGAAGGGGAGGGGGGTGGAGGAGCAGATCCTAAAGTACGGTTTGTGATGTCAAGAAGGTGGAGGAACAACATGCCTGAAATATAGAATTAAATAAAAACATATTGACCGCTACACAGTACGCAGATGTGAAGCAGTACTGATGGCATAGCTGGAGGTCTCTGGGCATTTAGTCTTATTCTGAACTTCATGAAATATATATTAGCAGGGATGATTTCAGAAGAAGATTAAGGGCCGTTTACACTTAAAAGATGCACATGCATTATTGCACATACATTGCGTTAAAGCAATACTTCCCCCCACCCCAATACACTGTCAGAGCCATTAAAATGTTTATAGGGAAACAAGATGACTTACCTATAGGAACAAGCTTCTTCTTTACTGGTTTTCAACTCTGCCACTGGTCCATCCTGCCCATGTTCTGCTTCCCACTTCGCTATTTAAAAAAAAAAAAGACATCATTACTGGCTTCTTAACCCTGGTTCTCTGCCAGCTCACCAGTGACGTCATACGATGCATGTGCAAATGAGGTGATGACATCATGAACTTCATCTAGCACACGCGCTATACAACAATACGCTTATCTTTACAAAAAAAGGTTTCCAACATTTCGCAGTTTAGATATGTGATTTCCCTAGAAGCAGCCTTCCCAGGATGCATCTGTGAGGCCCTGGCTAAATCTCAAGTGCCTCTCTATACAACCGACCCAGCATGCCCTTGGTCATTGATGTCACAAGGGTAGGTGCCACCTGGTGATGTCACCGGATGGCCATGCAGTTAGTTATTAAAGGGGTTGTAAAGATTCGTGTTTTTTCACCTTAATGCATTAAGGTAAAAAAAACACCTGCCAATCACCGGCCCCCTAGCCCCCCTGTTTTACTTACCTGAACCCTATCCTTCAGTCGGCGGGGACGCGCTGTCTCTCTCTCCACGGGCTCCCGGCTTTTGATTGGATAGGTTGATAGCAGTGCAGCCATTGGCTCCCACTGCTGTCAATCAAATCCAATGACGCGGCGGCGGGGCCGAGTCCAGCATTCTGTGTCTATAGATGCAAATGATGGACTCGGGAGCGCGCCCGCAAGGTAACCCCCTCGGGGAAGCGCCTCTCCGAGGGGGTCATCAGATGTGGGGAGGAGCCGCGGGAGCCGGCGGGGGACCCCAGAAGAGCTGGTTCAGGGCCACTCTGTGCAAAATGACATGGTTGTTATTTAAAAAAAAAAATTACCCTTACAATCACTTTAAGAGCTGTCAGAGAGCGGGAGCCTTCTTCAGGACCAGAGTTTTTTTTTTTTTTTTTTCGAGTTGGCGGTGGCGGCAGGCATCGTGATTGATGATGGATCTATACCATGGGGGCATTTTTTAGATTTTTGATTTTTTAATAAAGAAATTGTCAAAAACTTGTGTTGTCTTTTTATTTATTTTTTACACTTTTTTGGTGAATACTATGTTGAATGAGTAGGGGTGCAATGTTTCAGAGCCATGTACGGCCCCTTCGTCAGGCATTTGCCCTGCGTGGCTCTGAAACATTTCTTTATGTTTACCATGTGACCACAAAATTAATGCTTTGGACCTTTTTGAGGAATCCTTGGTGTGCTAATGACATTTCTTTACCTTCTTGGGGGGTTGTCCCTCATTTCCTTTCCTGATGACCACACAGGAAGTGAGCAGAATCCTCTCAAGCAGTTGGAAGGAAGCAATAAAGATCTGATGGATATCATTTTATACATTACTAAAGAAAAATGCATCTACAGTATGTTCCAGTTGTAGAAATTGTCAGCCATACAGAAAGTGACAATCCTCAATAGCAATACAAATCTGACAGACGTTCTAACCCTTCCCCACTCTATACAAAACTAACAAAATAGGCATTTGCCCTGACAAGAAAGGGAATTTCCATCTTGGTGTTGGTGCAATGATGTGATTTTCTTTCCTGCAACTATGGGTTGCGGGAAAGAAAATCTCTTGATTCACCCATCAACACATTCAGTGTTGATTGGGGAACCCCTCCAGCAGTGCTATGGTATTCTGCCAGTGGGGAGCCTTCCCTGCAGGCAGAGCACAATGATTACTGCCACTGGCGGTAATCACATGCAAAAAATCCAATAGACTGGTTGTACTGAAGTCGACCAATGGTTTGACTTCAGTACAACCAGCCTTCCCGTACATTGATTGAATCTCGACCAGTCCTGCTGAACTGACCAAGATTCGATCCATCTATGGCTGGCTTTAGTTTGCCTAAGACAGCATTTTCAACCAGGGTTCCTCCAGCAGTTGCTAGGTGTTCCTTGAGCAGCGGTGGATGGACCTCCCACATAATGGTGTCTGAATAGTGCTGGGGCCAATGTCACTTTGGAAAACAAAATTCAGTGCCTCAGGGAATCTTGTCCTCTCTTAAACAGCCTATACATTGATTTTTTTTTTGTTCAAACAGGAGGTTGAATGAAAAAAAAATGATTAAATTCTCCCATCCACACATTTGAGGTGGATGGGGGAAACCTTCCAGTTGAGTTATTGTATTCTGACATCAGAGAGCCTTCCCTGCCATCAGAATACAATGATCAATGTTGCCGGCTATAGCCTGCGGCACTGATCATTTGGGAAAAACCCGAAAGGTTGGTTATATACAAATTGTTTGTTAGATTGACTTGTGTACAACCAGCCTCTCCATACATGGATCGAAATTCGTCCAGTCCCTGCTGAACCAGAGGAATATCGATCCATGTATGGCTGGTCTAAGAGTAACTACCTTTTTAGTTGTCTGTAAGGGATACATGCTTCCCACTCACTTTTACTGTAAGGCACATTCTTGGCTCTGACCACCAATGTAAGGGGGCACTTTTTTTAACCAACCACTTTTGTAAGGGGGTACTACACTGACCATCAAGTAAGTATGCCTTCATTTCTTTCTGGTCTTTCGTTCTTCCCTTAATATTATGATTTCTTTTAATTTCATGAATATTATTGAAAATAGTATTATACAGCAGGGGGCTGATCTACCTAGGGCAGGAGTAGGCAAACTTCAACCCTCCAGCTGTTGCAGAACTATAAGACCCAACATACCTCTGCCTCTAGACGTCATGCTTGTGGCTGTTAGGGAACGATTTAACATTTACCAGATTTTGGCAAGATATAAAATATAGAAATGAACAAATTATTGGAAAGATTGCTGAGGAGTGCTGTGAAGACTCAGCATACACCGATTTTCGGTAATAGCATGCATTTATTACAGGATGCATGGCAGAAATAGTAATACCGGAAGTCACAGTTGTGGTCATTGTTAAAGTGACTTAAAACAAAACTAAACCCATTGATGTAACTGTTCTGTTTATCCTTTTATTTTCATTTTAAATAAAGCCACAAATAGCACCTGTACTTATAAAGAAGATAGTAAATACTTATCTTTGCCACTGTCGACTCCCAATTTATTTTGAACATTTCTTTCATGCCCTATATTTATATGGGGGGGTCCGATGATCACAGCAGGGGGGACAAGGTGATTGACAATCCCAGAGACTTCGGTTTCTGAAGAAAGTAATGCTCTGTACACACGACCGGTTTTGCCGTCGGAATAAACTCTATAGGTTTTTCTGACGGAGTTCCGACGGAATTCCGCTCAAGCTGTCTTGCATACACACGGTCACACCAATGTCCGACTGTCCAGAACGAGGTGACGTACAACCCGTACGACAGGACTAGAAAAAGAAAGTTCAATAGCCAGTAGCCAATAGCTTCCGTCTAGGACCTGCTTCAGAGCATGCATCGTTTTTGGTACGTCGGAACAGCATACAGACGAGCGGGTTTCCCGATAGTAATTAGTTCCATCGGAAAAATTTAGAACATGTTCCCTATCTAAGTCTGTCTGAATTTTCGACAGAGAAAGTCCGATGGGGCATGACGGTGTCAGAATATACGATGAAAAGCTCTCATCGGACTTTTTCTGACGGACATTCCACTCGTGTGTACATGGCATAAGGAGACAACTTCCTTCGCAAAAGAGGGGAGCTCGACAGAGCTGGCCAAACAAGAGATAAGTATTTACTATCTTCTTAAGGTCTCATGCACACTGGATGTTATAATAACGTTCTAAAAACGCCAGTAGCTTTGCAGTGAGTTTTCAAACTTTTTTCAACGTTTTTGCAATAGCGTTTTTTAGCGTTTTATTTCTCAATGGATCAAAAATGTTAGAAAACGCTGGTGAGCATTTATTGTTAAATAGCCTAAAACACCTCTCAGAACCCACTAGTTTTGTTTTTTTCTTTTTACAACCAAAAAAACACCCCAGCCAAAAACCGTCAATAACAGCCTATGTGTGCATGGACACATAGGATAACATGATGGAGAGTTTATTGACTGTAGAAAAAAACGTCTGAAGCCAAAAACAGCAGCTGTAAAAACGTCCAAAAACGTCCAAGTGTGCATGAGGCCTTACACACGGTCGGAATTTCTGACAACAAATGTTCGATTTGAGCTTCGACCATGTGTAGGCTCCATCGGACATTTGTTGTCGGAATTTCCAACAGCAAAAATTTGAGAGCTGGATCTCAAATTTTCCGACAACAAAATCTGTTGTCGTAAATTCCGATTGTGTGTACACAATTCCGACGCACAAAATTCCACGCATGCTCGGAATCAAGCAGAAGAGCCTCACTGGCTATTGAACTTCATTTTTCTCGGCTCGTCGTAAGTGCTGTAGGTCACCGCGTTCTTGGCAACTGGAATTTCCGACAACATTTGTGCGACTGTGTGTATGTAAGACAAGTCTGAGCCCACATGCGTTGGAAATAAACCCAGGATTTTGTTGTCGGAATGTCCGATCGTCTGTACGCGGAATTATAGTTACCAATTACATTTATGAATTTATGTAAGCAACAAAATTGCTGATAGTGTGCAACATGGATCTTACCTTGAAAGATGTATTCTGTTACCAAAAAGAAATTGAATACCGTAAATACATTTTCTTAGAAACAATCTAAATTTGTTTTTAAACTCTTTTAATAAATTTACGAAAAAAAATAAAATAAAACAAGACAATCAAAAACACAGGTAATATTCCTAAAATATGCAAAAATAAAAAAAATTCTAAATACCACTTAATATATGTAGCGGTACCCCCCATATGGGCTGCTAAGTGTTGTGGCGCACCTGTCATCTTACCCAGCCCGGCATTCAATCCTCAGACACTCCAAGGTAATGAACAGTCCATTAGCTTTGTTTTTATGTTTTATTGAGGGATTTGAACTTGGATGGGGTATAGGAAGTATGGGATACCCAGTGGATTCGGAACAAATAATTGGGACAACTTATATACACTCTGGTATATACAGATCTCTCTTCCTCCAACACAACTTTTACTGCAGACTATTACTCCACAGCTCCTCCAGCACTCTACTTGTTTGAGGTTCCAGGCACAGCTAGCACCACATGGTTAGGCCTGAAACTGGTTCAGCAAGGCCTTAGCAACTGCCTTTTGCAGGCAGGGACCGTAGGCCACTTTAGTGTAGCAATGAAAAGTTCTTGGTGCTAGCTGCTCTAAGTTTGGTTACTAAGCAAAATAACCCATATTCAGGCCCTGCCAGCCCTCCTGGCTGCAGCTGCCCTTCTCCACTGCCCATGACATCACAGTTCACACTACTGGCTCATGCTCCCAGTCCTTTCAGGCGTACATCCCCAATCCTTCTGACTGTGCATGTCACTCACCAGCCCTCTCCTAGCTGCGACCAGTTGCTCCTCTCCCTGGAGACTTGCCCGGCAATGCTCTCTCCTGCTGCCCTCTCTTTCCCCTGCTGTGCCTCCTGTCCAGAACCTTCACGATTTTTTTTGAAGGGCACCATCCGCACCCGAGCCCAGGCCCAAATTCACCCCCCCCCCCAGACTGGGGGGCTCCCTCCAACACCCCGACAGCTTAGCATTCCATCTCCAAGCTCTGAATAACTCCAATTCCTCCCCAGTTGGGCTGACCCCAGGTATTTAAGGAGGCCTACCCCCTGCCAATGCAAGTTGGGGATTGGTCAGGGCTCCGCGGAACACCCCAGGCAGCTCCACCTCTCCTTCTACAATCCTCTAGAAAGAAGAGGGAGGTCTCAGTGATGCTGCCTGTGAGTCAGCAGCTGCTACTCTGAGCCACTCCCAGCCCAGAACAAATCAAAATAAACAGGCCTGGCTACCAGCCAGGCCTGCCTAAATTTACCTAGCCTGCATCTCAAAGAAGCGGCTCCTGCAGGCTTTTGAGCTTTTTCGAGCTCTCATTTTTTTCTGCCTGGAAACTTCCCTCCATGTTAGCCAGTGTCTATGAACACTATGCCGTTTTAGGAGTTTACAGGCATATGAGCTTACAGGCAGAACTCCCCCACCACCACCACCAAATTCACATTTTTGAGATGAGCTTTTCGAGCAGAAAAGACACCAAACACCCAAAAACATGCAAAAAAAGTGAAAAAGCTAAAAAAAAATATGGAAAAATTAGCTGAGGGAAGGGTTTGTGAATAAAATGCTTATGCTCACAAAAGCTTGAAAAAGCTCAAAAACGCTCACTAAAAACGCATGAAAGAGCACAAAAAAAGCACAAGCTTCTTCAAGCTTTTAGGCAAACAATTAAAAGCTCAAATACCTTCTCTTTTTTTTAGCTTCAGTGTGCATGAACCCTTACAACCATACCCCTGCCAGCCAGTTATTGCTATGGGCAGCAGTATACATCACCTATGGATCCTGGACAGGGAAATACACCTGATGGTACGGCTGTACTGCCCTCTTGTGGCTGTGTGCACGAAGCCTAACCCTCATATGAACACTATGTTGCTTGCTAAAGTGGTGTGTATCATAAATAATTGAAATAGGGGGCACGTAGTGAACACTGATTGTGAGATATTGGTAATCAATAACAATTCATAAACAATAGATGGTAACTCTAAAAAACATAGATTGAATTATATACATGATAGGAGTGAGTAAACAGTGATTAAATAAACTAGGTAAACCAATAAGTTGATTAAATATAAGCAAACACAAGAAAGTTCATATGCTGAACAACAGCTTAGTGATTCAAAAATAATCCAAAAATGTGCTGACAGTCCTTCACCACTTGATAGACAATCCAGATCACCCAATGTGCTCTAATGAAAAACCTGCTTACCAGATTTCCATGACCTCTTTAACTAAATAGAAGGTCTGGGATGGTCTGGGATCGCTAGGTCAGTTTGCTGGAAACAGGTAGACTGCAGACAGGTCCGTTAATTCCTATATTAGGTTTTCCTCACCGACACGGTTGCCCATGGGGGATAGAAGACAGAGGAGGACCAATAGCGTAATATTGTTTTTTTTTAAACATCCAAAAAGTAACAATAGCCTGCTTACATTAGTCCCTGGAACTAGGAATACCCACAGTAAAATTTCATAAAAGCTCCGCCGCTCAGCTCGCGCTGGATCGTCGGCGTGCGTTCCACCAATGCTGAAAGACAAATCGGAAGCTGGGACCTGGAAGTGATGTGACTGGAAGGTGCCTAGACATACGTTTCGTAATCTTATGTCATCAAGAAGCGTCCTGGTCACTAGGCAGGAGGATCTAAATAGTATTAGACCAGTCTAAACATGGCAGTCTTAGCTTATTATTAACAATATAAATTACAAATAATGTTTAGAAAAATATTAATAGAAATATATATGTTTTATACATACTGAGTATCATGGTTATTATGACTATGATCGTAATCATTACCTACCCAGGTGCCCAGAGGAGGATATAGGGGCAATTTTAGCGGTAGACCAGCACCATACCAAAATCACTACCATCGGGGGGGGGGTGGAGGGGCTGGAAAGAACCCTACAGGATCCTACCCCCACCACCTCAAAATCACCCCAGAGAATATTTAGAAAGAGAGGCAAGAGAAGAGGAAGGGGAAAGAAAAAGGAAAAAGGACAATGAAACCTAGGCCTTTTCAATCTGGCAGGGATCCATTTCTCAGATGATGAAATGGTGGTCCAAGCTCAAGGATTGAAATTTGCACCAGATAAAAATCTTGATAAATCGAGAGAACACCCCCCTGGATGGCCCATCATCAGTGGGATTGATTCCCTTTACTCCAGGGTGGGTGAATATTTAGATATATACCTTCAACCCTGGGTCATACAAGGAAGGTCACATCTAAAAGATAGTAGAGAACGTATTAAATTACTACAACAGATAAAAATTAGTGATAACACCATACTTGTAACAGTGTACATCGAATCCCTGTATACAAATATCAAACAAACAGATGGTCTCAAAGCAGTTAAATGGGCTTTAAAGAAACAGTCTCTACTTAAAGATGCCCAAATTAAATTTTTGATCGAAAGGATTGAAAATGGCCATGGGGAACAATTATTTTTGGTTCCAGAATCAATTCTATAACCAAGTAAAAGGGGTAGCTATGGGGGCACGGTACGCCCCCAGTATAGCCAACCTAGTCCTCAATAAATGGGAACATGAATATATCTATAAGAGGGAGTGGGAGGGACTCCTACTTTATAAAAGATATATTGATGATACCTTTCTACTGTAGGAGGACCCTAAAACTAGTCTTGAATCATTTCTTGCTATGGTAAATCACAATGTTTATGGCTTTAAATTTACAGCTGACTCTCACTTAGAGACAATCAGCTATTTGGATTTATTATTAACAAAGACACAAAATAGAATTGCAACTAAAAATGTTTTTCAAAGAAACCGATAAAAATTGCTATGTGCCCATTCACAGTTGTCATCATCCGCAATGGCTTAAGGCCATTCCAAAATGCGGGTGAGGAGAAACTGTGATAGTTTGGAAGATAACATCCAATCAGAATTACTCACTACAAGGTTTATTAAAAAGGGCTATTCCCCCAAAGAATTAAACCATTGTAAAAATAAAATCTTTGATATGAACAGGGACTTCCTTATAAACAACAGTAAGAAAAGGCACTTCAAGGGAGACCTTGCCTTAATTACAGGGTTTCATCGGCAGTATAAAGAAGTTGAAAAGATTTTAAAAAAACACTAACCCATTCTCCTTAAAGATAGGACCTCCAATAAATGTTACCAAAAAAGCCCAAATTTATCTATAGGAGAGCTTCAGGGCTCAGAAATAAAATAGCACCGAACATACCAGACCCCCCTAAAAAAGTTATCACTTTCTTGGATAGAGAGGGATTCCATTATTGCACTAGATGCAAGGCCTGTAAAACTACTATAAGGCCCAAAAGAAAAATTGATAGTTTCCATTCAGTAGTTACTAAACATGAACATAAAATACGCTTACTGATTATGTGTGATTCTGAGTATGTAACCTACATGTTGGAATGCCCATGCCCCCTGCAATATGTGGGCAGGACCACACGCAGGTTACGTACAAGAATCAATGAACATATCACTAACATAAAAATGGGTTTGTCAAACACAGTGTGTCAAGACACTTTAGACAATTCCATAATAGGGATCATAGACAGCTAATTTTTTATGGTATAGATAGAATTTCCAAGCATTGGAGGGGTACCCATCTTAAGCGAGCTATATCCCAAAATGAAACAAAATGGATATACCGGTTGGATACCCTGCAACCAGCTGGTATGAACATACAGTCCTTCTTTCATTTATCCTCTGGGTTTATCATCTAAATTAATTATCTCCAATCATTTGGTGTAATTGATGAGTATGTTTTTACCTAATCATCCTAATTTTTATTGTCCTATTACATTTTTAAAATGTGTTTTTTTTTCTTGTTTATTTAAACGCCCTTTCTAGTTAAAATCTGTATATTAAAAATATATACATATTTCTAATAATATTTTTTGAAACGTTTTTTGTAATTGTTATTGTTAATAATAAGCTATGATTGCCATGTTTAGACTGGTCTAGTATATCACTGGAGGCTTGTTATGACAGTGGGAGTGAGTTGGGCGAAGACTTTGGGCTCCACCAATCATGTCACGCTGTCTATACTATTTAAATCCTCTTGCCTAGTGACCGGGATGCTTCCTGATGACGTAAGGTTGCGAAACGTAAATTGAGGCACCTTCTGGTCACATCACTTGGGTCCCCGCTTTCGGTTTGTCTCTCAGCATTGGTGGAACGCATGCCGATGATCCAGCGCGAGCTGAGCGGCAGGGTTTCCATTAACTTTTACTGTGGGTACTCCAAGTGCCAGGGAGGCACCACCTAATGTAAGCAGGCTATTGTTACTTTTTGGCATGTTTTAATAAAACAATATTACGCTATTAGTCCTCCTCTGTCTTCTATCGCCCATGGGCAACCGTTTCGGTGATGAAAGCCAAATATAGGAATTAACGGACCTGTCTGTAGTCTACCTGTTTCCAGCAAACTGACCTAGCGATCCCAGACCTTCTTTTTAGTTAAAGAGGTCATGGAAATCTGGTGAGCAGGTTTTCCATTAGAGCACATTGGGTGATCTAGAGTGTCTGTCAAGTGGTGAAGGACTGTCAGCACATTTTTGGATTATTTTTGAATCACTAAGCTGTTCAGCATATGAACTTTCTTGTGTTTGGTTATATTTAATCAACTTATTGGTTTACCTAGTTTATTTAATCACTGTTTATTCACTCCTATCATGTATAAAATTCAATCTATGTTTTTTTAAAATTATCATTTATTGTTTATGATTTTTTATTGATTGCCAATATCTCACAATCAGTGTTCACTAAGCACCCCCTAGTTTACATATTTCACATTGTTATTCACTAGATTTGGGGAGCAGCTTTTGTAGTATTTTTAGGTTTCACATTTTGGCGCGAGGTTCACTTATTTACATATCATAAACAATTGCCATGTTTTATCTTTTTTCTTTTTTTTATTTATCAAATATCATTTTTACCATTTTTCATCTATTTTGGCACCTCAGTGCTGCTAATCTCCCCAAGCGTCCTTCAGCCACTTCCTGTCTGCATCCACCTGCTCCAGTGTCTGCTGCACATCATCAGCACCATCACTAGGTAGGAATATGTGCAGCCACAATGCAGACAGAAATTAGTGGTGGGCCCATATTTCTGTGAAAATCTAAATGAAATGCAGTTCTTCCTTGAGAACAAGGTAGGTGGAGAATCTAAGGAGACTGGATGAGCACATTGCCAATTTCAGTGTATCCCTAGAGAGATTTTTGTTTAAATATTTTGTTTTTTTGCCTAAGTTTGTGCACTTTCTCCTTATCTTTATGGGCTAAGAACCTTGAGGGCACTAGGCATAAAGCTGAATCTAAAATCCAACCTCATCCAACAATCTGAATCTTCAGAATGACATGGACTATGGAGTATTGTGCCTGCCCATAGCCATAGTTTGTTCAGTAGGGTGCTGTTTGTCTACATTAAGAGTGAAGTCAGTTCCATCTTCCAACTGTCCCTGATTTGGAGAGATTGTCCCTCTGTCCCCCGTTCCTCCTCAATTGTGCCTCTTCTTTTATATACCTCTATAAAATAGACCTGTATAAAATGTACTACTGATCTACCAAAAAATGTTATACTGCATTTATAGTCCAACATAAAAATTATTGCACTGGTTATTTCGAAAAGCCAGTTTAAAGAAGTGGTGGGTTTAACAAACCATTTTTTTTGTATGAATTCTTTGTAGTCTTTACCAGCTTTTTTCAACCAGGGTGCCTTGAGGCTTCTTTAGGGGTGCCTTGGCAAAATGCCTAAAAATTGATCAAAAACTGTATACAAGCCAGCAGGTGGATGAAACCTGCCTTTTAGTTACACAAAGCCATAGGTTTTCATTGTGCACCATTACGACTTTCTAGACACTGGCATCCCAACAATCAATGACCTAATCAGTTGATAAGGAGGATGTCTGTTGCCTCCACAGCATCCTTGTTTGACCCTCCTGTGCCCCTCTCCCTCAGCTCTGGGGTGACATTAGCTGACTAATAAAGAGAATTTGAGGAAGAAGAGAAACATTGGCATACTAGTCATTACTAGTGTGCAAAAGTATATTTGCTTTGGAAGAAAAAATCAGCTCTAATGTTGGGTGTCCTACGTGTGAATGCCTTGAGATTGTCTATAATGTCAAAGGGCGCCTTGACTGAAAAAAAAAGGTTGAGAAACACTGGTCTACACTGAGTGCATGTCAGGGGTGTGTTCTTTGCCTCCATACTTCGGGATAAAAAGGCGCCTCTTTCTCATCTCAGAAAGTTGGGAGGTATGCAGCCAGAAATTAAGGAACACTAAAAGAAGAAAAAAAGAGTACTGTGGGATGGTAGACAAACATATAGAATCTTGTTTAAATTTCAAAGAGCACTGCCTGTTGAGGCACTGTGACTGGACAGAAGGGTGGCAGTCTGAAGGATGGCAGTTGGTAGGGCTTAGCTGTGAAAGCTAAATAAAACCCATGGATTTAACTGTTTCCCATAACAAATACATTGAAGACATGCCATGAATGATAACTGTCACATTTGTTTGTGCTCTAAGTAAATTGTCAAACCGTCTTATGACTTGTATCATAACAGACCACAGATACAGCATTATGGCAACTGCAGATCAAACAGGTGCCAAGATGGCACCTTCCTTGACGGTAAAGGATTGAAGGGTTTAGTTCCACTTTAAGGTCTCATTCACAGCATATGCAGAGACATGAGTTTTTCTGTATGCGTTCTGCAAGGACACAAAAGTATTAGTAGTATGATCACTAGTATTTTTTCTGCACAGGAATCTGCAACGTGTATAAAACTCACTGAGACGCCCATGAAAACTGATGTAAACTCGTGCCTCTTCAAGTAAAATCTGTGTGTCAGTTTGCATCAGTTTTTCCGTACGCATGGTGTGAATGAGGCCTAAATCAAGGACATTAGGCCTCAATAACAAAGCACAACTGAATTTAAAGATCCACCTAGAGGAGGGTACTCTAGCTAATAAAGGACTTGTACAAGAGCACAGTTTAAGTCTAAAATATCATGCATTCCATATCGTAAATTTTAAAGAAAAAAGCAAAGGATTTAGAAGCCTTTTTTGGAATCCCACTGAACCGACCACGCACTACTCCATTTATCTGTCTATGACAGTTAGCTTCCAGTCATTCCAGTATTATCACAGGAAGGTTCTGGAGAATGGCCAGGCTTACTTCCTACCTGTCAGATTGTGCTATTGCTTTTTTTCCTGCTTCCTTATCATTACTAGAAGAATGATTGGAACTTTAGATCTTCTGCTAAACACACAGATCCCACCTAGGCATGCAAGAACCAGACAGACAAAGGTTATGAAATTGTATACACATTCCAGTGACCTTAGATGAGTTTTTGATGACTTCCTGTACTTAACGGTTAAAGGAACATATTCTCTTCTTACCAGTACCTGTTTATTCTCAATTTTTAAAACTGTCCTGACCTTCTATTTAGTTACTCTATAGAATCTTAATCCAGAAAAAAAAACTGAGCAGAAATAAACCTTAACGCAACCAGTCAGCATCTTACTGTACTGTGGTGTTTACATATATACCCTGTTTGAGAGCTGCATGCTGGTAGCCACCCAATATTCTGCTCTCTAGTTACAGTTTTGCAGCACTGGATACATGAGAATAGTGATGTGGCTTTGTTAAGACTGTCTAGTTTTTAAAGAGCAGCCAGTTTGTTGTTGAGTTTCCCCTTAGTTTCTTGAATCCATTGTGTGTTTTTACTATTTAGAGCAGGATAGGCAACCTCGGCCCTCCAGCTGTGGTGAAACTACAAATCCCATCATGTCTCTGCCTCTAGGAGTCATGCCTATGATTGTCTGGGTCTTGCAATGTCTCATGGGACCTGTAGTTTCACAATAGCTGGAGGGACGAGGTTGCCTACCCCTGATTTAGAGGCTTTGTCTTCACCAGCCAAGGCAGGTGCATCTTCCACACTTCAGCCTCTGTTCCTGTGTTTGAGCCAGGTTATTCTGTCTTGTATATCCTGATCTGACTTGGACTGCAAAAGGCTTCACAATTGGGTTCAACTTGTGATCCTGTCTGTATGTGTATCCTGTTGCTCCTGCCTATAGGCTATGTCCTTGCACTGTGTCTGTTTCTGTCTGCCATTGTCCAACTGATCAATCCCATGGGTCACATACTGATAGTTAGGTTTCCTCCCAAGTATATTATGAACTCCAGTGGATCATCTAAAAACCAAGCGATACCTGCTCTTCAAAGACAGACAGACAGACATTTACCATTTTTTTTTTTAACAAAGGTACATTTTATTTAAGATCAGTATTCACATGTCAGTTCACAACATTTTGCGTAATATGGAAGAAGTACAAATAGAAGTGTAATGCTTTACATACATACATCTGTACATGAATTATCCTGCGATTATATCTCATTTGAATTAAGTATTCCAATAGGAGAATACTCTCACCTGGACCTGTGAGTCTTGAGTACAGTAAGGGGGGAAAGAGGGGGGGAGTGAACGGGGGGGGGCAGGAGAAGGAAGGATTGGGTGGAAAGAGCTGATAGGATGCTACAAGGATGTTAAAGGGGGGGAGAGAGGGGGAGCAGGAGAAGGGGGGGGGAGACAGAGGGTTACAGAAAGGGGGGCATGGGTAGGAGAGGGGGGGCATGCCCCGACATCTCACAGGCCTCGGTCCGCCCAGCCCAGTCCGGATCCATTAAGGACTCTCGTCCGGATCAGGCGGAGGTACATCCAGTTGTAAGGATCCCCAGGAATCTATCCAGGAGGACCAAATTTTATCAAACTTATTTGGGCAGTTCCTGTTTATGTATGTTATTTTGTACAAGGGTAAAACAGTGTTCAAGGTATTTCTCCAGTCTGTGGCAGTGGGTGGTGCCCCGCTCTTCCAACGCAGCAAAATTTCCCTACGAGCATAGAAGGTAGAGTATACTAGACATTTACCATTTGACTGGCAATGCAGCGCTCTCCTGTTTGTTTATTTTTACCCTTTACCTGCTAAGAAGGTCAGGCAATGATATTTCTAAGGGAGTAATATTTACCAGCAGTGTACAGAACACCTACAAGAAAACTATGGTTTATTTTAGTTTGACAGTTTTGAAAATATAGATGGCTATTACAATTTTATTACAATTATATACAATATTATATGTGACATATATGTTTGTAGATACCTGACCATCACACCTACTGTATGTGAATTTGTGGAACATTTATTTCTAAAACCGTTGGCATTAACATGGCATTGTAGAACCCCACCTTCATCCATTTGCACCTATAAGAGTCTCCATATTTTGAGCAGACTTTCCACATTATTTTTGAATATGTCCATCATGCCCATTCATCCAAAAGAACATTTATGAGGTTGTGCACTGATGTTGGACTAGAAGAACTAGTTAGGAATTGTCTTCTCAGTTCATTCCAAAGGTGTTCAATACAATTGAGGTCACGGCTCTGTGCACTTAAGTTCCTCCACACCAAATTCATCAAACCATGTCTTTACGGAGCTGGCTTTGTGTAGCCATGCTGTAACAGAAAATAATCCTTCTATAAACTGTTCCCACAAGGTTGAAAGTGCACATTTGACTAAAATGTCTTTATATACTGTAACATTACCAGTAATCTTCACCAAACTCATTCATTTGGACTGGCGTCCACATGCTTTTGTCTATACAATAGGTGAGATGGTCAGCTGTTCCCAAACTTTTGGCCATATAGTATTTGCTGAAGCATTTGAATTAATTGTGAATGAAATCAGAGTTACCCCAAGAAGTCAAGAATGTTTTTTGTTTCTTTCTTGCCATGGGCAGATCATTAAATCACAGTTTCCTGAGAGGAACAGCTGAGGGAAATATCGCAGTTTCCTGGGTCATGTAATGACATCACACGTATGTGATAGTAAGTCTGCTCATTACATCAGGAATCAATCCAGGCAAACCAGAGTGAACAAATGACCCATAAGAAAAATCACTGAAAGTGCAAGAAACACCAAGCATTAAGTTATGAAGCAGCATTCGTATAAAATATGATGTAAACAGCAGATGAGAAATACAACAAACTCTCCATACTTCTCCCATTATACATTTTCCAACCAGCATGAATCATTTAAATCAAGCCTTTGCCCCAGTTCCATTGCACTTAGGCCATCTGACATTTCTTCATTGCAGCCGAAAGTGCATACAGAACATTGTTGTGCAGCTGTTTCAATCTTGTTTTCATTACATAGGAAAGGAATTTATGGAGAGTTCAAGCAGAATGAAACATAAGACAATGCAGGAATATAAGGCTAATAACAGTAATACCACCAAAAACTTTTCATTGCAATTTCTATTATATTTTAGATCAGTTAAAATGCACTTTTAATTAAAGGGATTTATTGCATTTAGGGCTACATTCCACATTGCTGCCCAGAGGAGGCCATCAATGAGAATCAGTAGATCAGGGATATGCAATTAGCGGACCTCCAGCTGTTGTAGAACTACAATTCCTATGAGGCATAGTAAGACTCTGACAGCCACAGGCATGACACCCAGAGGCATAGGCATGATGGGACTTGTAGTTTTGCATCAGCTGGAGGTCCGCTAATTGCATATCCCTGCAGTAGATTCTGGCGGGCGGTTCTAATTGCTGCCTGCACACACTGCGTGCCTACAGCAGTAGCTGTCAGAGGTGGCTGTCAGATTTTGTACAAATCAATAGCTGGCATTGCTGCTGTTCGCATGTAACTGCTTATCTTAGTGGTTACATGTGAATAGAATATTAGTGTGCATCCAGGGTCTGTTTCTATGCGGCCATAGCACAGAGCGTCACTGAGTCTAAAGGCGGTGTTTAGCTGCCTCTGAATGCAGCACACTATGTGCTACCTGTGTGAATGTACCCTAAAGCTAAACTTCAAGAAAACAGCTAGATATACATTTTGAATACATAAATCTGAACTGGATATAGGTTGGGCTTGATAAACTTTTGTCTTTTTCCAACCTCGTCTACTATCTAACTATGTAACTGTTTTACCTGCAAAAGGATCTGTTTTGCTGCCCATCCAGTCTTGAGATTTATATAACTTTGCCAGACAGCACCATGAGATTGGTACAGTTGTGCAACACAGCTTTCTTGCCCCCAAGCCCATGATTGGACCATGAAGAATCAGCAGCTGATTGATCAACCCCATTTCTCTACCCCCATCTCCTGTTAGTGGTTTCCATGTCAGCAAATATGCATGCAACACACCTGATTGGCTCCTAATTTTGCCCCTCTCTCTCCCAGTTTGAGTTTTACTGAACAAGAAATTACAATGAGGCTGACATTAAGACAAATTCTGGTAAGTGAAGGAAAGGCTACAGATGACAGCCCTGGAGTGTATGGTTTGAAAAACATGTCAGCAGTGGTAGCTACTATATTGCTTACCTTTCCAAGGGTCTATACAATGCTTTGAAAAAGTATTCACACCCCTTTTTTTTCACATTTTGTCATATTACAACCAAAAATGTAAATGTATTTTATTGGGATTATGCTCTTGTGGCTCTAAATACTACTACTAGTTCTTGTTTTTGGAGTATCCCACCACTACCCTCAACCCTATCCAAGTTCTCCAAAAAACAAAACCACAAAACAACATCCCCTAGACTGGTTATTGAAGAAATCTGTGAATGAGCTTGTGTGCCTGGCTGCAGGGCAAAGCCTGTGGGGAAGACCTGAATAGTAATTGTGTGGCTCCTACGGGAGTAGCGCTGCACATATAACATAAAATATCTCGATATTTCGCCATCTGGGAGCCATAGGTGTTGCATACAGCCACCTGTACAAATTAATTACAGGATACAGCTGTACACAAGTATACAGCCTTCGCCACTTTAACCCTTCTCTTCTCTACTCTGCTACTGACCACCTATATGACATAATCTCTCCCCTGTCCTGTCCTGACCTGGCCACCTCTGTCTACAACAGTTCACTCTCATCATCACTAGATGCACTTGCTCCTCTAACCACACGCAGAATCAGGCCCCGACCGTTACAACCCTGGCAAACTGACAACACTAGAAATCTCAAGAGACATGGCGTAAAACCAAATGCCTGCAAGACTTCACCCTATATAAATCTGCCCTTCTAAAATACAATTCATTCCTCCATGCTGCCAAACAAGCCTACTTTGTCTCTCTTTTTAATTCCTTGTCTTCCAGTCCCCGTCGGCTCTTCTCAACCTTTAACTTTCTGCTTCGTCCCCCACCCCCTCTACCCACTAACTCACTCACTGCCCAAGAGATTGCCAATCATATCAAAGACAAGATTGATGCAATTCGTGAGGATACCTCTACTGTCCGTACATCTTCCTTGCCCAACATAACTTGCCTAACAGAACATTCAACACTCTCCTCTTTTGAATTGGCTACTACTGAAGAGGTTACAAAACTTTTCTCAGATGCCCAATTGTCCCCTGGATCCTGTTCCCTCACAACTACTACGGTCACCCTCTTCTTCTATCCTATGCTCCCTCACTCACATCTTCAATCTCTCCCTCTCTAGTGGCACCTTCCCCTCCCCTCTAAAACATGCGCAGATCACTCCCATACTTAAAAAGCCCTCACTGGACCCTACCAACCTGAACAACTTAAGACCCATCTCATTGCTCACATTTACCTCTAAACTTCTAGAACGCTTAGTCTACAACCATCTTAGCTCCTACCTCAGTGAAAATAACCCCCTTGACCCTTTACAGTCTGGCTTTCGCTCACAGCACTCCACAGAAACTGCCTTACTAAAACTCACTAACGATTTACTAACTGCTAAAACCAACAGCCAGTACTCCATACTCCTACTACTTGACCTCTCTGCAGCCTTTGATACTGTTGACCACCCGCTCCTTCTCAATAAACTACATTCCCTTGGCCTCAGAGATTCTGCTCTATCCTGGTTCCCTGCCTATTTATCACAGCGCTCCTTTAGTGTCAACTACAACTCTGTCTCCTCCTCTCCATTGCCCCTTTCTGTGGGGGTCCCCCAAGGCTCTGTTCTTGGACCCCTTCTCTTCTCTATCTACACCTCCTCCCTTGGTCACTTAATAACCGCCCACGGCTTCTAGTACCACTTATACGCTGATGACACGAAAATCTATCTGTCTACTCCTCACCTCACTCCTTCAGTCTCCTCTCGCATTATAACTTACTAACTGACATATCAGCATGGATGTCACACCACTTCCTTAAACTAAATCTCTCTAAAACTGAGCTATTATTATTCCCCCCCGCCCGTGCCCCCCTCCACGACGTTTCCAGCAAAATCAACAATGCAACCATCAGTCCCTCCCCTCACGCCAGGGTACTAGGTGTAATCCTAGACTCTGACTTGTCATTTCAGCCTCAAATCCAATCGTTGTCAAAAGTTTGTAGAATTCACCTCCTATCAGACTTACACGTACCTGACTGACGAACCCGGTATAGCAGGGGAGGCCTCCCGTACGTATCTGGTTCCCAGCCCCTGGTAGTGTAAACAGAAGGCACAGGAGCGCAGAGTGGTAAGAGAGCCTGGCGGGTGACTTGCGGAGGTAAGGCCCAGGATCCTGATGCGTATGGTCTGGAAGTCCTAGCAAGTAAGGGACTAAGCGACTGGTGCAGAGCAGGAGCAGAAAGGGCAGGTCCGGTCTCAGGCAGAGTTGGCAGCAGACGGTCAGCAAGGTACAGAGGAACAGGCAGGCTCAAAGTCCGGGTCACAGGCAGGGTTGGCAGCAGGCGGGCAACGTAGTGCAGAGGAGCAGGCAGAGACGTAGTCAAGGGAAGCCGTGGTCAGGTGCAGGCAGATAACAAGAGAAGTCCAAGACAAGCCGGGGTCACTAGGAGATCAGACAGGCAAACAGGAAGTGGACAGGAAACAGGAACTCAGGCACTGGGAGCAGATCGGTCAGCACCGAGGAGAAGGTTCCAGCACATTAAATTGGGGCGGTTGGTGCCAAGTGCCGTGCGCGCGCCCATGCCGACGCGCCCAGGTGCGAACCGGCGCACACCGGAGCGCCCAATAGCCGATCTTCTTGGAGAGCTTCTCTGACACCTCCATAACATCTCTAAAATTCGACCCTTTTTAACAAATGAAAACACCAAGCTCCTCATTCATTCCCTTGTTATCTCTCGCCTTGACTATTGCAACTCCCTTCTCATTGGCCTGCCTCTCCATAGGCTATCCCCTCTTTAGTCTATCATGTATGCTGCTGCCAGACTTATCCACCTTACCAACCTCTCAGTGTCTGCCAACCCTCTCCTCCAATCCCTACACTGGCTCCCAATCACCCAGCGAATTAAATTCAAAATACTAACTACAACATACAAAGCCATTCACAACTCTGCTCCGAGCTACATCACCAATCTTGTCTCCAAATATCATGCAAATCGTCTTCTCCGCTCTTCTCAAGACCTCCTCCTCTCATGCTCATCTCCAGGATTTCTCCAGAGCCTCTCCCATCCTCTGGAACTCGCTACCTCCACCTGTCCAGCTATCCCCTACTCTTGCTACCTTCAGGAGATCCCTGAAAACTCATCTCTTCAGGAAAGCCTATAACGTCTCTAACTAATCTTTTACCACTTCCATTAGCTCATTCCCCACAGTTGCAACCTTTTGTACCACCTGCCCCACCCTATTAGATTGTAAGCTCTTCTGAGCAGGGCCCTCTTAATGCTCTTGAATTTTTATTGTATTATAACTGTATTGTCTCCCTTTTATATTGTAAAGCGCTGCGTAAACTGTTGGCACTGTATAAATCCTGTATAATAATAATAATAATATATGCAGCTCTGAGTGCAAGTATGCAGACTGCCTGCATCCAGGAGCATACATTCATACAGTTCATGAGCCCTTCTCCATTCTCCAAAGCTCACAATCCTCATGTACAATGCAGGACAGCTGGTCCTGTACTGTTCATGACAAGATTAGGGAGCCTGCAACTGGCAGACATTAAGAAAAACCTGCTTTGGGTGAATAGTCTTGTAGCATGGAGAAACTCTGTGGGAGCGGAATAGGGTCAAGCCTCGTACACACGATTGGATTGTTGCCCAACAAATCCGTGGAATTTTGTCTGAAGGGCGTCGGCCCAAACTTGACTTGCATACACACGGCACACAATTGTTGGCCAACAATATGAATGTAGTGGCTCCTTCTGCTAATTTCGTGTTAGTAGAAATTTGGTGAGTGTTGATTCGCGCTTTTCATTTTGCACTTTTCAGTTCATTTCTGAACGGCCGTTCGTCAACCAGCCATGTTGCGGAATCAGAGGAGATAACGTGTTTTTTATTGATTTGGTATATTTTCTATATTTTTGGATGCATAGAATGCACTTTTTTGGTTAAGTTCTATTGGCAGATAGCATGTCTAATTATATTTGTTTTCTTTTTTTACTGCACAATAAAAAAATTGTGTAGAATAATACTTGGCTATGTGTTTTACTTCAAATGACAGTTTGGTAGTAGGCAGTTACATTTTAAAAAATACAATGTAAAATTAACAAGGGACACCAACATAGTTGTATCTTTGATCTTAAAAACTACGGGATAATGGTGTTGTGGTAACTTGCCCAAATAAAAATAAAAAAAAAGCATAATAATATTATTCTTGATATCATTAGAAAAAAAAGCCTTTGAAAATTTGTTTGCAATAACTCCATCAGTATCACCAGCAAAGCAGCTTCATTATTATCCCATTAAAGAAGAAGAGAATTGTGCAGTGCATTTCAAGATTTCATAATTTGCCACGTCATGAATGTTAATTCTCCATTTTGAACGCTAGTTTCTGGCTCGTCCTTGCTTCCAAGCATGCGTGTTTGTACTTTGGACTTTTGTCTGACGGACTTGTGTACACACGCTTGGAAAATCCGACAACACATATTTGTCCGCGGAAAATTTGAAAACCTGCTAGCCAACATTTGTCCACGGAAAGTCCGACAACAATTATCCGATGGAGCGTATACACGGTCGGATTTTCCGCCAACAGCCTGTCATCAAACATTTCCCATTGGAAAGTCCGATCGTGTGTATGAGGCTTCAGTATTTGTCCTAAACAAAACAGACATTTAACCCAAGCAGTGGGGAGAGGGGGTTAGAGTGGGTGGGGGGACTGCATGGTTACATTTATAACAGCTCAAAGTTGGGCTTTAAACATACAGTATGCATAAAAGTGATACATGATAAATTTCTGTTAATGCTGACCCATGGCCTCCTCAATACTATGATCTTGATGATGAAATTCAGGATTGGCAAGCTAAACTATTTCCACCTGTCCTGTTTTCAAGTAGCGCTTAATCTTTAGGAAATTGCATGGACCTTCCAAGGCTTCTTTAATGAGGCCTACTGCATATTCCTAATCTTCTAATCACATTCAATCTCCTTCACAAGAGCCATACTTAAGTGAAACACTGAATCCCTTTTAATTGCAGTCCCAGTCTATCACAGCAGGTTCTTGTGTAATGAAGCTATTTGCAGACAAATTATCCATACACATACTGAACACATGATGTAAGGGTATCACTTTCTGGTTAAGAACCATCCCATTTTGGACCAAATGACTTGTATATGACCTCATCACACAAACAAATCTCTTGACCTTTGCAGCAGCCAAACATTCTGGGTTTTTGGTTATTAATTCATTAACACTTTGCGTTCTATAGGTGTTATAACTGTATCCCTTGTTTTCTTGGTTTAACTGTTTTGAACAAAGAAGTACATTATAGTGTCCTTATAGTGTAAAGTCACCCCAATGGTCCCACACCCCCTCCTCTATGTCCCATCAGGAAGGTAGTAGCCTTAAAGTGTACTGTCTGTAAACCCTAAATTTTACTTTTATATATATGTTTGGCATCATTCCTCAGTGTATACGATTTTCTTTGGGAGGTCATTATTGGTAAATTTGTTGTTAAAGCAGGACTTTACTCTAAAATACTCACTTCCATCATTATAGTCTTACCCCTCTTCCTTACATAAAATAGGTGCCTTTTTTTTCGTTGCCACTTCTTTTGTTTTGTATGTGTGTTATAGTCCAGCCCATCTCACACATCCATGCCTCAATGCTTCTTTGACACCAAATATTCCAGGAATCATCAGCGACAAAAATATAGTGCTGGGGGGACAGACTTGCAGGAACCCAGCCAGATCCCAAAAATGTAAGAGTGGAAGATGGCTGCATAGGTCTTCCTGTGTGTGAATCCATACAGAACAATGCTGGAATTTGCTGGACAGGTGAGAATGCTTCTTGAGCACAACTGAGCATAACCGGTAAGAAGGGATGGAGAAAAAAAATGAAGCAGTGACAGCACTTCCGGTTGCAGACTGAAAATGCTAAGCCACTGCCTTACATTTGGCAGCAGCATTGTCAGAATGTTGTCCAAGCTCCCTTAGCTGGCCACTGGGCTGCCTATATAATAGACTTGATAGGCAACCCAATGGCCAACTAAAGTAGTATGCACAACAGGCTGACAACTCTACTGCCAATTGCAAGGCCGTGGCTTCGCGCTGTCAGCCTCTAATAGGAAAGACTAAAGCATTTGCTTAAAATGATATAAAGGCAGACTTAAAAAAAAGTAACAAACATGTCATACTTACCTGCTCTGTACAGTGGTTTTGCACAGAGCAGCCCTGATCCTCCTCTTCTTGGTCCCCTGCCAGTGCCCCTGGCCTCTCCCTCTTGCCAAGTGCCCCCATAGCAAGCAGCTTGCTATGGGGACCCCCGAGTCGCTGCTCTGCATGTCCATTCACACGTGGAGTGTGGCTTGGCCCCACCCCTCTTCATTGGCTCACTGGCTGTGATTGACAGTAGCAGGAGCCAATGTGTATGAGAGCTTCTGCTCTCATACACATCGCTGGATCGAGATGAGGTTCAGATAAGTATTAGGGGGGTCTGCTGCACACAGAAGTTTTTTAACCTTCATGCATAATGCATGAAGGTAAAAAAAACCTTCAGCTTTTACAACCACTTTAAGAAAACTGTAGACAGTGATGCGTGTAAAAGCACATCACTATTTTTCCTGTTGCAGAAACATCTCATCCTAGTTTTTCTGGGAATATTTACTAAATGTTAGTGGAAATCCAGATAACTCAAGTTGTGCTATTCATGATAAATAATGCAGTGGAAATAGATTTTTATTAAAACAGCTATGGAAAAGCAACTGTGACGTAAATATGAGTGCATACATTTCCTGTATTTGAATGATAATATACTGTAAAAGAGAAAAGGGAGGAAAGGCATTCAATGACCTTGTGTATTTTAGTTATGAAGGTTTAAAGTGGAACTCCAGGCAAGTAGCAAAATACACATCTGAAATGGAAACATATTTACGCCTCACGCAAACCGACACATTAAGGACATGCAATGTAAAATCGTCTTTTTTACATAATTAGTCAGGTTGAAAAAATACACAAGCCCATCTAGTTAAACAAAATACAATCCCATATACACAGCCCTATACCCACAGTTGATCCAGAGGAAGGCGAAAAATCCCAGCAAAGCATGATCTAATTTGCTACAGCAGGGGAAAAAATTCCTTCCTGAGCCCCCGAGGCAATTGGATATTCCCTGGACCAACATTACCTATAAATGTTAGTATCCAGTTATATTATGTACACCTAGGAAAGCATTCAGGCCTTTTTTAAAGCAATCTACTGAGCTGGCCAGAACCACCTCTGGAGGGAGTCTATTCCACATTTTCACAGCTCTTACTGTGAAGAAACCTTTCTGTATTTGGAGATTAAATCTCTTTTCCTCTAGACTTAAGGAGTGCCCCCTTGTCCTCTGTGATGACCCTAAAGTGAATAACTCAACACCCAGTTCACTATATGGACCCCTTATGGAATCTGACCCATTCCCCAAATACAGACAGTCTGCGTTAGGAGAATGTGCCTGTATGCTATTTGCCTGTACGTTATACAGCCATATACATAGCCATGAACAGCTATTCATGTCTATGGGCAGCTGTATGCAGCACTTAGGCTTCACAGGTGTGGAGAAAAGCCAGAATTTAATGTTGTGCACCCCTAAAGCATATGCATGCATGAACCTTTACCATTTTCCTACAGTTTTTGGATTGATCTTAGTGGTAGGTTCATTTTGAAGAGACAATGGGGGGTGGGGGGTGATTTACTAAAACTGGAAAGTGCAAAATTTGATGCAGCTCTGCATAGAAACCAATAAGCTTCCAGGTTTTACTGGTAAATCCTAATTGAACAAGTTAGAAGCTGATTGGCTACCATGTACAGCTGCACCAGATTCTGAGTGCTCCAGTTTTAGTAAATCCCCCCACTGATATCTTCGGGGCAGAGTGAAAGTGTCTGGTGAAGGCTCACAGCTACCTTTATTTCACCTCTCCAGTGAGTCTGCACCAAAAACATGTGACCTGCCCAAATATCTAGTGAGCCCAGCACTGTTACATGATGGAGGGCTCCTTTTGGGCTCCAACGACAGCCAACACCAGGTATTTTGACCCAGAATGAGTGAGGTGACAGTGTCTCTTTAAAGTGTATGTAAAACCCAAACTTTTTTTGGGGGGAGGAAGCTTTGAATAGAGTGTGGAAGGGTTATATCTGGTTTTTACTAATGTACATATTCACCAGCACACCAGGGATCTTCAGTTATTGTCCAAAGGTTTTTATTGCAGATAGATCACATCACAAAGTCAAGTGCAACCTTTCAGAGCCACGCAGGACCCATGTTCTTTTTTTATTAATGTCTGTATCCCAACTGGTGAGGTTCATCATCACTACTGGTCCTGGTGACCAATAGTCTCAGTACAGAATGGGAAATCCAACATTTTTGAGTTGTCACATGAAGTGAGACAAAATCTTTCTACAGAGATACCTGCTCTGGTGACAACTGTTTAAGAGGGGACATCCTCTTACTTTAGAGAGATCTCTTCTTGCTTCCTGCTGTGTTTTGGGGACAGGAAATGAAGGGAAATCTTCCACACAGACAGCAAAAAAGAAAAAACACCAGAAATCTTAAATCAAAAGTCCCAAATTGGCTTAACTCTGACATTTTTCTTAAATTGTGCCCCAGAGGTTTTTAACCATAATGTGCTAGTATGCACAGCATATTTGCACATTATAGCAAACTTACCTGGCAAAAGTAAAACTCAAGAGTTTTCAGTGTTCCCATCCGTCATGGGTGCTGCCATTTTCTTGGTTCTAAGTCTTTGGCCAAAGACAATGATGGCACTTCCTCGTATGCGCATGGAAGTCACATCATTATGACAGAGAGGGTCTCTCTCCCATCGTACAAAATGCTACCTGTCAACATTTTTTTTTTTTCAAGGTTTAATCCATTCACTGCCAGGTCTGTACATCATACAGTGGGGGGGGGGGGGGGTCGATTGAGGGGAATTTTACACACACTCTCAGTGCTGCAGCTGCCAGAAGTGTGAGTATGTCTGACAAGCCAACTACCGGCTGTCACATGAAATTGATCCAGTGGCTGAGTAGCCGCCAAAACGCTAACAAACCCCCTGGTACTGAACGCCCCCCCGCACACCCCCACCATGTATCCTAGGTTCTGCTTGCCCATCTGCTTCCGCTCTCCTTCCCTTCTTCTTGTTGACTTAGAAGCAATGTGTAAAACATCCCTTCCAGGCCCCCCTTTCAACTCCCCTGGCCACCGTGGCCGGGAAAGAATTTAATCCAGTGCGATCTGTACTGCATTAGATTTATTGGAGCACAGGTGAGACATCAGGAGTCTTTTAGACCTTGGATGTCTCAGTAAAAAGAACCTGTCACCAAAAAATCATCACATAGAGGATTTTTTCCCCTTATGTGATGGAAAAAAAAAGGAAAGTAAAAATTTTTTTTTTTTTAAATAAAAAGTTGCACCTAAGCACATAAAGTCCCCCCCAAACAATTTTTGCGTCTCCCTACCCCTACACATAAACATAAACGCACACATCTGGGGCACCTACATGCAAAAACGTTGATTGCAATACACGTTACATATTGTCATGGACGCAGACAGAGAGCAATTATTTTAGCACTTGAGCTCCTGTGTAGCTCTAATCTGATGACCTTTATGGGGCTTTTAAAGTGTAGCCTATGGAAAATATAGGACATTGAAATTTGTCGCCATTTCAGGGAAGCACGCAATTTTAAAGTTTGAAATATAGGACATTGAAATTTGTCGCCATTTCAGAGAAGCACGCAATTTTAAGGTTTAAAATATTGGATACCCATTTGCTCAACACAACCTCATCTTATATATTTTACCAATAAATTGGGCAATTCATTGTGTTTAGGTGACCTAAAATGAACTTGTGTGTTTTTATTGATAATATTGTGTAACATAAAAAATTGGAACTACCGCCATTTTATTCCCTAGGGCAGGGGTCTCAAACTGGCGGCCCTCCAGCTGTTGCGAAACTACAAGTCCCATGAGGCATTGCAAGGCTGACAGTTACAAGCATGACCTGGACAGGCAGAGGCATGATGGGACTTGTAGTTTTGCAATAGCTGGAGGGCCACCAGTTTGAGACCCCTGCTCTAGGGTGCCTGCTTTCAGAAAATATATGATGTTTTGGGGGTTTTATGCAATCTTAAGGGCTACAATTATTTTTTAAATGTGTGCAAAAAATGCAAAAAATTGATCTGAGAGCAAAACTTTAACCACACCCTATTCTATCCACAACTAAAAAGAAACATATTGTCTTTACATTTACCTAACAACACAACACAAAAGCTGTATTCACATGTATGCATTATTGCGATGTATGTTAATGTGCATCACCTGTGCACTGCCATTGATTCAGAATAACCCCTCGTATACAGTACAAATACACCTGCATACCTCCCAACTTTTTGAGATGGGAACGAGGAACACCTATTAACAAAAGTTTGTAGGCATAGGACACACCCCTGCCACGCCTTATTATATTTATAAAAATATAGAATTAGAATTATATTATATTAAAAATATAGAATTAGAATTATAAAAAAAATATTAGTTAAACTCACTGGTGCTTTTTGTTACAGCTACTATTCCTTTATACTGCCATTTGAAATTTACAAATGCAGCCATTTAGAAATTGGATGAAAGGTTTAGCAGTGGGAAACACTTTTTTAAAGATAAAAAGTGCATTTTATATACAACTATTTTATATACAACTATATAGATCAAACCGAAATGAGGGACAAATGAAGAGGACAGAGGGACAGAGGGACTTTGTTCCAAATCAGGGACAGTCCCTCAAAATCAGGGACAGTTGGGAGCTATGCACTTGCACCACAATTCACCTCAAAACCTAGATTTAAATGCTCCATGAATTGTCTTGCCTAAAAGTATTGCAGATGCATTACTTTGTAAGTTGAGGCTTTTTAATAGTCAACACACAAATAGGTGTCAATAAGTTGGAATGAATGAACCAGGTTGTGCCATAACTGGTTGGCCTGTTTGCTAAAGTGTGCACATGAGTGGAACAGATTTTATATTATTTTTATATCCTTTTATTAAAAGAACTTACGCTATATAACCTTTATTTTGTGTCATTTATCGGAATTGTTTTATGAGATATTATTCACCTGGTGAGACGATCAGGGGAAGTGGTGAAAAGTGATTATCTGGTTAGAAGTTAAAGGAGGAATTTTGGAGAACTAAACGGATTATCGGTTTAGTTTTTTTGCCTTGCTGTGACGGGAAGGTAATAAAACTGGTGAGTGTGTTTCTAATTTGTTACACAAGAGCTCTGATCTGGGAGAAAGTTGAGCACGTAGTCTGGAGTGAAAAAAATAGATAATTTTATTTTTTTTTGCACTTTATTTTATATATATATATTATATGTATATATATATATATATATATATATATATATATATATATATATATATATATATATATATATATTATATGTACACCGTATTTCCCCAAAAATAAAACCTAATCGGAAAATAAGCCCTAGCATGATTTTTCAGGATGCTTGTAATATAAGCCCTACCCCAAAAATAAGCCCCTGTTAAGATCGTCAGCTAGATGGACTCAGGGTATAGACAAAACGCACACGCGTATAGTAATATTTTGATCCCCAGACAAGATGAGTGCAAAAAGAAAGAGCTATTCCGTCAAGTACAAGAAATGAATCATGGAGGACTCCTGAGGCAAGAATCTGACGGCTTTCTGCAAAGAGAAGAAGTTGGATCTGCAAATGGTCTGAAAATGGTGAGCAGAAGAAGATGACACCACTGTATTCAAATAAATGTAAATGTAGATTATTGTACACAAATAAATAAGACATCCCCTAAAAATAAGCCCTAATGCGTCTTTCTGAGCCAAAATTAATTAATATAAGACTTGGTCTTATTTTCGGGAAAACACGGTGTGTATGTGTATATATATATATATATATATATCTATATATCGATATATCGATATATATATCTATATATAGATATCTATATATCTATATATATATATATATATCTATATATATATATATATCTATATATATATATATATCTATATATATATCTATATATATATATATATCTATATATATATATATATCTCTATATATATATATATATATATATATATATATATATATATATATATATATATATATATATATATATATAGATATCTATATATACACAAATTGTTTTATTGCACTTTTTAATTCATACAGATATAAGCACTTTAATTAAAGTGTCATTAAACCCAGACTATGAAAACTCCTATTACATTCTATATAACAGAGTGTTCATACTCAAAAAGTCACTGAAGTATTAATTTTCTGTAGAGTGAAATATACCTGGTTGATCCTGGCTTCAGCTGTCCCTCCAAATTTCCCCACTGCAGGCTGAGATTGTGTAGAGCAGCCGGTGTCCTCGACTGAGCATGTTCATCAGTTTCCTTCTAAGCTCTTCATTTTCGCTTTGTGTTGGATATTGCCCTGGGTGACTATCTTCCATCACTGTGAAGGTTAACAGCAGCCTCTGTTACCGAGAAAAGTTGCGCCACTGCCCCCCCCCCTTCTGCCTTCTCTGCCATTCATATTGCTTGTATTGCTGCTCTCCATAATGCATTGCATTCTGTGAATGGAAGAGGAACAGTTAAAGGACAGGATCTCCACTGCTCATTGACAGAACTCAATGCATTTTGGAACAATAGAATGATGGAGAGGGCAGAAGGGGCAGGCAAGTGGTGCAAATGTTCTTAGTGGCAGAGGCTGTTGCTAACCTTCACCAAGCTGGAGAATAGCTGCTCAGAGCAGTACCTGGTTACTATGAATAGAAGATTGTAACAGAAGCAGCCACATGCAGGCAATGGGGTTAACACAATTACACATACCCAATGTGTTTGGTGCGGTATTCCAAAATGAAAAAAAAAAAACAACAATTCAGCCTTAAAAAATATAAGGTAGTATGATGGTACGAATGTTAATGATTTTGTTACTGTGTTGTTTTATGCACTTTATGAACTGTAGACACTGTATTATACATAAGTGCAGGTCTAATAGCACCTTCTGTACTCTGCCTTGGGGCGCCATTGTTATTGAACACTCTGCATTGCTGTGAAGCCAGCCTACATCTTTATAGTATGTGCTTTTTTTCAAAAAAATCAGAATGGCACTTCCAATCTTTAAATTACACACAGGCATATTTTTTATCAGCAACTTTATTGAAACAAATGGGTACAAGATGGATTCTGATTAGATGTTATGAGAAGTGTACTTTGCTCGTTGTACCCTTCTACTGAATTCGTTTTTTTTTTTTATATCAGCCATTGTTTTCCTTTAATAGAATCATGTTTTCCCTTGCGACTCTGATTAATAAGCCCCAGTGTGTTCTCAGTCTGGCTGCAAGATCCACCTCTGCAGTTCCGGATTCCAAATCTCATTAGCACCTTCTTGGAATGCTGTGATGGATTAGGCTGTGCATTACTTTTATGGACCATCTTTATTTCCCACACAAGGAATCTCTCTACCACTGGTATAAACATGGGATTCCAAAAATTCCATCTAAGAAGTGTAAAGGCACAGAGTGGTGTACTTAATGTATAGATGGTATTCCATTCAGACTTTAGCTATAAAAGAATGGAAGTTAACTGAATTTCCTTTTCTTCCCTCTACATGTCGACAGAACACAGAGCCTTTTTAAAGCACATTACCTATAAATATTGTATGTTTTCTGCAGGAAGACTAAACCGTAATTTAATGCTCTGGTACTTCAAGAGAAACTCGCTTATTTCCTGAGCGCTGACTGACGAGAGCTGGAGATCAGACAGTTTCTTTATAGCTAAACTGGGACATCCTTTACTAGGCAGCAAATTAACGACACACGGAGAGCTCATCTTCCACAGGGTGGTGGGACTTCAGAAAGCACAGATGTTGAAGAGGACATCACACGCAAAAAATCATTTACTAAATGCAACATTATACCGTAGATGATACCATCATTTAAAGTGATTGATGTTGTTGAGAAGTACTCTGGCTAAAGCGTAATATCACCCAAAATTGATATTTCAGGTTTTCAGGTGGGCAGCATTGAGATGAAAAACTGCTGCAATCTTATATATCCCTGTGGCAACTTGTGTCTGCACTTCCTCCTTAGGGTTCACTCACGCCATGTCCACTGAGATGCTTTGACTTGCGTTGATCAACTTAAGCTAAAAGCAAGGACGCATGAGGTGTATATATAAAAACAAGTTGCTATAGAAATAGTTACATAGTTACATAGTTAGTAAGGTTGAATAAAGACACCAGTCCATCCAGTTCAACCTGAGTATCATCGGTCCCTACCCTCAAGGAGCCAACAATCCAAGGTCCCCAACTTACATTTATATTATAGGGCCATTTTTTTTTTTTTTTGGACAGAAGCCAATTAACCTACAAGCATGTCTTTGGAGTGTGGGAGGAAACAGCAATTACACAACCGTCACAAATGATCCCCTTAAAGTGATTGTAAAGTCTTTTTTTTCTATTAAAATAACAAATAACATTGCACAGAGCAGCCCAGATCCTTCTCTTCTCCGGTCCCTTGGCTGGAGCTCCTGGCCCCTTTCTCCTGTTGAGTGCTTCCACAGCAAGCAGCTTGCTGTGGGGGCACTCGAGCCGAGCTGCAGCTCCGTGTACCCATCCAGAAACAGAGCCGTGGTTCAACCCCGCCCCCTCTCTCTCCTGATTGGCTAACTGAGTTTGATTGACAGCAGCAGGAGCCAAAGGTGCTGCTGCTGTGTCTCAGCTAATCAGGAGGGAGAGTCCCAGAGTCCCAGCCGGCCGAGGCACTTGCGGACATCGCTGGATAGAGATGAGGCTCAGGTAAGTATTAGAGGGAATGGGGGGAGGGGGGGCTGCTGCACACAGAAGGCTTTTTATCTTAATGCATAGAATGCATTAACTACGTAGCAACCGGCCTATAGCCGAATGACGGCTACAGGGCGGTTGCTTAACTCTGGGAGGACGTCACTGTACGCCCTCCCAGAGTGAAATACCCCGCAAAACTCTGCAATACTCCGCAATACTCTGCCATACTCTGCAATACCCAGCCATACTCTGCAATACCCAGCCATACTCTGCAATACCCAGCCATACTCTGCAATACCCAGCCATACTCTGCAATACCCAGCCATACTCTGCAATACCCAGCCATACTCTGCAATACCCAGCCATACCCAGCCATACCCAGCCATACCCAGCCATACCCAGCCATACTCAGCCATACCCAGCCATACCCAGCCATACCCAGCCATACTCTGCAATACTCGGTGATACCCAGCCATACTTTGCCATACCCAGCCATACCCAGTCATACTCGGCGATACCCTGCCATACTCAGCCAAACCCAGCCATGCTCAGCCATACTCTGCCATGCTCAGCCATACTCTGCCATGCTCAGCCTCTGTATGTGGCCAGGCTGTGGAAGTCTCACACATGTGGTATCACCGTACTCAGGAGGAGTAGGGAAATCTGTTTTGGGGTGTCATTTTTGGTATGTACATGCTATGTGTTAGAAATATTGTATAAATGGACAACTTTGTGTTAAAAAAAATGCATTTTAACCACTTCCCGCCCACTGTCATTCAACGTCCTTGACTTTGTGCGGGGATATCTGAATGATGCCTGCAGCTACAGCCGGCAATTTTTTTCAGCCGGCGATTCGCTACACCATAAAAATGATCATAGCGGACGTCCCCCACTCTCCCCCCCTTCCGCCACCCTCCGGTGCTTCTACCGACTCACCACTACGATCAAAGCCAGGATCGTTTTTTGTTTTTTTATTGCAGGCTTCCCAGCCTAGAGGTGAGATGTGGGGTCTTATTCACCCCATAGCTCACTGTAAAGAGGACCTGTCTTGCCATATTCCTATTACAAGGGATGTTTACATTCCTTGTAATAGGAATAAAAGTGATCAAAAAATGTATTTTTTGGAAAAAAAGCATCAAACTAAAATAAATAAAGTAATATAAACAATTAAAAAAAAAAATATTTTAAAGCGCTCCTGTCCCTGCGTGCTCGCATGCATAAGCGAACGCATATTCAAGTCCCGCCCACATATGAAAACGGTGTTCAAACCACACATGTGAGGTATCGCTGCAATCGATAGAGTGAGAGCAATCATTTTGGCCATAGACCTCCTCTGTAACTCAAAACATGTAACCAGTAAAAAATTTTAAAGTGTCGCCTATGGGGATTTTTAAGTAGCAAAGTTTGGCGCCATTCCACGAGCGTGTGCAATTTTGAAGGGTGACATGTTGGGTATCTATTTACTTGGCATAACTTCATCTTTCACATTAGGCAAAAACATTGGGCTAACTTTACTGCTTTGTTTTTTTTTTTTTTTTTAAAGCACAAAACTGTTTTTTTTCCAAATGATTTTTACATGTAGGAGAGAAATGTCAGAATTGGCCTGGGTGCTCCAGAACGCCTGAAGGTGCTCCCTGCATGTTGGGCCTCTTTATGTGGCCACGCTGTGTAAAAGTCTCACACATGTGGTATCGCCGTACTCGGGAGTAATAGCAGAATGTGTTTTGGGGTGTAATTTGTGGTATGCATATGCTGTGTGTGAGAAATAACCTGCTAATATGACAATTTTGTGAAAAAAAAAGAAAAAAAAAATCTTGATTTTGCAAAGAATTTTGGGAAAAAATGACTTCAAAAAACTCACCATGCATCTTTCTAAATACCTTGCAATGTCTTTTTTCCAAAAAGGGGTCATTTGGGAGGTATTTGTACTTTTCCGGCATGTTAGGGTCTCAAGAATTTAGATAGGCTGTCAGTACTTCAGGTGTGATCAATTTTCAGATATTGGCACCCTAGCTTTTGGACTCTATAACTTTCACAAAGACCAAATAATATCCACCGATTTGGGTTATTTTTACCAAAGATATGTAGCGGTATAAATTTTGGCCAAAATATATGAAGAAAAATTACTAATTTGCAAAATTTTATAACAGAAACAAAGAAAAATGCATTTTTTTACAGAATTTTCGGTCTTTTTTCTTTTATAGCGCAAAAACTAAAGAACCCAGCGGTGATTAAATACCACCAAAAGAAAGCTCTATTTGTGTGAAAAAAAGGACAAAAATTTCATATAGGTACAGTGTTGCATGACTGAGTAATTGTCATTCAAAATGTGACAGCACTGAAAGCTGAAAATTGGTCTGGTTATTAAGTGCCCAGTGGCCAAGTGGTTAAAATAAAAAGCCTTCTGACTTTACAATCACTTAAATTTGTCTAATATTTGTATTTCCTATGATTGTCAGCTCCATCTAGTGGCCATAATGTGGTACTTTCCTTAATATGCATTATCAGCAATATCGGATTATGGCCACTAGATGTAGCTGATGATCATAGAAAATAAACATATTAGACACATTACAGGGATTATTTGCAAGTACTGTGCGAATGCTATAGCATTTTTTGCAGCCATTTTTTTTATAAATAGATTACATAGAAGCAATTGTTTTCTATGTGCTCTGCTACACCATACAGGTCTGTTGTGGTGCATGGCATAAAAATGCAGTATACACTATATGCATAACACATCCTGCCGTTCGAATTTTCATGTGATGGTGAGGTCTATGCAGAAAAAAAGCACATTTAAAAATGAAGCTTAAGTCCCAGTAAAACGTAATGCAGTGCAACATATTAAAAATGTATGTGTGCATGTGTCACCGCACATTCATTTTCTGTGCAATTCATACTGTAGTGTAAAGAAGCCCTAACAGTCACAGCAAAGATGTCTTTGAATCCTCTACAGAGGTCATTTTTGTTCCTGCCGTATACAGTATCAAGCACTGAACATGGACAAGCATGACATATGCATAGTTGCCAACATTGTAAAAAAAAAATGTGGGACACTTTTGTGGCTGTAGGCGGAGCCGTACAATAATTAGGGGGCGGGGAATTCGTTTGTAGGCGTGGCTTACCACAAATATACAAGTGCGGCGCGCTTTGCGTGCCACAGCGAAAAATGGGAGTGGTTTACGTGACATAGTGGGCGTGACTTAAATGGGCGTGGCTCAAGAGGGTGTGGTTAGAGTCTGAGATGAATAAGGGATGGAGAGGGAGAGAGGGGGGGGAGGGGGAGAGGGGGAGAGGGATTAGAGGGGGAGAGGGAAATGACGGGAGCAGCCCCAGATCCTACACAATAAAAATATGTGTATTCTATAAAGTTTAACAATCAGCAGATAAAGATACTCCAAACACCTGGTGTTAGCACTTCAATTATCCCGGCACCATGGTTATTATGGTGTCAGGATGATTGAAGTGCATTATTTCTATTATTACATTGTAATATAAAATGAAATCATTCAACTCACCAAAATGCAGAATCAGTGGGATCCCTGAGCGTGTCACTAGCCACGTCGCCTGCCACCAGCCGTCCGTCCTTGCGTCAGATGTCCCAGCAGAGCCCCCCCTTACATCAGATGTCCCCAGCGGAGCCCCCCTCACACCAGGAGTCCCCAGCAGAGCCCCCCTCACACCAGGAGTCCCCAGCGGAGCCCCCCTCACACCAGGAGTCCCCAGCGGAGCCCCCCTCACACCAGGAGTCCCCGGCGGAGCCCCCCCTCACACCAGGAGTCCCCGGCGGAGCCCCCCCTCACACCAGGAGTCCCCGGTGGAGCCCCCTCTCACACCAGGAGTCCCCGGTGGAGCCCCCTCTCACACCAGGAGTCCCCGGCGGAGCCCCCCCTCACATCAGAAGTCCCCGGCGGAGCTCCCCCTCACATCAGGTGTCCCCAGTGGAGCCCCCCTCACATCAGGTGTCCCCAGCGGAGCTCCCCCTCACATCAGGTGTCCCCGGCAGAGCCCCCCCTCACATCAGGTGTCCCCGGCAGAGCCCCCCTCACATTAGGTGTCCCCGGCAGAGCCCCCCTCACATTAGGTGTCCCCAGTGGAGCCCCTCACATCAGGTGTCCTCAGTGGAGCCCCCCTCACATCAGGAGTCCCCGGCGGAGCTCCCCCTCACATCAGGTGTGCCCAGCGGAGCTCCCCCTCACATATCAGGTGTCCCCGCAGAGCTCTCGCTCACAACAGGTGTCCCCAGTGGAGCCCCCCTCACATCAGGTGTCCCCAGTGGAGCTCCCCCTCACATCAGGAGTCCCCGGCGGAGCCCCCCTCACATCAGGAGTGCCCGGCGGAGCTCCCCCTCACATTAGGTGTCCCCAGTGGAGCCCCCCCTCACATCAGGTGTCCCCAATGGAGCTCCCCCTCACATCAGGAGTCCCGGGCGGAGCTCCCCCTCACATCAGGTGTCCCCAGTGGAGCCCCCCTCACATCAGGTGTCCCCAGTGGAGCCCCCCCTCACATTAGGTGTCCCCAGTGGAGCCCCCCCTCACATTAGGTGTCCCCAGTGTAGCCCCCCCTCACATCAGGTGTCCCCAGTGGACCCCCCCTCACATCAGGTGTCCCCAGTGGACCCCCCCTCACATCAGGTGTCCCCAGTGGACCCCCCCTCACATCAGGTGTCCCCAGTGGAGCCCCCCTCACATCAGGTGTCCCCAGTGGAGCCCCCCTTGCATCAGGTGTGTGTCCCCAGTGGAGCCCCCCCCTCACATCAGGAGTCCCACAGCGGTGCGCCCCCCCCACCTCAGAGGTGTCCTAAGCATAGCTAGATCCGCCGCCCCTTTCCATATCAGACTGGCAGCGGGGCGGGGGGGTAGGCGGGGCGAGGCGGGGCAAGGCGGAGTGGGACGGAGGGTGGGCGGCGACGCGGAGCTCCCCCTCACATCAGGTGTCCCCAGTGGAGCCCCCCTCACATCAGGTTTCCCCAGTGGAGCCCCCCCTCACATCAGATGTCCCCAGTGGAGCTCCCCCTCACATCTGGAGTCCCCGGCGGAGCCCCCCCTCACATCTGGAGTCCCCGGCGGAGCCCCCCCTCACATCAGGAGTGCCCGGCGGAGCTCCCCCTCACATTAGGTGTCCCCAGTGGAGCCCCCCTCACATCAGGTGTCCCCAGTGGAGCTCCCCCTCACATCAGGTGTCCCCAGTGGAGCCCCCCTCACATCAGGTGTCCCCGGCAGAGCTCCCCCTCACATCAGGTGTCCCCGGCAGAGCTCCCCCTCACATCAGGTGTCCCCAGCAGAGCTCCCCCTCACATCAGGTGTCCCCAGTGGAGCCCCCCTCACATCAGGTGTCCCCAGTGGAGCCCCCCCTCACATCAGGTGTCCCCAGTGGAGCCCCCCTCACATCAGGTGTCCCCAGTGGAGCCCCCCTCACATCAGGTGTCCCCAGTGGAGCCCCTTCACATCAGGTGTCCCCAGTGGAGCCCCCCCCTCACATTAGGTGTCCCCAGTGGACCCCCCTCACATCAGGTGTCCCCAGTGGAGCCCCCCTTGCATCAGGTGTGTGTCCCCAGTGGAGCCCCCCCTCACATCAGGAGTCCCACAGCAGTGCGCCCCCCCCACCTCAGAGGTGTCCTAAGCATGGCTAGATCCGCCGCCCCTTTCCATATCAGACTGACAGCGGGGTGGGGGGGGTAGGCGGGGCGGGGCGAGGCGGGGCAAGGCGGAGCGGGGCGGAGGGTGGGCGGCGACGCAGGAGCTCCGTCTAGCCCCCCCAGCCGTCTTCCTGAACTTCATTAAAATGGCGGCCGGCGGAGACAATGTCTCCGCCGGCCGCGGACCTCTAGCGGCTTCGAAATTCGAGAACCGGATTTCTCGGGACAATCAGGACTTCATTCAAAGATGATAGATGAGTCCATGAGGACTCATCTATCATCTTTGAATGAAGTCCTGATGATAGATGAGTCCATGAGGACTCATCTATCATCTTTGAATGAAGTCCTGATCGTGTTTAGGTCACCCATTAATGCACACTCATTGCGTACACTTTGAAGGCCGGTCTGGGGATTATAACATCATTTCCGGCCCTTTTCCCCTCTCTGCAGGTCACTTCCTGGTGTGATCAAACGGAGACCGGAGGTGATGTACGCATGCGTCGTTTTTTGATGACGTTACCGCGCTGGACCACGCCGCGCGCATGCGTGAGCGCGGTCTCTATTAGACTATGGGGGATGTGATTGAGGTTGAGACGCACAGTTGCGGCCTCGCCCTTCATTGATGTCACCGCGCTGAACTACGCTGCGCGCATGCGCGAGCGTGGTTTTTTATCGTAATATACGTTAGGGGGGATGTCACTGATGTGGTGATGCAGAGTCACGGCCTCCCCCTCCATACACCCACTAAGAGGTCATAAGGGGTAGTAACAAGTGGAAGTGGGAGGTTCTGGATGCCGGGACTCTGCATCATGTCTCCTCCTGAAGCACATGACACCATTAGACCTATGGGAATGGAATCATTTGAAAGAGAGGCTTGGAAGGCACTCAGCATCATGTCTCCTCCTGAAGCACATGACACCATTAGACCTATGGGAATGGAATCATTTGAAAGAGAGACTTGGAAGGCACTCAGCATCATGTCTTCTCCTGAAGCACATGACACCATTAGACCTATGGGAATGGACTTTGCATCATGTCTCCTCCTGAAGCACATGACACCATTAGACCTATGGGAATGGAATCAATTGAAAGAGAGGTTTGGAAGGCATTCAGCATCATGTCTCCTCCTGAAGCACATGACACCATTAGACCTATGGGAATGGAATCATGTGAAAGAGAGGCTTGGAAGGCACTCAGCACCACGTCTTCTCTTGAAACACATGACACCATTAGACCTATAGGAATGGAATCATTTGAAAGAGAGACTTGGAAGGCACTCAGCATCATGTCTTCTCCTGAAGCACATGACACCATTAGACCTATGGGAATGGACTTTGCATCATGTCTCCTCCTGAAGCACATGACACCATTAGACCTATGGGAATGGAATCATTTGAAAGAGAGGTTTGGAAGGCATTTAGCATCATGTCTCCTCCTGAAGCACATGACACCATTAGACCTATGGGAATGGAATTATTTGAAAGAGAGGTTTGGAAGGCATTCAGCATCATGTCTTCTCCTGAAGCACATGACACCATTAGACCTATGGGAATGGAATCATGTGAAAGAGAGGCTTGGAAGGCACTCAGCACCACGTCTTCTCTTGAAACACATGACACCATTAGACCTATGGGAATTGAATTACATGAAAGAGAGGCTTGGATAGCACTCGGGTCCGCCATTTTGGATGACCCCGGAAGTGCCAATGCAAACAAGCCTGGGAGCTGGATTCTCATCAGAGGGGTCTTTGTCCCTATATAAAGGAGTCTGGCTGCAGTGGGCAAGTACCCCAGACGAAGTCTTGTATGACGAAATGCGTCGGGAGGACTCCACTGCCGCCATTTTACTTGCAAGCGCTTTTTATTCTGAAATGTAAGTGTTTTTCCTTTTAATAAATTTTTTATGGTTTACGGAATTACGCTATGAGCCCCTTCTTCATTACATGTGGGTAATGTCCGTTGGTGTCCGAGCTTCCATATGAAGAAGACCTCTTTGGGATAGCAACGTTACAACTTCACCATTCACCAGCCCTTGGTTCCCTACCTTCATTGCCAGTGAGCAATCCAAGCCTGTTTGACCCATATAGCGTATGCTAGGTGGGTCCCAACTTTCTGGTAAGCCTCCAGTCATCCTAGGTGGCGGTTTCGCACAAGGGTCTGTCAGCACATGTTGGATTACATACAGAAATCTCTCACGAGTATATGTTTTGGAATTTATCACCATTGCGAAATTTATGTTCACCTTATCTGCACATTCAGTTTTGGACTTTATCGCCATTTTTACATCCTGTTATCACTTTTGGTGACCCTAAGGCTTTATAACATAAGTGTTCTATATGTATGAATGTTCACAAAGTATACAAAACACTATCTTTTCACAATTCATTTTGCTATTATATGTGGTATAGCAATATTTTCTTTCTCATTTTTTAGCGCTACACTTGGTTATATATGATTTATTACAAATTTTCTATTTGTTGTGTTAGCTGCTTACATCTATGACTTTTTTGGAGTAAGCGCATGGTTTATAGATTTTTTATGAACAGGGCCTTATGGCCCGTACACACGATCCAAAAAACGGACGAAAAATACTGATTTTGATGCGATCGTACGATAATCGGATCATTAGTACGGACAGTTAGACAGTTCATCCGATATTATCCAATGGGACGAGCATGAAAAAATAATTTGTATGATACTAGATCATACGATTTTCGTTTAATCAGTACATTTGTCGTCCTAAAATACAATACAAATACACTACAAGACATGACATCACTTCCGATTTTTTATTCTGTCGTACGAGAATTTTCGTAACTTTAGTAAACTCTCCATTATTGATATGCGACTCGCATCCAAAAAAAATATGGACGATCTGTCGCCCGATTTTCGGATCTTCTGTATGGGCCATTAGTCAACTAAGTCCGGGGTAAACAGCCAAAACTCAGTTGAAAAGGTGCCCTGAGGTAATTAAATGAACAAGTTGGAATCACAGATATAAAATAGCAATGCACATAGGAACAGACAATAAATGAATGAATATCTAAAGAACACCAATATTTGTTGTATATACTATCATTGTAAAAAGGGGAACCCCAGGTTGGCCTATTTTACCTTTAATCCTAATAAGAGACTATTCTGGATCTTAGGGGTGTGTCCCTTTAAATAGCAACAGTATAACAATGTCTAGGATGCAAGGCCTCGCAATGATCTTCACCGGCAAGTTGGAGCTCATAGAACAAGAATCCTGAATGTGGCACAGTGGTATGTGGTCAAAGCAAAACAGCTGTGCCTGGCTATTTGTAATCCTTAGAATAATTCCAGGTATAAGGTGTCTGTATACAATGTTCTGTGAGATAGGATAAAGCAATTCCAGGTGTAAGGGGTCTATATACAGTGTTCTGTGAGATAGGATAAAGCAATTCCAGGTGTGAGGTGTCTATATACAGTGGATGCCCTCTCACCAAACTGAAGAACAGTGTGGGAATCTCCTGAAGAGCGATCCAAGTCAATGCATCATTCTGCAGACCGGCTGCTGGGACCATGAGTCGCCTGATCCAGCAGGTTACGGCGACGCTGCGGTGATGTCCCCTTGTGTAGCAAGTGACGTTGGACCCACCTGGGTCGGAGCTGGTATCGCCATGTCAGGGCCTAGTCTGCTATCCCTTTTTAAAGCCTCTCCCAGAGTTTTTTCTTTGGAGCAGATGGCATGCTGGGATGTGTAGTCCAGGGATAGTTCTGCAGAATCATGATGTCTGTTCAGGAGACTACAGTCCCCACACTGCTCTCTGCTGGGCTCAGGAAGATGATGCAAGTAATTTCAAGCCCAGCACTAGAGGAACACAGGGACAGTCAAAGAAGGGAGAGGGTAAGTCTGCAGTGCCAGATAACTGTATTCCGATGTCAGCTACATGTATATAGGGCTCACAACCTTTTGAGACCAGGGCCTAGTAAATCCTTCCAAAACCTCCCATTCACAACATAAAAAAATACAGTTTTTATACCGTACCCAATAAAAGAATGGGAAAATATGTATTGAAAACCTGGAAATCTCTAAATGGGACTGGGTATTACTGTGAGGGTTGGGGTTGTGGAGTGGCTTTAGAGAACTCTGCAGCAGATTTGGTGGCTCTGTAGGGGATGAGGTTTCTGGAAGGGGCTGAAGAGCACTGTGGTACACTGTTTTAGGTTGGGGGCACTATGGAGGGCTAGAAGCTCTGTAGCAAGCTTAAGGGCTCTCATGGAGCCTGTAGGCAACGTGAAGCACTATAGGAAGTTGAGGGGCACTATGAGAGATGGGAGGCACTGTGGTTGGATAAGAGATCAGCAGCTGGCTGAAGGCCCAAGAGAAGGGAGGACACAGGCCTGGCAGTAGGCTGTAGCCTGCTGGTTGAGAACCACTGATATAGGGTGCCTAGCAGGGCTTTAGTGCCTGAAAACTGCTGTAAAGTGACTGAACCTTAAAGCAAACTCATGACTCATGGCTAAATATTTACATTTTATTAACAAGCAGTAAATTCGCTTTAAAACAAGTCCTCATTGACCTCTGTAGCTGCAGACACTCTTAAACAATCCGTCCTCAAAGTTCACAGCAGAAGCACTGATTTCTTTCCAGCAGAACACTTTATCTTGCTTCCTCTTCCAAAACTCCTGCTTTGTGTTTTTGAATAAGAAATTAGATTGGAAAGCTGTTAAATCACTGCTAGGAGGGAGAATTAGGTCTAGTAGAACAGCGGAGAGAACAACTTGGAAACTTTCAGTGCTTCTGCTGTAAACATTGAGGATGATCTGATCCACAGTGCCTGTAGCTGCAGAGCTCTTTGAGGGTTTGTTTTTAATAAGTACTTGTTATAAATGTGTAAATCAGGGGTGTCCAAACTGCGGCCCCAGACAACTACAGTGCCTTGAAAAAGTGTTCATACCCCTTTGAAATTTTTCACATTTTGCCATGCTACAACCAAAATCTTAAATGTATTTCAATGGGATTTTATGTGATAGACCAACACATAATTGTGAAGTGGAAGGAAAATGATAAATGGTTTTCAAAATTCTTTACAAATAAATATCTGAAAAGTGTGGCGTGGATTTGTATTCAGCCCCCTTTACTCTGATACCCCTAACTAAAATTTAGTGGAACCAATTGCCTTCAGAAGTCACCTAATTAATAAATAGAGTCCACCTCTGTGTAATTTAATCTCAGTACAAATACAGCTGTTCTATGAAGCCCTCAGAGGTTTGTTAGAGAACCTTAGTGAACAAACAGCATCATGAAGGCCAAGGAACACACCAGACAGGCCAAGGCTAAAGTTGTGGAGAAGTGTAAAACAGGGTTAGGTTATAAAAAAAATATTCCAAGCTTTGGACATCTCACGGAGCACTGTTCAATTCATCATCTGAAAATGGAAAGAGTATGGCATAACTGTAAACCTACCAAGACATGGCTATCCACCTAAACTGACAGGCTGGGCAAGGAGAGCATTAATCAGAGAAGCAGCCAAGAGTAACTCTGGAGGAGCTGCAGAGATCCACAGCTCAGGTGGGAGAATCTGTCCACAGGACAACTATTATCCACAAATCTGGCCTTTATGGAAGAGTGGCAAGAAGAAAGCCATTGTTTAAAGAAAGCCATAATTAATGTCATCAATTTTAGGCAGCACCTATATTTGTGAGCATATATCTTCAAGGATGAAGCACAAGAAGGGCAAAATTAGTACCAAAATATCTGATGAGCACCTTGAGAATTCATTGAGAATTGCTATTACATCCATCAAACCAGATATTGATGCTTTACTTTATCAAAAATGCACTAGTTTTATGTTGCCCTCTTTTACTTTTGTAATAAAAAAAAAAATTACAAAAAAATGATTGTTAACTTGTCAGTGATCGTTAACTTGTGACCTGTCGGACTTTTTCTGCTCATCAGCTATCGTTATTGGTGTATTTTATGTGCAGCCCAAGACAATTTCTCTTTTTGCAATGTGGTTCAAGAAGGTCAATAAGTCGGACATCCCTGGTGTAAATACTTAAATGTCTGTATGTCTGTACTGGCCAACTTTGCAAAATATAACCTCCTGTGTCTGCCTTTTTTATGTTAACATTGAAAAAAAAAAAACGCTAACGCTGAAAAACGCTAATAAGTGCTAAAAACACTATTGCAAAAACGTTGAAAAACTCGCTGCAAAGCTACTGGCATTTTTATAACATTATTTTAACGTCCAGTGTGCATGAGGCCTTAGTCTTATCACTAAAATGAGCAAGGAAGTTATCTGCACCATGTACCTAACTAATCATTTGCACTTATTTCATAATCATTTTTATGTTGCACTGCACTTGTGTAGTCAATGTAGATCACAAGCTAACTAAAACAGCCTTTTTCAACCTTCTAACCTTGAAATAACTATCAGAACTCAGGAACCTAGCTAAAAATGAATGTATTAACAGCTCATGTACAATAAAGCAGAACAATAATCACCTCACTTCCAGCGATGCAGTGTCCGCGAGCTCCCCGCTCGGCTGCTGACATTTAGGTTTAGATTGCCGCCCGCTGTCATTGGCCAGGTGGAGATGACATCACTCAGTCAGAATCAGCATGCAGTCTCACTGTACAATGGAGGACAGGCAGGAAAGTAGCTTTAATGCAGAAGAGACAAAGCATGGGCTCTTCTGCATTAAAAATCCCACCTGTCCGCCAATTTTATTTCCTTAGGCCAGGTTCACACTGGTGCAGGATGTGCGTCTCGCGTTTGCTCAAATATGGCAGCCCATTCATTTGAATAGGCTGCTGTGCCATATGAACGGCACAAAAAAAGCACATGGCCCTTTTTTAAAAAATGCAGCTGCAGGGAATCTGCATGGTCTTTTCAACCATGCGCTTTCCCTGTGGTTCCCACACCCGGAATTGCGCTGCAGGATGAGATGCGTGGGGGTGCCATTCAGAATGAATGGCAGCCCCGCATGTCTGGCAAGAGCATTACAATTCAGCTGCAGGTATCGATGCGATTCCCGCACCCACAATGCACAGTGCGGGCTAGTGTGAAGCTAGCCTTAGGCTAAAGTTCCATTTTAATGATATTAGTGAGTTGAAGAAATTTTTAAATATAGAATGTGGTATACCTAGAGTATTTGACACCCAGCAGGGATCATTCACAATGCCTCCTTCTATAAACAAAAAGATTATTTTCAGTTACAATCCTGAAATCAAATAAATATTAGTAATAATACAACTGCGATAATGGTAAAAAAAAAAAAAAAACATAAAATGAGAATTGTTGCATACAGAATTGCCCCATTACATTGGCAATTAATGTAGATTACCCTTACCTTGATAACCATTGGAGCAGTGCCCCTTATTGGTTTATTCTGTTGGTCAGTGTAGAAATTAGCTTTTACAGTGGATGTCAGTAGAACATTGTCTCCTTACACTGTGGTCATTGTAGGCAGGAGGTCAAACCACCATTGTTCACTACTCAAGACAACCCACTGACAACCTCAGGAGGAACCCTAGCGTTCAAAAGAACCCTGGTTGAGAAAGGCTATCCCAGAAAAATGCATTACCTACATACTGTAAGTTTAGAGACTGTTTAGACAGCATTGGGGAGATTTACTAAAACTGGCACACACAGATCTGGTGCAGCTGTGCATAGTAACCTATCAGCTTCTAGGCTGTATTGTAAAAGCTTAATTGAACAAACTGAAGTTAGAAGTTGATTGGTTACTATGCACAGCTGCACAAGATTCTGTGTGTACCAGTTTTAGCAAATCTTCCCCCATATATCTCCACATAAAGTAAATTATGTATTATGCCAATGTTGATGTAACATGACATTCAGTTTTCTAAATTCCAAAATAAAATGCTTTTTCCTCCTTGAACAAAAAGGATATCGCTTCTTGACTGGCGAAGAATCGGTATGAAAGACAAGAATAAAACTAAACATTCCGTAGTAAATCCTTATAATTAACAATTAAAACCTGGTATGTGAGTTTCCAGCAGACGGAGCCTTCTCTGTAACTTGTGCCTCTTCAAAGTCACAGGAGAAACAATGTTTTCAAAGCATGCATTTATTTCTATTATTTCAAAGCGGATGGAATTCTATGAAAGTTCCAATTTCTTCTTCAAGCTGCATAAAATTATGAATTATTTCAACTAATTTAGATTCCTGAAGAAGCTTTTATTCATCCTATTATGCCGCAAGGTTTTGTCTAGAACTTTTTCCTTTATCCCCACATGCTACAAACTGCTAGCTGGAGGTTTAGTAAATGAGAAACATTGCAGAAGGCTATTTTGAAAGCAGGAAAAATATTTTTAAAGAAGAATATTTTTAAAGATTTTTACTTCATCATCATAATTTTGAAACCACTAACAGTAGTGTAAAAGTTGCTTAGTAAGAGTTGCATATCAGGTAAGCCAGTGGTCTCAAAAATGTGGCCCGGATGCGGCCCTTTGCTTGCCTTTTTCCGGCCCTTGGAGCACTTTTTTCCCACTGATATAAGACACTTTATCTCCCTCTCACACCGAAAATGGGGTATAACTCCTACCACTGACATCAACAACAGGGCACTATTTCTCCACTGACACCAATAATGGGACACTATTCCTCCCACTGACACCAATGATGGGATACTATTCCCCGCACTAATACCAACGATGGGGCACTATTCTTTCCACTGATACCAATGATGGGGCACTATTCATCCCACTGATACCAATGATGGGGCACTATTCATCCCACTGACACCAACGATGGGACACTATTCATCCCAATGACACCAACAATGGGGCACTATTCCTCCCACTGATACCAATGATGGGAAACTATCCCCCCCCCACTGATACCAATGATGGGGCACTATTCATCCCACTGACACCAACGATGGGGCACTATTCCTTCCACTGATACCAATGATGGGGCACTATTCTTTCCAATGATGGGCACTATTCCTCTTACTGATAACAATGCTGGGCACTGTTCCTCTTACTGATACAAATAATGGGCACTATTCCTCTTACTGATAACAATGATGGGCACTCTTCCTCTTACTGATAACAATGATGGTGTCAAGGCTGGGCTCAGCCATTCCTTCTCTGAGCTGGCCGCTCAGCTGTCAGCTAATTGCCAGCTCCTATCTCTCCACAGTTACTCAGCTGTTGATGATATCCTGCTCGTCAATCCTGCCTACTTAAGCCTTCCAGTCCAGAGGTTCTCTGCCTTCGCCTTGGTCAACATCAAAGAAACGATCGCCTGTATTCCTGTTCAAGACTTGCTTTGCTGACATCCCTTCTGGCTACAGATCCTGCTTGCTGTTCCACTACATTGATCCCTCACTTCTGGCTTGGCTGACCATCCGTTCCGGTTACTGAACTTTGGCTATGTTTTGACTACGCTTGTTCTTTTTACTTTTATTATTAAACAAGTGTGATTTAACCGTACTTCTGTCTCGGTCTGATTTCATGGTCTTTGATAGTAGGCGAAGGCCATGAATTCAGAAGATGCAGTCAATCCACTTGGTAATATTTTTTGCAGATTGGATGAACTGGATCAGCGCATGGATCAGTTTGCCATGGTGTTACAAACGCTCCTGATTGCACGGCTCAGCTGGAATCTCCCACTATGGCCACCCCAGTACAACCTATGTTGCAGGTCGACCCTGCTGCTCCAGTCTCTGTGCAGGCACCCGCCTCGAGTATTACCTCTATAAGAGGTATATCTGGTTACGCTCCGCTTCCCCAGCAATTTGGGGGAGATCCAGTCCAATGCAGAGGGTTTCTCAACCAGGTTGAGATATACTTTGAGATGCTGCCCCAGGCGTTTCACACGGACAGAAGCAAAGTAGGTTTTGTGATATCTTTGCTTTCTGAGAGAGCCTTGGCCTGGGCAAACCCTCTATGGGAGACACAAAAACCTGTTGTCTTGAGTTACCCTGAGTTTGCGGCTTCATTTAAAAGGGTATTTGACGTTCCTGCATGCTCCACTTCTGCTGCCAAGTGCCTCATGTCCATAAAACAGTACGAGAACTGTTGCCATTGAATTCCGTACTCTGGCAGCAGAGGTTGCGTGGAACAATGAGGCCCTCGTGGCTGCTTTTTCTCATGGTCTCTTGGATACCATCAAGGATGAGATAGCAGCCCAAAATATACCCACTGAGCTGGAGAAGTTAATCACGTTTGCTATCCTCATTGACTCCAGACTCAGAGAAAGACTCTCTTTTAAGGAGCACTTGCGGAAGCCTCCTCTATGTTTGTCTCCGAGCTTTGCAGTCCCACCCATACCTCCCTCACCTTCCATGCCTCCTGGTACCGAGTCAGTCAGTGAAGGTGAACCCATGCACTTGGGTTTCACATGTCTCTCTGCGGATGAGAGAACCTTTAGGAGGAGGGAGAGATTGTGCCTTTATTGTGGCCAGACAGGTCACTTTTTGAAATCTTGTCCTACCCGTCCAGGGAACGCCTGAATCTTGAGGTCCTGTCACTGACAGACCTTAGGTGGCAATGTTTCATCCCCAGTTATCCAGAAGGATAAGCCCCTGGTTTCGGTCACCCTTTCTTGGGCTGAGTCGTCCGTCAAGATACAGGCTCTAATCGACTCTGGGGCTGCAGGCCTGTTCATTGATGCTGCCTTTGTATCAAAACACTCGATTCCGCTGCAGCTGCGTAACACTCCACTTGCCATTGAGGCTCTTGACGGGAGACCTCTACAGCCTGCCCATGTGACTCATGAGACGGTTCCATTGTCCATAACTGTAGGGGCTCTTCACCATAAAATAATCCAATTCCAAGTCATTTCCTCACCTAAGTTTTCGCTGGTTATTGGTTATCCTTGGTTACAGACACAACCCCTCTTTTGGCTCCGTGCTGAGGTTCTCTCCTGGTCACCACAATTCAGTGGGACATGCTTCCAGAAGGTAGCCAAGGTTCTGTGCACCTCTTCACTCTCCTCCCTGCCGGAGGGGTATGGCAATTTTAGCGATGTCTTTGACAAAGGTCAAGCCAGTAGTTTGCTCCACACTGACCGTATGATTGCGCAGTTGATCTTCAACCTGGTGCCATACCCCCTCTTGGCCGGGTTTACTCTTTGTCGGTCTTGGAGGATAAGGCCATGGAGGAGTATGTTGCAGACGCACTTTCTCGAGGTTTCATCCGCAAATCCTCGTCTGCTGCTGGTGCTGGTTTCTTCTTTTTGAAGAAGAAGAGAGGTGAACTGAGACCTTGTATTGATTATAGGGTTCTCAATCATTTCACGATTAAGAATGCCTATCCGATTCCGTTGATTAAGGAGTTATTTGACCACCTCAAGGGAGCAACGGTTTTCACGAAGCTTGATTTGAGAGGGGCATACAATCTCCTGAGGATTAAGGTGGGCGACGAGTGGAAAACTGCGTTTAATACCAGAACAGGCCATTACAAGTACCTCGTAATGCCTTTTGGCCATTGTATTGCCCCAGCAGTTTTCCAGGAATTTATTAACGATGTCCTCCAAGATTTGTTGCAGTTATGTGTGGTGGTTTATCTCGATGATATCCTCATATTTTCCAAGTCCCTGGAGAGCCACCACACAGATGCCTGTGGTGTGCTTCAGAAACTAAGAGAGAACAATCTCTATTGTAAACTGGAGAAGTGCGAGTTCCATCGTGAACAGGTTAAATTCCTGGGTTATGTCATTTCCACTGCTGGTTTTTTGATGGGCCCAGAGAAACGTTTGGTAGTTCTACAGTGGCCTCGACCTGTGGGTTTACGTCCTCTGGAGCGTTTCCTGGGCTTTGCCAACTATTATCGGAAGATTATTCGTAACTTCTCATCTCTGGTCAAGCCCCTGAATGATACGACCAGAAAGGACGATAACTCACAGAGTTGGTCTCCGGAGTCCATTAAGGCCTTTGAGAGTCTCAAGGCTGCCTTTGTTTCGGCTCCTGTGTTGGCACATCCTGATCCTATGTTACCTTTTATCCTTGAGGTTGATGCTTCTGAGACTGGTGTTGGTGCCCTTCTGTCTCAATGTCCTACCTCTGAGAGTGCTATGCATCCTTGTGGCTACTTTTCCAAGAAATTGTCACCTGTGGAGTGCATTTACGAGATTGGTGACAGAGAGCTGTTGGCAATCATTTTAGCCCTGAAAGAATGGAGACATCTCCTCGAAGGTTCCACTGTGACGGTTCTCATTCTTACTGACCATAAGAATCTCACATTCTTGTCTGAGGCTAAACGCCTCTCTCCCAGAAGGGCACGATGGGCTCTTTTCTTGTCAAGTTTTAATGACATTGTCTCATTCTTACCCGGTACTAATAATGTAAGGGCTGACGCTTTGTCACGACAATTTTCCCCCACTTCCAAGTTGGAGTCGGTTCCGGCTCCTGTGATTCCTCCTGATCGTATTCTGGCTACAATTCGCACCAGTCTCACGTCTCTTTTGGGTGACAAAATTCTTGCTGCTCAGGTCCATGCTCCTCCTGAGAAAACTTGTGACCGCTGCTTTGTCCCAGAGAGTCTCCGTACTGCTGTGCTCCAGACTTACCATTCTCCCAAGGCTGTTGGCCACCCTGGGAAGAATCAACTCTTTTCGGCCATTTCCCAACAATTCTGGTGGCCTAGTCGCTGATGTAACTGCCTTCGTAGTTGCCTGTTCAATGTGTACTCAGAGTAAGACTCCACTACACCTTCAAGTGGGCCTCCTACAACCCATACCCAGTGGAGAAAGGCCCTGGACCCACCTGTCTATGGATTTCATTGTGGAGTTACCCAACTCCCAGGGAAACACAGTTATCCTTATGGTGGTTGACCGGTTCTCAAAGATGTGTCATGGTATTCCACTTAAGAAGTTGCCCACTTCTAAGGAACTGGCTTCCATTTTTGCTCTGGAGATCTTTCGCTTACATGGGCTACCCAAGGTGATTATCTCGGACAGGGGGAGTCAGTTTGTGTCCCAGTTTTGGTGAGCCTTTTGTGCACAGTTGGGAATTCAGCTTGCTTTCTCCTCTGTGTCTCACCCGCAGTCTAATGGGGCCGCAGAACGAGCCAATCAATCCTTGGAGCAATTCCTACGTTGCTATATTTCTGACCATCATAACAACTGGTCAGACCTATTACCGTGGGCAGAGTTTGCTCACAACAGTGCCTTGAATTCTGCTTCCCGATTGTCCCCGTTTATGGCGAATTATGGTTTTCAACCTTCCATGTTGCCTGACTTGTTTTTTTCCGCAGAGTATTCCTGCATTAGAGGAGCATCTCGTGGTCTTCATTCCAATTGGGCACAAGTCCAGGAGGCTTTCCGACATGCTAATGATAGGTACAGACTCCATGCTGACCACAGACTCCTGCCTGCGCCTTCCTATCAGATTGGGGACAGGGTCTAGCTGTCATCTCGCAACCTCCGACTTCGTGTTCCCTCACTGAAGTTCACACCTCGGTTTATTGGGCCTTTCCGTATTCTTCGTAGGATTAACCCAGTGGCTTATGCATTAGACCTTCCTTTTAATATGCGTATTTCTAATGTATTTCATGTTTCCTTATTAAAACCTTTGGTCTGCAACCGCTTTACCACCTCGGTGCCACATCCTCACTCTGTACAGGTTGGGAACCATAAGGAGCATGAAGTACAGTCCATTGTTGTAACCCGTAGGTTCTGTGGGCGCATACAGTACCTGGTGCATTGGAAAGGGTACGGAGGAACGCACTTGGGTCTCATCCTCAGACGTACATGCCCCTGTCCTCCTCCGAGATTTCCATAGACGTTTTCCTCTCAAGCCTGGTGGTCCTCCGAGGGGGAGGGGTCATTGAAGAGGGGGTACTGTCAGGGCTGGGCTCAGCCCTTCCTTCTCTGAGCTGGCCACTCAGCTGTCGGCTAATTGCCAGCTCCTATCTCTCCACAGTTACTCAGCTGTTGATAATATTCTGCTCATCAGTCCTGCCTACTTAAACCACCCAGTCCAGAGATTCTCTGCCTTCGCCTTGGTCAACATCACAGAAACGATTGCCTGTGTTCCTGTTAAAGACTTGCTTTGCTGACATCCCTTCTGGCTCCAGATACTGCTTGCTGTTCCACTACATTGATCCCTGACTTCTGACTTGGCTGACCATCCGTTCTGGTTACTGAACTTTGGCTATGTTTTGACTACATTTGTTCTTTTTACTTTTATTATTAAACAAGTGTGATTTAACTGTACTTCTGTCTCGGTCTGATTTCATGGTTTCTGACAGATGGGCAATATTTCTTCCATGGACACCAAAGATTCATTGCATACTCCCTCTGAAGCCAGGACAATTTCTACTCCCAATGGCCACAGTCCGGCCCCCCTAAAGCCTGAAGGACAGTAAACTGGCCCTTTGATTCGAAAGTTTGGAGATTCCTGATGTAGGCAACAGAGCATAAATCCTGTGTTCTGTTAGCTTTGCCATTAAACTTAAACTCCACTAAAAATGAAAGTGGGACAGAGTTTGAATTTGAATTTAGTGTGTGCTGATTTACCATGACCACAACTGTGACCTCCTCTGTCACCAACATGACAGGCCAAGCTTAAAGCAGTGTTAAGCCTAAAAATAAAAATGTATTACATTTCAGCCCACCAATTCTTAGATGTGGTGATGGAATTCATTTTGTTTTTTGGGGGGCTTTTTACATTTAATTTCACCAAGTTTTCCTGCCAGTAAAACTGTAATGTTTCAATTTCCTTTAACAGACCAAGCTGTCCAGACAAAGTAGCAGTTAAAGCAGGACTTGACAAATTTGCTTTGAATCTAGGAGCCAGCTAAAAATGTTAGGAGCATTTTTTTCTTCACCTTGACGACCACCCTGATTTATGCAGGCAGACCACCGGGCCCCTCTCGGATCCGTGGGAGACCACATAAGACATGGGAACAAGCTTGAGTGTGTGTTCATAAGATCTCTGACTTTATTGAATACAACAGTAGTTTATATACCAGTAAAAATACATGTCTAAGGGTTTTTACAAACTTACACTTAGTACTTTCTTATCAAGAGTTAGACTGCTTGACTAGATAACAAGAAATAGCTGATGACTTGCTGAAACAGATTCAGCTTAACCACAGTATGTCATAGAGTGTGGTTCCATGCAAGCTTTTAAGCTGATTATGGCAAAACTCACACACACAAAAAGTTCACTTCTACTTTTATGTAAAATGGAATAGAATCTAAGATGGAGTCAGTTGTTTATACATTCTATTACAATCCCCTCTTAAGTCATGAACCTGACTTTCTCTCCACGGTAATATAATTAGCTTTCTTATCATAGTACATGTTAAGGTAGGCTTTATTAGCATCAGTGGGGTCAGGGATTTGGGTAGCTCTAACAATGATACACATTACAAGTTTGAAACATGCATATAAAAATAATAGAAATAGCAAAATCATTATAATAGTCATAGCAATGTCTTTCACCCATGAAAATATTCCTCCAAAATTAAATCCGACCAAATCCTTTGAAAGGATCCCAATTCTTTGCTATGTCTCCTGCTTCTATTTGTAATTTATCTACTTTTTTTCTGTAGTGTGAGGTTATGTCATAATAATCAGGTATTTCTATACTGGTATTATGTATCCAAGTACATCATTCATAGTCTTCAGTCATCTCACATAACCCTGTAAGGGCCGCACTCATACTTTCTATGGCCATGTCATGAAGTTCTAGTTGTTTTCTGATTGCTCTTGTTTCCAAATTTAACTTAGTGATGTCATTGAAATTTGTATCCAGTATTTCATCTAGTATCTTAGAATAATTATTTAATTTCTTCATCATATCAATCCCCCATCCTGTCCATGAGGGAAACCAAGCCCATGCCATGTCCTTTTCAAGAAACAATTCTCTTCATTATATGCTTAAGATGGTATCTTGGATGCATACTGGCCTCAAGTAGGTGATCTCCCTTATTGTTACCCATTACTCCCATAATCGGGACTAAAGAGGCCAAATAACACCATACTTGGACATGGAGGGAGACCCAGGAATAGCATACCTTCCCACGACACACATAGACACTTTGTCTTATTGCAAATGGTTTCTTAGCAATAAGCCCGTTAGTGTACTTGTCCTGTGTCGCGATTATGAATTGGTGTAGTATATCACTTACATTATCAGGGAGGGAAGAACAATTAGACAAGGTGTTGTTTAAATCAGGATCAGATATGTGGAACAGTGAACAGGCAGAGTTTCCCTTAGCTTTACATGTGGAAATGTTAAATATTGACCTACTGCATGTAGAGGGGTTAGTCTGTGTCTCATTCCCTAAATTAGAACACCAGTCAGGGGAATGACTTCTACCCATTGTTGGAAAAGTAACGATGTTGCTTACATATAAACTTGATATGTTGGTTAAAACAACGGAAGGAGTTCCATTTAAAAAAAGGGTGATATTTAAAGGTACAGCCATAAGGGGAATACAGGATGTACTAGGATTCAGTTTACTACATATCCAACATTTATCGTACCTTGATTTCTGGTAATAATTTTATTTGAATTTCAGAAGCAACATGTTGTCTGTAAAACTGTTTTAACTCCTTCATTATCTGTAAATCTATCTTGTGTATTATCAATGTTGTTATTAGGTGACCCACATATGCCTTTAAGGGCTCCCAAGTCCTCAGGATGATAAATACAATTAGTTATGATCCATGTAGGTAGGACACTATCAGAGGGATTAGGAACAGGAGGCAAAAGGCCTTCCCAGAAGTCTGTGGTGCAATAAGAGAGTTTATCTTTTTCAGAGTCTTGACCACCTGCTTCACTCACTGTTCGAGGATTTGTATCACCTGCTTCACCTCTCTGTGCTTTATCTTGATTCTTCTGTGTTTGGTTCACCTTCTTCACATGACTGGCATGAACCCAGGACTGTTGTCCCTTGGTAAGAAATGCGGTACGTGTGACAGCGATCACAGTGGTCGGGGGTCCGAACGGGTACTCTTGCTGCTTAGTACGATTCAGCTGTTGGACCACCAATATGCCTCCTACCTGGAAAGGGTGTGAAGGTTCCTGTGAAAAGAAAGGAGAGCTGCGAGCAACATTTCTTTCAACTCTGTCCAGAGTTTCATTGTTTTTCCTAATATACTCTCCCTGTATTACCGTACTTCTAGGTCCCCTCTTTCTAACATAAGTGGTTGTCTGGCCCACGGGGTGGGAAATGGCCTACCCATAAGGACCTCAAATGGAGAGTATCCTATTTTCTTAGAGGGGGTCATTCTTATTTTGGCCAAAACTGCTGGTAGGACTTTCTGCCACGTATGATATGTGCCTCCTGTTGCTTTTCTTATTTTATCTTTAATGGCTCTGTTCATTCTCTCAACAATACCTGAACTCTGCGGGTGGTAAGGTATATGAAGTTTCCAAAAAATTTTAAGTGCTTTCACTAAATCTTGTCACACTTTTGAAATAAAGGCAGGACCATTGTCTTTTTTTTTTTTTTTTTTTTTTTTTTTTTTTTTTTTTCTCCACTTCAGCGAAAATTTTCCGAGAGACATTATTTCAACTTTATGTGTCAAACTTTCTCTCTTCTCCTTTTTCACATCATTGTGGATTGTTTCCGTCACATCTTTATTATTTTTCCCTTCTAGGATATTCTTAAATATTTTTAAAAACCGGCGACAAACCGCCTTCTATAATTATAAACCCTATTATTATCTTATTCTCTCTCAGTTCCTCTTATTTCCCCCCACCCCCCCTCCCCCTCCCCTGTGTCTGGTCCGTTCCTTTATGTTATTTATTTATCCACTTGGCTCTGCACCTGTTCTTTCTTTTATCCTATCTAAATAAATATCCGAGACTTTGTAGTTTTTCCAACTTTCCCATCTACTATTATCCCCTTTCTCTCCTCCTTCCATTTTGTAGTGATAATCTATTTCCTTTAGCCAGTTTCTAATGTCTGGTTTTCCACTTTTTAGCCAATTCTTGGGAATTAAGGCCTTGGCCGCATTCAGGAGGTTAGGTATTATTGATTTTCTATATTGTTTCTTAGGTTTATTGTAGATATGGAAGAGGCATGTCCAAATATTTTGTTCTATTTCTTCTCCAGTTATTTCCTTTATGTTGTTTAACACTTCCTTCCAGTACTCCATTATTATTGGGCATTCCCACCATATGTGTATGATCGTTGCTATTTGGCCACATTTTCTCCAACACAAGGAGGTTCTATCTTGATGGAATCTGTGTATTCTTACTGGGGTCATATACCATCTTGATACTAGTTTATAATTCATTTCTATGGTCTTCATGTCCCAGGCCTTATTATATCCCATTTCTATCATTTTTTCCACTTTTTGGTTATCTATTTTTAAATTCATTTCTTTTTCCCATTGATTTATATATTCTGGTCTTTCTTGTGCTTCCAAATCTGTCAGTATACTATAAATTTTTGATGTTCCGTTTTTTAATGGTGTTTCATTGCTACATAGCTTTTCCAGTGCAGTTAATTTTGTTTCATCTCTCAGTGGGTGTGGTATTGTGCTTACTAGGTGCCTTATTTGAATATAATTCCATTCATTCATCTTCCATCCATTCCTTTCCTCTATTTCTACTCGTGTTCTTATTTTGCCATTTCTAGTGATATCTTTCAGTCGTGGGTTACCTATTCCTTGGATTTCAAATATTTCCCTCCCAGGGGTGAAGAGATTCGATCCTGTGAGTGCTAATAGTGGTGAATTATATTTCCATTCATTCTTTAAGTGAATGGTGTCCCAAATTTTAAATACATTTTTTGTTATTTCGTGCGTGTCGGTGTCCAATATTCTATATTTCCGTGGAATCCAAATATTCTTATGTAGTGTGGCTCCACTTATTGTGTTTTCCATTTCCACCCATTTTTTTTCATTTTTCTCATTTGTCCACTCTAACATTCGTGTTAAAACTATGGCTTTATAGTACCTACTTATATCTGGGACGGCAAGACCCCCATGCTCCTTTTTCCTTGTGATCAGCGTGTATTTAATTCTTGGTTTTTTATTAAGCCATATGTATTTTAGCAGGATTGTTTTAATTATTTTAAAAAAGCTCTGCGGGATTTTTACTGGTAACATCTGTAATCTGTAATTTATTTTAGGTAATATCGTCATCTTAAACATATTTATTCTTCCAATCCATGAAAGTGGCTGTATTCTTAACTTTTTCATTTCTTCTTTGACCTCATTGATCAGTGGAATAAAGTTTGCCTGATAAATTTTTTCGACTCTAGGAGTTATTTTAATTCCAAGGTAATTGAGTTCTTTTACCCAAGTGAATGGGAATTCTTTTTGTAAAAACTGAACTTCCTTTTCCTCTAGACCTATGTTTAATATTTCCGTTTTTATTGGATTAATTTTGAAGTTTGACAGTTCTCCGTATTTTTTAATTTCTTTCAGTATGTTTGGGAGTGACACTCTTGGGTTGGATACGTACATCAAGATGTCGTCCGCGTAGGCAGCGATCTTATGCTCTTTTCCTCCTAGTTTCGCTCCTTCTACCTCTTTGTTATTGCGGAGTGTTACTAATAGTGGTTCTAAGGCCAATACATATAATAGTGGAGACAGTGGACAGCCTTGCCGTGTTCCATTCTGCATCTTAATTTTTGGAGAGAGTCTACCGTTTACTTTTACGACTGCTGTCGGGCCATTATACAAATTTGTTATCCACTTCATCATTTTTGTCCCAATACCCAAGTGCCGCAATGTATCCATCATGAAACCCCAGTCTACCCTGTCAAGGACCATTGTCAGAATTTATTTGGAGCGGGTATCCCCATCTAGGGATAATTTCCTGCATGAGGATTTTTACAACTGTTTGTGTATCTTCTTTTATGGTTACAAATGCTTCTGTCCATCTTGAGAACATGTCTACTATCACAAGTAAATATTCCTGTCTTTTACCTAACTTAGGCATATGGGTGAAGTCAATCTGTAAATGTGTAAAAGGTGTTAATGTTTTGCCTTGTGTGGATTTCTTGGGTTGTTTCGAATGCATGTAATGCATCTGGCAACATATGATTTGACCAAAGAGGGAAGACTGGGGATAAATAAATCATTGTCCAATAATTCACATGTGACCTGCCAAACTCTGTGCCCTACCCTATAATACTGAGAAATAAATAAAGGTGCACTAGCTACAAGTATACATGGTCTCCCCTCTTGACAGACAAGTCCAGTATCTGGGCTTTTCTGCACTCCTGCAATATTCAATTGTTTAATATCTGTGTCTGTAGCACATGTCTGAAGATATGACAAGCTTTGGTCTAACAGGGGCATTTCAGGTTCAAGTGATGGCATTTGTATGTTAGCTTCTTGTTTAGAAGCTGCTTCCTTTTGCTGCTTTACCAGCTAAGGCATTAACTTTTGAAACAAAATCTTGATTTGTGGTATGTGCCTTGCAGTGGAGGATAGCTATTGAGCGAGGCAATGTAATCGCTTCCAAAAGGCTGGACACTAATGTTGAATGTGAAATTGATTTGTGATCTGCTGCTATGTCCCCCCTTTTTAACCAGATAATATCAAAACCGTGGCATACCCCGAATGCGTATTTAGAATCAGTATAAATGTTCACATCTTGTCCTTCAAAGAGCTGGTATGCTCTTGTAAGGGCAATCAGTTCTGCAGCCTGTGCTGATTGAAATGAGACTGGGTTTGCTTGGAGCACTACATCAGGCAACTAGACTACAGCATATCCTGCATGATATGTGTTGTCATTTGGTCTAGAACAAGAACCATCAACAAAAACATTTTGTGCAGTGGAAGACATATCTGCACATGGAGATGTGTCCTGGTGGATTGTTTCAATGCACTTATGTTGAGGAATAGGGATGAGCTTCGTGTTCGAGTCGAACCCATGTTCGACTCGAACATCGGCTGTTCGATCGTTCGCCGAATTGCGAACGATATGGGCCGTTCGCGCCAAATTCGTGTGGCGCGTCACGGCCCATAATTCACTGCGGCATCGCAGTGCATTGCTTGCTGATGATTGGCCAAGCATGCACTATGACCCGCATGCTTGGCCAATCACAGCGCCGCCTTAACAGAGAGCCATAATTGGCCAAAGCCAAGGAGGATTTGGCCAATTATGGCTCAGGGGATTTAGTACACGCCCCACACTATATAAGGCCGCCTGCACGGCGGCCCTGTGCAGTGTGTTCCGGTGTGCTTAGAGAGAGAGAGAGACAGTGTCATTTCATTTGAGTTAGCTAGATTAGGCAGGACAGTCAGTCAGTTAGCTGCACTTAAAGTGTATTGTGTATATATATGCATCCCAGGTGTTGCATATATATATATATACACTGTATTCAGTTTAGCTAGATCCGTTCCTGTTATCTTCTAGACTATTTACATTTAGTGCAGTGCGTCCTGCTCACAGTGTTCAGCTAGATCCGTTCCTGTTATATTCCTACTGACAGGCAGGCTTGTCTTGTTACAGTATTTTGAAGAAAATTACTGGTGTTCTTTTGATCCTATTAGTACCACAGTCAGGCAGCTAGACTATTTACATTTAGTGCAGTGCGTCCTGCTCACAGTGTTCAGCTAGATCCGTTCCTGTTATCTTCTTACTGACAGGCAGGCTTGTCTTGTTACAGTATTTTAAAGAAAATGACTGGTGTTCTTTTGATCCTATTAGTACCACAGTCAGGCAGCTAGACTATTTACAGTTAGTGCAGTGCGTCCTGCCCACAGTGTTCTGCTAAACCTACAAGTAAGTGGGGTGCGTCCTGCTCACAGTGTTCAGCTAAACCTACAAGTTAGTGGGGTGCGTCCACCTCACAGTGTTCAGCTAAACCTACAAGCTAGTGGGGTGCGTCCTGCTCACAGTGTTCAGCTAGATCCGTTTCTGTTATCTTCTTACTGACAGGCAGGCTTGTCTTGTTACAGTAAATACAGCTACCTGAAGAAAATTGCTGGTGTTCTTTTGATCCTATTAGTACCACAGTCAGGCAGCTAGACTATTTACAGTTAGTGCAGTGCGTCCTGCTCACAGTGTTCTGCTAAACCTACAAGTTAGTGGGGTGCGTCCTGCTCACAGTGTTCAGCTAAACCTACAAGTTAGTGGGGTGTGTCCACCTCACAGTGTTCAGCTAAACCTACAAGCTAGTGGGGTGCGTCCTGCTCACAGTGTTCAGCTAGATCCGTTTCTGTTATCTTCTTACTGACAGGCAGGCTTGTCTTGTTACAGTAAATACAGCTACCTGAAGAAAATTGCTGGTGTTCTTTTGATCCTATTAGTACCACAGTCAGGCAGCTAGACTATTTACAGTTAGTGCAGTGCGTCCTGCTCACAGTGTTCTGCTAAACCTACAAGTTAGTGGGGTGCGTCCTGCTCACAGTGTTCAGCTAAACCTACAAGTTAGTGGGGTGCGTCCACCTCACAGTGTTCAGCTAAACCTACAAGCTAGTGGGGTGCGTCCTGCTCACAGTGTTCAGCTAGATCCGTTCCTGTTATCTTCTTACTGACAGGCAGGCTTGTCTTGTTACAGTAAATACAGCTACCTGAAGAAAATTGCTGGTGTTCTTTTGATCCTATTAGTACCACAGTCAGGCAGCTAGACTATTTACAGTTAGTGCAGTGCGTCCTGCTCACAGTGTTCTGCTAAACCTACAAGTTAGTGGGGTGCGTCCTGCTCACAGTGTTCAGCTAAACCTACAAGTTAGTGGGGTGCATCCACCTCACAGTGTTCAGCTAAACCTACAAGCTAGTGGGATGCGTCCTGCTCACAGTGTTCAGCTAGATCCGTTCCTGTTATCTTCTTACTGACAGGCAGGCTTGTCTTGTTACAGTATTTTAAAGAAAATTGCTGGTGTTCTTTTGATCCTATTAGTACCACAGTCAGGCAGCTAGACTATTTACAGTTAGTGCAGTGCGTCCTGCTCACAGTGTTCTGCTAAACCTACAAGTTAGTGGGGTGCGTCCTGCTCACAGTGTTCAGCTAAACCTACAAGTTAGTGGGGTGCGTCCACCTCACAGTGTTCAGCTAAACCTACCAGCTAGTGGGGTGCGTCCTGCTCACAGTGTTCAGCTAGATCCGTTCCTGTTATCTTCTTACTGACAGGCAGGCTTGTCTTGTTACAGTATTTTAAAGAAAATTACTGATGTTCTTTTGATCCTATTAGTACCACAGTCAGACAGCTAGACTATTTACAGTTAGTGCAGTGCGTCCTGCTCACAGTGTTCTGCTAAACCTACAAGTTAGTGGGGTGCGTCCTGCTCACAGTGTTCAGCTAAACCTACAAGTTAGTGGGGTGCGTCCACCTCACAGTGTTCAGCTAAACCTACAAGCTAGTGGGGTGCGTCCTGCTCACAGTGTTCAGCTAGATCCGTTTCTGTTATCTTCTTACTGACAGGCAGGCTTGTCTTGTTACAGTAAATACAGCTACCTGAAGAAAATTGCTGGTGTTCTTTTGATCCTATTAGTACCACAGTCAGGCAGCTAGACTATTTACAGTTAGTGCAGTGCGTCCTGCTCACAGTGTTCTGCTAAACCTACAAGTTAGTGGGGTGCGTCCACCTCACAGTGTTCAGCTAAAGCTACCTGTAGAAGGATGGTGGTGTTCTCATACTACAGGCAGGCAGTTGATTTTGCTAGCTGCAGTATCAGTACATATATATATATATATCCCAGCTTAGTGCAGCTACAGGTCATTAGTATGTCTGGAAGGCCAAGAAGGAGAGGCAGACAGTCACAAGCCAATAAGAGAGGGCAAGCAGGCTCTGTGTCTAGTGCTGGTCGTGGAGACGGTGCATCCTCATCAGCACGTGGCCATGGGATACGCTTGGCCTTTTTTTCGGCAGCTGGCCATGTTGAGCCGCAACATGCGGAAGACTTGGTCGAGTGGATGACCAAGCCGTCCTCATCCTCCTCATCCTCTCTCACCCATGCCCAGGGTACTTTGTCCGGCAAAGCAGCGGCCTCTTCCCTCGGCTCAATGTCATCAGTGACTCCTTCCCTAGCCCCACCATGTCCTCCTGAGGAGTCCCTCGAACTCTTTGACCACAGTGTTGGGTACATGCTCCAGGAGGATGCCCAGCGTTTGGAAGGCTCTGATGATGATACTGAGCTCGATGAAGGCAGTAACACGAGCACGGACAGAGGGGGTGCCCAAGAAGGACAGCAATCTGGCAGTCATGCTCCCCCTGCTGCAGCATACTGCCAGGTTTGCTCCAGTGATGAGGAGAGAGGGGATGATGAGGTCACTGACTCAACGTGGGTGCCTGATAGGAGAGAGGAGGAGGAGGAGGAGGCGGCACATCACCAACGAGGCAGGATGCCCTCCAGGGGCCAGCCTAAGGGCAGCACATTGACTGCATCACACCCCAAAGCTCCACATGTGCAGGGCGCTGCAGTCTCTGCGCGTTATTCAAAAAGTTCTTTGGTGTGGGCCTTTTTTGAGACGAGTGCATCAGATCGCACCGCTGCTATTTGCAACATATGTCTCAAGCGTATCTCGCGTGGCCAAAACATCTCCCGCTTGGGTACCACATGCTTGACCAGACATATGTTGACCTGCCATGCAGTTCGTTGGCAAGCGTATCTAAAAGACCCACACCAAAGAACAAAGAGGACCTCTGCTTGCTCCTCATCAGCTGAGATTTCCAACCCCACTAGACCTTCAGTCCTCTCTGAGACCTGCACTGAGAGGAATGAAGGTGTAGAATTAGGTGTGTCACAGCCACGTACTTGTGGGCAATCTGATTTTGGTACACCGACGTCAGATTGTACCAGGCAAATTTCCCTGCCCCAGCTGCTGCACCGCCGAAAGAAGTTTGCTCCCAGCCATCCACATGCCCAACGGTTGAATGCTAGCTTGGCAAAATTGCTAGCACTTCAACTGCTGCCTTTTCAGTTGGTAGACTCTGCCCCCTTCCGTGAGTTTGTGGAATGTGCGGTTCCTCAGTGGCAGGTACCCAAACGCCACTTTTTCTCACGAAAGGCGATTCCGGCTCTCTACCAGCATGTGGAAGGCAATGTCCATGCCTCGCTGGACAGGGCGGTCAGCGGTAAGGTGCATATTACCGCTGACTCATGGTCCAGCAGGCATGGACAGGGACGTTACCTAAGTTTCACGGCGCATTGGGTGACTCTGCTGGCAGCTGGGAAGGATGCAGGACAAGGTGCAGTAGTGTTGGAGGTTGTTCCGCCACCACGCCTCCAAAATGCTAATGATTGTGACACACCTCTCTCCTCCACCCCCTCCTCTTCTTCTTCCTCCATGGCCTCTTCCTCGGAACCAGCGGTGCTCCGTAGTCGTTCAAGGGGCTACACAAGTACGCAGGCCAAAAGATGCCATGCGGTGCTTGAGCTGGTGTGCTTGGGGGACAGGAGCCACACTGGGGCAGAGGTTCTGTCAGCTCTGCAGGGGCAGGTTCAGAGGTGGTTGACGCCACGCCAACTTAAGGCAGGAATGGTGGTTTGCGACAATGGCACCAACCTCCTCTCTGCCCTCCGACAGGGACAAATGACCCATGTGCCCTGTTTGGCTCACGTCCTTAACTTGGTGGTGCAGCGGTTCTTGGGCAGGTACCCGGGCTTACAGGATGTCCTGAGGCAGGCCAGGAAAGTCTGTGTGCATTTCCGCCGGTCATATAATGCCAGTGCTCGGCTCCAAAAGGAGTTTAACCTGCCCAAGAACCGCCTAATCTGTGACATGCCCACCAGGTGGAACTCAACGTTGGCCATGCTGCAGCGGCTGCACACGCAGCAGAGGGCCATCAATGAGTACCTGTGCGACTATGGCACCAGGACAGGGTCAGGGGAGCTTGGTTTTTTTTCCCCACGCCAGTGGGCCATGATCAGGGATGCATGCACTGTCCTGTCACCATTTGAGGAGGCCACGAGGATGGTGAGCAGTGACAGTGCATGCATCAGTGACACTGTCCCCCTTGTCCACCTGTTGGAGCACACGCTGCGTGGAATAATGGACAGGGCACTTGAGGCAGAACAGAGGCAGGAAGAGGAGGACTTCCTTAGCTCTCAAGGCCCCCTTTATCCAGACAGTGTTCCTGCGTGCCCGCCGATCACACAGGAAGAGGACGAGGAGAAAGAGGAGGAGGAGGAGGAAGATTGTGTCAGTATGGAGGTGGAGCCTGGCACTCAGCATCAGCAGCAGTCTTTAAGGGATCAGTCCCAAGAAACACATGGACTTGTACGTGGCTGGGAGGAGGTGGCTGCGGACCATGTCGTCCTTAGTGACCCAGAGGACTCCGGACCGAATGCCTCAGCAAACCTACGCTGCATGGCCTCCCTGATCCTGCAAAGCCTGCGTAAGGATCCTCGTATTCGTGGTATCAAGGAGAAGGACCAGTACTGGCTGGCAACCCTCCTTGATCCACGTTACAAGGGTAAGGTTGCGGACCTTATCTTGCCATCGCAGAGGGAGCAGAGGATGAAACATCTTCGGGAGGCCTTGCAGAAAGGTCTGTGCAACGCGTTCCCAGAGACTGGGAGGTTACAAACTCCTGTTTCTGGACAACGTGTTGCTGAGGCTTCGGTCAGTCAAAGAAGGAGCGGTGGAGAAGGTGGCCGTCTGACCGATGCGTTCAGACAATTTTTTGGTCCGCAACCCCAAGGTATGATCGGTTCCAGCAACCATCGCCAGCGTCTGTTTTACATGGTGCAGGAATACCTAGGGGCAAGATCAGACTTGGACACCTTTCCCACCGAAAATCCTCTGGGTTACTGGGTCTTGAGGATGGATCACTGGCCAGAGCTTGCACAGTATGCAATTGAGCTACTGGCCTGTCCTGCATCCAGCGTTCTTTCGGAACGCACATTCAGTGCTGCTGGAGGCGTGGTAACCGATCACAGGGTGCGTCTGTCCACTGACTCGGTCGATCGACTGACCTTCATAAAAATGAATGAGTCTTGGATCACCACCAGCTACCAAGCACCTGATGCTGATGTAACCGAATATTTTTTTTTGAAATCTCAGATCCCTTCAAAGACTGCCTATGCTGATGCTGAGTGACTATCCCTGAGTAATTATCCTCTTCCTCCTCAATCATCACGCTGATAGCTTGTAAGAACATTTTTGGTTCTGGGTGCCACCACCAGTGCCTAAGGCACAATTTTTCAGCCCCTGTTTAACAGGGGCGTGTAATTACGATTTTTGATGTAATACTTTGCAGCAGGGCTCGTTCCTGCATTCCAACTAGAGTGTCTGTGAGGGGTTGCAGTGTTGTGGCACCAGCACCAGTGCCTAAGGCCCAATTTTTCAGCCCTTGTTTAACAGGGGTGTGTAATTACAATTTTTGATGCAATACTTTGCAGCAGGGCTCGTTCCTGCATTCCAACTAGAGTGTCTGTGAGGGGTTGCAGTGTTGTGGTACCAGCACCGGTGCCTAAGGCCTAATTTTTCAGCTCCTGTTCAACAGGGGCATGTAATTACAATTCTTGATCTAATATTTCACAGCAGAGCCCTGTGAGGGCTTACAGTGTTGTGGCCACAGCAACACCTAAGGCCCAAATTTCTGCTGAGTATATAGGGCAGGACCCTACTTTCAAACAACTAACTTACAAACGACTCCTACTTGCAAACGGAAGGAGACAACAGGAAGTGAGAATAAATCTACCCCTAGGAAGGGAAATTCTCTCCTGTAAGAGTTAATATGGGAAAAACATTTCTCCTTTCCACTGATGCTTTCCAATCCATTGGGACAAAAAGTGAGGTGAAATCTTCTGAAGAGGAGGAAAGACAGCAAAACAAATGTCACAGGGGTGATAACCCTTCCCTATGTTTTCCAAAAAGCTTAAAAAAGATTTTTTGGCTGGAGCTAAACACGTTAAAAATGTACCCGTTCAAAATTACAAAGAGATTCTACTTAACAACAAACCTACAGCCTGTATACTGCTGTTCAGAGTATATAGGGCCTGGTGGCCCCACACCTTTCCTTATTTTAATTTGGGTGCGGGGTTCCCCTTAATATCCATACAAGACCCAAAGGGCCTGGTAATGGACTGGGGGGTACCCATGCCGTTTGTCTCACTGATTTTCATCCATATTGCCAGGACCCGACATTACATTAAACCCGCAAGCAGTTTTAAATGAGATTTTTTCCTTTAAAAATGACATTTGGTGCAGGGACTGTTCTAAACACGGGAAACACGCGTCACTTTACAGGCATACTATAGACACCCCTCAGGTACGATATTTAAAGGAATATTTCACTTTTTTTTTTTTTACTTTAAGCATCATTAAAATCACTGCTCCCGAAAAAACGGCCGTTTTTAAAAGTTTTTTTTGCATTGATACATGTCCCCTGGGGTAGGACCTGGGTCCCCAAACCCTTTTTAGGACAATACCATGCAAATTAGCCTTTAAAATGAGCACTTTTGATTTCGAACGTTCGAGTCCCATAGACGTCAATGGGGTTCTAACGTTCGTGCGAACTTTCGGTCCGTTCGCAGGTTCTGGTGCGAACCGAACCGGGGGGTGTTCGGCTCATCCCTATTGAGGAACTACCTCATCCTCTTCTCCTTTTAAACCTAGTAACGCATTTAGGATCGGGGCTGGGCCTGAAGTAAGTCAAGCATATTTTATTTCAAGATTTGGATTTGAAAGAATAATAACCTCGTATCCACTCAATCTTTGGGCTGACATATGCTGAGTATGAATACTTTTCAACAAAATGGATACATTATGAATAGTATGTAAGGTGGTTGGATGTCCTAGAGTAAAAGAAGTAGCCATTTCTACTACCATAGCACAATATGCCAAAGCTCTGAGACACACCAGCATGCCCTGTACCAGCATTGGCACTACTCTTGAAAAAAATGCATTAGGGTGGAGTTTTCCTCCGTGTTCCTGCGTCAGGACTCCTGCCATTGTTTTACAATTGTCCCTGGCAAACAAGTGAAACATCTTGCCATAATCAGGCAATCCGAAGCCAGGGGCCATTACCATTGCTGTCTCTGCTGGCAACCTGGCTCAGACTGCATAACAACAAATCATCAATATACTGTAACAGGACTGAACCATGGTGGGAGTCCAGGACTGCAGGGTTGCCTGGAGTACAACTGAATAGACTACAGGGGAGTCTACATATCTTTGGGGCATTCTGCACCAGGTCATCTGGCGATTTCTAAAACAAAATGCAAGAATAGGCTGTGTCTCTTCGTCCATTGGGACGCTAAAAAGTGCATTTGCTCAATCAATTACTGTGAAATATTCTGTATCGAATGGTATGGAAGTCAGGAGCGATGGCACATCAGGTACTATGGGCACTACAAGATTATTTATGGCCCTAAGGTCTTGAAAAAACCTATAACTGCCATCCGGCTTTTTGACTGGATTTATAGGAGTGTTGTAAGGTGAAATTGTTTCCTTTAAAATTTCTTGTTTAAGGAAATGTTTCACCATGGGAGCAATTCCGTCCTCCTTTTCTTTTGACAAAGGGTATTGTTTGTGCTATATGGGTTCTGCCCAAGGATGAAGGCTGGCTTTGTATGAGGTACAGGAGATGAGACCCACATCCAAAGACCCATCTGACCAGGCATTTTGTAAATCTTTTGGGAATTCTTCTGTTGGCACTTCATTACTTAGGGCCAAAATGGGCATGATGGGGACCTTTTTTGAATAGAAAGTAAGACCCTACCCAAGAGATTCACTGGACAATTTGGTATGATCCTAAACTGTGATTAATTTCATATCCCACTGAGTATCTCCTGAAAATCATGGGAAAGCTTTCATGTCACCAAGACATAAACGTTTCACCATATCCATATGAAATTCATCATTATCTACATCTCGGGGAAAGGGATCACTACTATGCATAGTTTAAGTCCACCCTGCTAAATTTGACATCCAAGGATGTATAAATTCATAATCAGTACCACAAACCCTAGCAACATAATCCTTACATATTTCCCCGGGGTTAGGGGGAGGTGGAGCCTCTTTACCATGTTCTTGACCCATATTACAGTGAACAAGAGGCTGTCTTACTTTACAGCTTCTTCCACACAACAAATTATCTTCTACTTCTATGCGACAGAAAGACAAAGCAAACAGAAGTTTGAGTCACGGTGGTGATTACCTCATAAACTCTTTCTCTCCTTCCAAAAGAAGTTACAGTACTGTTTTGTCTCATATTAATGAATCCTCTCTCTAGGACTCAGGTCTCCCAAAGACCTTTAAGGTGTGGTCGTCTCTTTTCTATATAATTTTTAAAGGACTAAAGCTTTATCAGAGCCGAGGCAAGAAAAATAATTTGTCAAAATAAGACAAACGTTTACTTACCAAGGATGATTGCTTTATTCGGGATGAGCCCCCATTGGAAAGGAATTATACACCTTGATGACCACCCTGGTTTATGCAGGCAGACCACCAGGACCCTCGGATCCATGAGAGACCACATGAGACACGGGAAACAAGCTTGAGTATGTGTTCATAAGATCTCTGACTTTATTGAATACAACAGTAGTTTATATACCAGTAAAAATACATGTCTAAGGGTTTTTACAAACTTACATTCAGTACTTTCTTATCAAGAGTTAGACTGCTTGACTAGATAACAAGAAATAGCTGATGCCTTGCTGACACAGATTCGGCTTAACCACAGTATCTCATAGGGTGTGGTTCTATGCAAACTTTTAAGCTGACTATGGCAAAACTCACACACACAAAAAGTTCACTTCTACTTTTATGTAAAATGGAAGAGAATCTAAGATGGAGTCAGTTGTTTATACATTCTATTACAACTAACAACGCTTTATTTTCAACGACAAAACCCCTTCTCTTATGTCATCCTGTTGTGTAACTTTACACACATGGAGAATATACGGAGGTGCTGGTATGTGAAGAAGAAAAAAAAAGCTTTAGCTCTGCTGCAGGTAAGCTGCAGAGCTAAAGTTTTTTGTTGTTGTTTTTAGATGTTAACCACTTGCCTACTGGGCAATTTCACCCCTTTGTGTGGTCATGCAACACTGTACCCAAATTAAATTTTTATATTTTTTTAGAGACAGATAGAGCTTTCTTTTGGTGGTATTTAATCACCACTAGAGTTTTTATTTTACAAACAAAGAAACTCAGAAACTTTGAAAAAAAAAACATGGCACCTTTCAGGGGGGAGCAGATACCTGTCTAATACAGGTATTTTGCTCTCACTTCCGGGCATAGATATCCACACCACCCAGAGCCCAGCAGAAGATGCCGGAGATCGGGAGAAGAAGCGGAGAGCGCGGAGAAGTTGGAAGAGACCCCCGAAGTCGGAAGAGCTGCCTAATAAATTACTTTAAAAACCTGTCTAGTGTGTTTTTTTTATTGACACTTTTTTTCCCCAGGTGAATGGGTAGGGGTACGATGTACCACATACTCATTCACATGGGGGTGGGGGTCCGGGATCTGGGGGCCCCCTTATTAAAGGGGCTTCCAGATTCTGATAAGCCCCCCGCCCGCAGACCCCGACAACTAATGGCCAGGGTTGTTGGGAAGAGGCCCTTGTCCTCATCAACATGGGGACAAGGTGCTTTGGGGCGGGGGGCCAAAGCACCCACCCCCCATGTTGAAGGCATGTGGCCTGGTACGGTTCAGGAGGGGGGGCGCTCGCTCGTCCCCACCCCTTTTCCTAACCGGCCGGGCTGCATGCTCGGATAAGGGTCTGGTATGGATTTTGGGGAGACCCCCACGCCGTTTTTTTGGCAGAGTTCCCCTAAAAATCCATACCAGACCAAAGGGCCTGGTATGCTCTTGAAGGGGGAACCCATGCCGTTTTTTTATTTAAAATTTGGCGTGGCGTTCCCCCTTAAGATCATCAGAGCACAAGTTGCATGCCAAAGTCGGATCGTGCAAGACGGCGATCCGACTTTGATCCGACTTCAATGATAATCAATGGGCTGAAGTAGAATCAAAGTCTGACCAAAGTAGTACAGGGAGCATTTTCAAAGTTGGACCGACTTATGTCGGACCAGTTAAGACGGCTCCCATACACGTCATGCGACATGAGCTCCCAATGTCGGAGCGTTTGTTATACCAGCGTGAATTCGGCCTTATACACACACACTAATTACAAGCAAACAGATCACAGGTGAGGATGGTTACCTTTAATAGCCATTCAAACCCCTTTGTGTCAACTTGTGTGCTGTTATCAGGCCAAAATCACCAGGGTATGTAAACTGTTGATCAGGGTCATTTGGGTAGTTTCTGTTGTAATTATGATTTAAAAAGAGTAAACACAGTTGATTGATAATAAATGGTTTCAGCCATATACTAACCATGAGTAAAAGAAAAGTTTTTGTGTTATCATTCATATTCTCTGAAAAATGGCCAAGAAATCATAAATTCTGCCAGGGTATGTAAACGTATGAGCACAGCTGTGTGTATGTATATATACAGGGCTTTTTTTCTGCCGGAACGCAGTTCCACCACCTCAGGCAGCCTCTTCTCTGCAGTCTGTCACATAAAACAGAAGCCGGTAGAGGAAGTTTTCTATACCGTTCACTTCCTCCACCAGCTTCTGTATGCTAGGCATCCAGGTAATGTGCTCCACAGCTGACTGATTGGTGCCCGCAACTATAGGCATTAATGGGGGATTTCAGAGGCAGCTATCCCCGCCTGCTGTCTGTCAGATCAGTGTAGCACGGAGGCGAGTGAAGCTCTCTGAAACTCCTCCTCGGTTCTGTGCTACACTGATCTGACAGGCAGAGCTGCACGGAGAAGACTGCACAGTAAGCTGAGGGGAAAAAAAGCCTGATTTGACAGAACGGAAGTCTGCTGCACGGCTCTAATACCAATGAAGGTGAGATAGCTGTGGAGGGAAAGGGGGAAGAAGGGGGGCTGGTCGTGCAGAGAGAGTAGAGACTGAAGTTGTGTGTCTGCAGAGGTCAGAGCTGGGGGGTTAGATTGTGCAAAGTGAGAGTTGTGAGCAGGGGAAATGTGTACAGGGTCAAGAGTGTTGGGGGGGCTTGGGGTGCAGAGGTGGAAGATGGGGGGTTGTAGAGGGTTAGAGCTGTAGATGGGGGCACAGAAGTGAAATGTGGAGGGGGGAGATAGGCTGTGGATGGGAGTGCAGAGGTGATTGTGGACTGGGGGTGTGCAGAGGTGACATGTTGACAGAGGTTAAAAGGAGAATTGTGAATGGGGGGAGGGGACTGTGCATGGTAATGTGAATTGTGAAATGTGGGGGCGGATGGGGTGAGCTGGCTGTGGATGGAGGGGGGTGAACTGTGGAGATGGGGGAGAGGGTGAGCTGTGAGGGGGGAGGTGAACTGTGGAGAGGGGGGAGAGGGTGAACTGTGAGGGGGGAGGAGGTGAACTGTGAACAAGAGAAGAGAAGGTAACCTGTGGGTGGATGGAGGAGGGGACTGTGGAGAGGGGGGAGAGGGTGAGCTGTGAGGGGGAGGTGAACTGTGGAGAGGGGGGAGAGGGTGAGCTGTGAGGGGGGAGGTGAACTGTGGAGAGGGGGGAGAGGGTGAGCTGTGAGGGGGGAGGTGAACTGTGGAGAGGGGGGAGAGGGTGAGCTGTGAGGGGGGAGGTAAACTGTGGAGAGGGGGGAAAGGGTGAGCTGTGAGGGGGAGGTGAACTGTGGAGAGGGGGAGAGGGTGAGCTGTGAGGGGGAGGTGAACTGTGGAGAGGGGGAGAGGGTGAGCTGTGAGGGGGGAGGTGAACTGTGGAGAGGGGGAGAGGGTGAGCTGTGAGGGGGGAGGTGAACCGTGGAAAGGGGGGAGAGGGTGAACTGCGAGGGGGGAGGAGGTGAACTGTGAACAATAGAAGAGAAGGTAACCTGTGGGTGGAGGGAGGGGGGAACTGTGGAGAGGGGGGAGAAGGTGAGCTGTGGGGGGTGGGGGGGAACTGTGGAGAGGGGGGAGAGGGTGAGCTGTGGGGGAGGTGAACTGTGGAGAGGAAGGGGGAGAGGGTGAGCTGTGGGGGGGGATGAACTGCGGCGAGGAAGGGGGAGAGGGTGAGCTGTGGGGGAGATGAACTGCAGAAAGGAAAGGGTGAGCTGTGGGGGGAGATGAACTGTGCAGAGGAAGGGGGAGAGGGTGAGCTGTGGGGGGAGATGAACTGCGGAGAGGGTGAGCTGTGGATGAGAGAAGAGAAGGTAACCTGTGGGTGGATGGAGGGGGGGACTGTGGAGAGGGGGGAGAGGGTGAGCTGTGAGGGGGGAGGTGAACTGTGGAGAGGGGGGAGAGGGTGAGCTGCGAGGGGGGGAGGTGAACTGTGGAGAGGGGGGGTGGGTGAGCTGCGAGGGGGGAGGTGAACTGTGGAGAGGGGGGAGAGGGTGAGCTGCGAGGGGGGAGTTGAACTGTGGAGAGGGGGGAGAGGGTGAGCTGCGAGGGGGGAGGTGAACTGTGGAGAGGGGGGAGAGGATGAGCTGTGAAGGGGGAGGTGAACTGTGGAGAGGGGGGAGAGGGTGAGCTGCGAGGGGGGAGGTGAACTGTGGAGAGGGGGGAGAGGGTGAGCTGTGAGGGGGGAAGTGAACTGTGGAGAGGGGGGAGAGGGTGAGCTGTGAGGGGGGAGGTGAACTGTGGAGAGGGGGAGAGGGTGAGCTGTGAGGGGGGAGGTGAACTGTGGAGAGGGGGGAAAGGGTGAGCTGTGAGGGGGGAGGAGGTGAACTGTGAACAAGAGAAGAGAAGGTAACCTGTGGGTGGAGGGAGGGGGGAACTGTGGAGAGGGGGGAGAAAGTGAGCTGTGTGGGGGAACTGTGGAGAGGGTGAGCTGTGGGGGGAGGTGAACTGTGGAGAGGGGGGAGAGGGGGAGTCGTGGGGGGAGATGAACTGTGGAGAGGGGGGAGAGGGTGGTGAGCTGTGGGAGGAGGTGAACTGTGGAGAGGAAGGGGGAGAGGGTGAGCTGTGGGGGGAGATTAACTGCGGAGAGGGTGAGCTGTGGACGAGAGAAGAGAAGGTAACCTGTGGGTGGAGGGAGGAGGGGGTGAGCTGTGGAGAGGGGGGAAGAGGGTGAGCTGTGGGGGGGGGGGTGAACTGAGAAGAGAAGGTAACCTGTGGATGGAGGGAAAGGTAACCTGTGTGTGTGTGGGGGGGGGGGAATGGGGAGGTGAGCTGTGGACAGGGAGGGAGAAGGTAAAGAGCACTTTACTTCTCTTTCCCAAGGAATGGCGGTGTTGGGGGCGGGAATAGGGGTGGGGTTGGGGGGCGGGGAGTTGACTGGGGAGGGTGGGTTCCTGCACCTATTCTCTAAGAAAAAAAGCCCTGTATATATATATATATATATATATATATATATATATATATATATATATATATATATATATATATATATATGTGTGTGTGTGTATAAATGTATACAGTATATACACACACACACACACACACACATATACATGTACAATTCTACTATTAATAGAAGACCCATTTTATCAGATGGAAAACCCTATAAATCACATGAATATCATACAGAAGAAAATGCAACAAATGTTCAAACTGAAAATAAAAAATATCTGTATTCCCAAAGGGGTTAAATATGTATTTTCCTGATATTTTAGCAATTATTGACTCTGTCTGGAAACATGAAAAAGAAAACTGCTTTCTGCTCTGTTTCGATATGTTAAAATGAAATGGTTTTCTCTCTAATTAGTGAAGATCCGTAGTTTGCAACTTGAACTTGGTAATTGGGATGTCTCAGCACTATTTGTTCATATAGCTTTTTCTACACCAGTATGCTTTTGTAAATTCATGTTTTCAAAAGATTCACCTGAAATCCTCCTAATAGCCTTATTTTGCAGTGACGTTTTTCTGTTCTCAAACTTAACCTTGTCCCTCTGGAACTAATTATTAAATGTACAGAATGTGGCTAGTCAGTCTGGCCACTGTTTCCACTGCTGTATTAAAATATGACATGAAAATCTAAGAGCCTAATGAATAGGTCATTATTATTATTTTTTTTTTTTCTTCAAAAGGAAACCTGTCATCAAAGGAAATTTGTTGGCTGCCATTGCTGAGAATTCCTTCTATAAACGATTGCTGTCTTGTTGGCATTCTGATCCTTTGGCTCCAATATTCTCTGCAAGGGCATAACATGGGGCCTCATACCAAAATTTTGATTTACAACCTCTCTACTGTCATTATTCTTAACATAAAGTATGTCTAAATCACGCACAAATAGAAGGAGAGCTGTCAGCATAGTCATTACATTACTAGAGACCAGAGGTGTGGGCAAAAGTAGTGGATGGATTGTAACATTCATTTTCCAGCTCACCACTCTGTCCTCGGTAGCTCTCCGATTCTTTTCAGAATCTTGGATCTCAGGGCCTTAGTGGAAAGTCCTTCCACCCTGTGGTGGTCTAGTAGTCTATAAAAAGAAAAAGCAAGAGTTGTAGTAGCAGTAATAATGATATTATGGTATAATTGGCACAAGAGGCACTCTCACTGCTTTGTGGCCCATATTGGTATTGTCATTCAAAGGAAGAAATGCCCCTGCATCAGTTGTGTAACTAAAAAGAAAAGATGCCCCCAGGCCGGTGGTGTCACTTGAAGGAGAAATGTCCCCGTGTTGGTAGTATCATTGGAAGGAAAAAAAATCATTGTGTGCATAGTGTCACTGGAAGGAAATGATGCCCCTACGTCTCTGCTGTCACTGGAAAGAAAACAAAAGGTCCTGCATCTGTGGTGTCACTGGAAAGAAAAATGTCCCTATGTAGTTGGTGTCAGGAGGACTGATTTGTCAGTGGTATGAAGGAGGAAAGGGAGCTTGAGGCTGGGTTCACACTATTGCGAAATGGATGCCGGGAATTCGGAATAGCAGGAGATTGTGACTGACTTCATGTACATGAATTACTGTATCAATGCGGGGTGGCATGGAGGCGATCAGCCTGTGGCACTGCTGAGATGTTATGGAAGCCCAGGTTGCTTTGATAGCAGCCTTCAGCTCATCTGCATTGTTGGGTCTGGTGTCTCTCATCTTCCTCTTGACAATATCCCATAGATTCTCTATGGGGTTTAGGCTAGGAGAGTTTGCTGGCCACAGTGATACCATGAACATTAAACCAGGTATTGGTACTTTTGGCAGTGTGGACAGGTGCCAAGTCCTGCTGGAAAATGAAATCCGCATCTCCATAAAGCAGGTCAGCAGGGGGAAGCATGAAGTGCTCTAGAATTTCCTGGTAGAGGGCTGCGCTGACTTTGGACTTGAAAAAACACAGTGGACCAACACCAGTAAATGACATGGCTCCCCAAATCATCACTGACTGTGGAAACTTTACACTGGACCTCATGTAACTTGGATTCTGTGCATCTCCACTCTTCCTGCAGACTCTGGGACCTTAATTTGCAAATGAAATGCAAAATTTTCTTTCATCCGAAAAGAGGACTTTGGACAACTGAACAACATTCCAGTCCTTTTTCTCCTTTTTCTCCGTAGTTAAGACGCTTCTAACGTTGTCGCTAGGTCAGGAGTGGCTTGACACAAGGAGTGCTACAGTTGTAGCCCATGTCCTGGATACATCTGTGTGTGGTGGCTCTTGAAGCACTAACACCAGCCGTAGTTCACTCCTTGAGAATCTCCCCCAAATTCTTGAATGGCCTTTGCTTCACAATCCTCTCAAGGCTGCAGTTATCCCTGTTGCTTGTGCACCATTTTTTCCACACATTTTAATTCCACTCAACGTTCCATTATTATGCTTGGATACAGCGCTCTAAACAGCCAGCTTCTTGAGCAGTGACCTTTTGTGACTTACCCTCCTTGTGGAGGGTGTCAATGACTGTCTTCTGGACAACTGTCAAGTCAGCAGTCTTCCCCATGATTGTGTAACCTACTGAACCAGACTGAGAGACCATTTAAAGGTAAACCTTTACAGGTGTTTTGAGTTAATTAGATGATTAGAGTGTGACTCCATGAGTCTACAATATTGAACTTTTTCAAAATATTCAAATTTTCTGAGATACTGAATTTTGGGTTTTCACTTTTTAAATTGAATTACTGAAATAAATGAACTTTTTGATGATATTGTAGATTTTTTCACATTGTAAACAAGATGTAGTGGCCCCAAACCGCCACTAGATGTGAGCATAATACAGAACATAGGGCTGGGAGATTTTCTTAAAAAAAAAAATCTTCGATTCTCTTAAAAAAAACTCGATTCGTGATTCAAATCGAGTTTTTTTTTTTTTTTTTTAAACCGCGCCGGTCCCGAGGCGCTGCAGGCATGAGCTTTTAGGCGAGGCCGCGGCTTCGGCCTAGTCCACGGCGTCCGGCCTCGCGGACTAGGCCGAAGCCGCGGCCTCACCTAAAAACTCCTTGCCTGCAGCTATTCAGGCCCGGCGCGGTGTCCGCGCCGGTCCGGAGGCGCTGCGGGCATGAGTTTTTAGGCGAGGCCGCGGCTTTGGCCTAGTCCGCGGCGTCCGGCTGTAGCCGTGGACTAGGCCGAAGCCGCGGCCTCGCCTAAAAACTCATGCCCGCAGCGCCTCGGGACCGGCGCGGTGAAAAAAAAAATCTAAAAAAATCAATTTGCTTAAATTTTGAATCGATTTGACCTCTCAACTCGATTCAAGATTTAAATCGATTTTTCTCCCAGCCCTAACAGAACACCTTACAGGTGGTATAGCTGCCCATTCATCTTGGCAAAATGCCTCCAGGTCATGCAAAGTCTTCGCTCGTCTTGGATAAACTGCACGTTTGAGATCTCCCCAGAGTGGCTCGATGATATTAAGGTCAGAAGACTGTGATGGCCACTCCAGAACCTTCACCTTTTTCTGCTGTAAGCACTGGAGGGTCAACTTGGCCTTGTGTCTAGAGTCACTGTCGTGCTGGAAAGTCCAAGAGCGTCCCATGTGCAGCTTTCGTGCAGAAGAATGCAAATTGCCTGCCAGTATTTTCTGATAATATGCTGTATTAATCTTGCCATAAATTGCTTTATAAGATCACTATCCTTAAAAAAAAGCAGTTTTTTGGCATGATTATTCATATTTTCAATAACAATGCCAAAATGTCATGATTTCTATGAGGGTATGCAAACTTTTGAGCACTGCACTTTTTTTTTTTGGTGCGATTTGATGCAGTAGACAGCCCATTCAAATAAATAAGGTGCCTAATGCAATGTACATTAACCAGTTGACCTGTGGAAGATTTACCCTCCTTCATGACCAGGCCATTTTTTGCTTTTTGGCACTGGGTTACTCTATTTGATCAGCACTGGGTTTTTTAAATGTTTGCGCCATAAAACGAAAAAAGACTGAAAATTTCGAAAAAAATATATATTTTTAAATTTCTGCTATAAAACATATCCAACAAAAAATGTAAAAAAATCATATTTCTTCATAAATTTAGGTCAATATATATTCTGCTACATGTTTTTGGTAAAAAAAAAAAAATCCCAATAAGCGTATATTGATTGCTTTGCGCAAAAGTTATAGCGTCTACAAACTATGGTTTATATACCAGAATTTTTATTTATTTATTTTTATTCTATCAATGGCGGCGATCAGTGACTTATAGCGGGACTGCGATATTGCAGCGGACAATCTGACAGTAACTGACACTTTGTGGGAAAAGTGACACTAAAAATCCCTTTCACACTGAGGCAATTTCAGGTGCCTTAGCACTAGAAATAGCATCTGTAAAGCGTCTGAAAACTGCCTCCCAAATATGAAAGCCGGAGTGCTTTCACACTGGGGCGGTGCGCTTGCGGGACATTAGAAAAAGTCCTGCAAGCAGCATCCTTGTATGGTTTGGGAGTGCTGTATACAGCGCTCCCAAAACGCCCTTGTCCATTGCAATGAATGGGCAGTGCTTCGGAAATGCCTGAAAAGCGATTCGGAAGTGCCGCAACACGGGCGGTTTTAACCCCTTCTTTGGCCACTAGCGGGGGTTAAAAGTGCCCAGTTAGCACCCGAAAAATGGCCACTTAAACGAGTGACGTTTGACCGCTAACATGCGGGCGGCCCCAGTGTGAAGGGGGTCTTATACAGTGATCAGTGCTAAAACATATACACTGTCACTGTACTAATGACTCTGGCTGGGAAGGGGTTAACATCTAGGGCAATCAATGGGTTAATTGTGTGCCTAACCAATGTTTTTGTGTGCACTATGTGGTGCTTTTACTAAGGGAAGTGCTGGATTTTATTCCCTGCTTTACAAGGAAACAATATCCAGCAAGGAAACAAAAAAAATAATAATAAAAATGCCATAAAACTATCCCCTATTTTGTAGACGCTATAACTTTTGCGCAAACCAATCAATATACGCTTATTGCGATTTTTTTTTACCAAAAATATGTAGAAGAATACATATCAGCCTAAACTGAGGAAAAAATGTGTTTTTTTTATAGCGCAAAAAATAAAAACCGCAGAGGTGATCAAATACCACCAAAAGAAAGCTCTATTTGTGGGGGAAAAATGATAAAAATGTCATTTGGGTACAGTGTGGCATGACCGCACAATTGTCATTCAAAATGCGACAGCGCTGAAAACTGAAAATTGACCTGGGCAGGAAGGGGGTGAAAATACCCTGTATTGAAGTGGTTAATACTGTACAAGCTAGACTCACATTCTTTGAGTAAATCCAGATTCTTTCATGGATCGCTAATTTTGTAAACATATCAGGAGTTCTAAGAGGTGTGCTTATATTTATAACCTCATACATCCTTGTCTGTTCTTTACAGTACATTTCATTTTCAGCAGCAAAACACTAAACACTAGCTTATCTTCTTAGAATTCCTTTAAACAGCTTGTTTGTAGGTCAGTTTGAAGACTACTAGACTTATCCCATGTTATTCTTGTCTCTGTAGTGAACAGGCTTATTTGTGTCATAGTGGTGCTCAACGGCTGATAATCACTTATCTTATGTTCCTTTATAAATTCTTACAAATAAACGACATGATCTTTAGATTTTATCTACCCGGCTTGTGTAAATCTTTAGGGAAAAGGTCTAGTCTAGTGTGTTATGTGATATAACCTTCAATAGCAGCTGTAAGTGTGGCAAGAAAGAAATGAGAACGCAAATTTTATATCTGTAGCAGAACGTTATATTAGCAGTTCTACAACGCTTTTTAAAGCGGAGTTCCACCCAAAAATGGAACTTCCACTTTAAAGGAAGGTGACCCCCTGACAGGCCACATTTGGCATGTCATTTTTTTGGGGAGGGGGAGCCGGTACCCTCTTTTTAGGGGGTTCCAGCTCCCACTTCCTCTTGGGGCGCAGGAAGGGAGATCACCTCTCCCCCTCCCTCTGAAGCCACAGCTGGGCACCCACAGTGACAATGACGGCGCCGCAGAGAGGAGGGGGGGACGAGCGGGGCTTTGTTCCCTCGCATCGCTAGACCCTGGGACAGGTAAGTGTCAAATTATTAAAAGTCAGCGGCTGCAGTATTTGTATCTGCTGACTTTTAATTTTTTTTTTTTTTTTTTAAGCGGAACTCCGCTTTAAGGCATACCTCTTTGTGACAAAGGGGTAAGCCCCCAAAATACATTGACATAGGAATACCTTGCTGACCTGGAAGTGGAAAGAGATCCCCATCATCCTCTCAACAGCGGGGATTCTACAAGTTTACAACTTTTTTTGTTTTGTTTTTTTGTTTTTTTTTTCAATGATTTCTATTGACGTTTCACATATAACATTTAGTAGGTAATTCACTTTGTCATACATTGAGATGTAACAGTGAGGTTCGTCATACAGGTACATAGGGCAAGACATGCCATGAACATCAGTAAACAGTTTGAGCAGTATTAACAATCATGAATGTTATTCGTAGTTTGAGATTGCTGTCTATCATCCCCAGACAGAGGAGGCTCTAGGCTTTGTGAGGCCTTAGGCAAAACTTACACATGAGGCCCCACGGACTGGGACGCTCCGTGATGAGGCCGCTATTCCTCAGGCTGCGGGCAGTATCTGATTTGCCCATCAGCTCCTAAGCCACAGAGTCCCAGTGGGGGTAGGCGGAGCCGCCGGCGTCAACTTCAGTGATTGAGAACAGGCAAATTAGGAGGCCGCGAGGCCCCTGTGAGTGCGAGGCCTTAGGCGACCGCCTAATTTGCCTAATTAGAGAGCCGCCTCTGTCCCCAGACACCCCATCTGGGGGCAAGCTGTGTCGGGGGGAGGGAGACAGCGTCTCACACCTAGGTGCTTAAGGAGGGCGGGTAGGTAGGAAGGAAGAGTAGAGAACGCAAAGGTGTAGTATACTAATTAATTCAAACGTTGACAAGTCTTTCGTACCAATTGTTCCAGGGAAGCCATTGTTTAAGAATATTTGAGTATGTCAAATTTACAACTTTTCATCAGGTCCTTCTTCAGTGATCCCAGCCCTGTTGAACTTTAACCACTTACCCACTGGGCACTTAAACCCCCTTCCTAACCAGACCAATTTTCAACTTACGGTGTTCTCAGATTATGAATGACAATTACTCAGTTATGCAATACTTACCCATATGAAATTTTTCTCTCTTTTTTCACACAAATAGAGCTTTCTTTTGGTGGTATTTGGTCACCACTAGGTTTTTAATTTTTTGCGCTATAAATGAAAAAAGACCGAAAATTTTGTAAAAAAAAAGCATTTTTCATTGTTTGTTATAAAATGTTGCAAATTAGTAATTTTTCTTCATAAATTTTGGCCAAAATTTATACTGCTACATATCTTTGGTAAACATAACCCAAATCAGTGTAAATTATTTGGTTTTTGTGAAAGTTAGACCTAATGTATACGGGCCGCTGAGGCAACCTCTTCTGAACGATTCTTTTGACAGCTTGATACCGGCGTTTAAAAATGCCCATCAAGCTGCGTTTACATCCCGCGTTTAGTTGCGTTTAGCCATGTTCACGTCTAGGAGCGTTTATTTAAGATATCATAAGACCCTCCCAAAGCACAAAAAAAGAGTATTATTTAACAATTTCAGCCATTCTGTGAGACCAGAGTGAGTAGCAGCAGCTGAGAGAGCAGTGTAGTTGTATCTACCTCAATTTCGGTGCTTTTACTATGGATCCCATATTACGTTTTGAGTTACAGAGGAGGTCTAGGACTAGAATTATTGCTCACGCTCTAACGATCATGGCGATATGTCACATGTGTGGTTTGAACACCGTTTTTATATGCGGGCGCTACTCACTCATGCGTTCGCTTCTGCGCGTGTAAGCTCCTCAGGACGGGGCGCTTTAACCTTTTTTTTTTTATTATTATTTATTTTACTTTTAAATTTTTATTTTGACACTGTCTTTTAGAAAAAAATGTTGGATCACTTTTATTCCCATTATAAGGAATGTAAACATCCCTTGTAATAGAAAAAAAGCATGACAGGACCTCTTAAATATGAGATCTGGGATCAAAAAGACCTCAGATCTCATATTTACACTAAAATGCAATAAAAAAAATAAATAAATAAAAAATGTCACTTGGAAAAAAAAAAAAAATTTCTCCTTTAAGAGCTATGGGTGGAAGTAACATTTGACGTTGCTTCCGCCCTCCCATGCTATGGAGCTGAGCGGGGGGGGCCACCTTCCCCTCAGTCAGCAGCCAGACATCCACGGGAAAGGACGGGATCGTCTCCGATCGTCGGAGTCCGGTAGGCGGCGGAGACAACCAGAGCGTGGCGAATCTGCCGTGGAAACCACTTTCATCCTGAACAGAAACGCATGGCGTTCCCGCAAATACCAGGGTTATGGCAGCTAGCTGCTGCCATAACCCCGGTATTTAGCGTAAAAATCCTGATGTACGGGGTACGTCGTTTTTGCGTGAAGTAGTTAAAGCTGTGAGCCCCGCCGCCAGCCACAGTGAGTAGACTTCCCACTTGGAGAAGGTATTTACTAGGTCTAGTACACAGGTCTACGCTTGTGAGTGCATTTTAAAGTGGTTCTCCACTCTGGAAAAAAAATGTAATCTCAGCAGAGCAAACGTTCGGTTCCGAACATCCGAACATTGTGAGGCACTCGACGGGCTATTTGCCCACTGAGCGCCCCACAATGCACTGCGTGCTGCACAGTGCATTCTAGGGCCCTAATTGGATTAAGCTTTTCACCTGATCACTTTTCAGGTGCAAGGTTTTGCCAATTAGGGCACAGAGCACTGTCAGAGCTCTGATCGGACAAAGTGATGATGACTTTGCCCAATCACGGTTCAGTGCTTATAGTCCCACTCCACACTATAAAAGATTCCTTCCCACAGGAAGTTTTGTCTGGCTCCATAGGAAGGTGGCAAGTAACAGTTACCCTTCTTAAAAACTGTGTTGTTGTGTGTACTATAAATGTGAGGAAGAACCACTAAGTCTCATTGCTCGGTGGAGAAGATCAGCCTGGTCTTTTGACACTTCCCACCAGCGCTGTGAGAGTTAATACAGACTCCAAAATGGACTCCATTACAGTTTTGGCATGCCGCAGCAAGAAGAAGGCGGGCGCCACAGTTCCCAAAGAACTTTTGCACCAATCCATTGGCTGGGGGAGGAGTCCCCACTCTGCAAAGGAGGATAAGGAAGTGTGGCCACGTGTGTCTGATTGTGGGTTAGTGAAGGAGATGGCGCAGGTTGTGAGTGAGATGGCGGATTGCCGAAAGTATGCTCCGGGTGTCTGTTTCGGTCCGTGCGACGGAAAACCTGTCCTGACTGACACCGGAGTGCTGTACACACCGAAGGGCAAGCTTGCCCTGTATACGGCTTGAGGCTACAAGTCTCTAGGACTGGTTTGTGGAAAGTGTTCTGGCCTGACCACACAGCTGAGGCCTTGGATCGTTTCTGAATGCTGTGGAGAGCATCTGTTTGAGGTTGTCCCTCCAACTCTACCTCCGCGGATCCTACAAGTCAATTGGGATAAGAATGTTGCCATCCCATCAGGGAGCCAAGCCTGTCGGTTGTCACCCAAGTCGTGCAGGAAGCTGTTCCCTTTACCTCAACGACTACCCAAGGAACCAACGCACCGATTGCTCCCAGAGGCCGGGGTCGGGCCAAACTACTCGCACTGATGTCTGAGCCACCCGAGAGAAAAGCCCAGGGGGCCGGGTAAGTCAGCGAGAAGTGAGAGTGGTGTGCCTGTGGGGGAAGTGATACCAGTGGCCGTGAAAGGAGATGTCATAGAAGTGCCAGTCAAGGTGCGAGCCAAGCGCAACTACATCCCGGCCGAAAGAGTGCTCGACCATCTCTGATTTGGACATTCCATCTGATGGTATATCGGAACTCTTCTCAGACACTTTGGGGTTTATTCACTAAAGGCAAATCCATTTTGCAATACAAGTGCACTTGGAAGTGCAGTCACTGTAGATCTGAGGGGGACATGCAAGGAAAATAAAAAATAGCATTTTTGCTTGTACATGATTGGATGATAAAATCAGCAGAGCTTCCCCTCATTTCAGATCTTCCTCTCAGATCTACAGTGACTGCACTTCCAAGTGCACTTGTACTGCAAAGTGTATTTGCTTTTAGTAAATCAACCCCCTTGTCTTACTCAGGGAAAAGTGGGGAGAGAGTGATGAAGAATTAACCAGTAATGTGCAGGAGGACAAAACACCTGCTACTACTACCGCAAGTGTGCAGATTATGATGTCAGCCAGTGCAGCTCTGCTGATTAGCATTGCCAGGTCCTTTGAAGAGGATCAAGAGGCTCGATGGGTCCCCAAAGCCTGGCCTATTACGCCTATGCCCAACCCAAAAACAGATCGTAAGCCCGATATGGTTGCTGGGTGTTCCGCTCTGCATGTCCCAGACGCATGTGTTCTACCCGGGTACGGAGACCCTAAGACCCTGCCTAGGCTGTCAAAAATACAGCGTATAATTATAAAGAAAATGGCAGAAGACAACAGGGACTTATATCCATACATTCCCTCTCACCTGGAAGAGATTTTGGAGAGGGAAATGCAATGGGTGGATGAAGCCATACATGAATTCCTTTTCATCCATTTCAAGACCGACTTTCTGAAGTTGTCACCTAAGATGTCAGGGAAATACCTCTCAGTGTTAAATACCTGAGGATACAGCTGTAAAATTAATCTGGACAGCGTGATCCTCCGCAGGCCAGACAAGAAAAATGCTAAATATTATGTTGTCACTGTAAATGCCAAGGGAGAAGATGTAACACTGCCAGATCCCAGATATTATTGGTGAAGTCTCATCAAAGTGATGCCATTACCTTGTGGATTACAAATATGGGTTGTGTGATGTCAAGCACGCTACACTGACAGTCACCTTGTACACCCATTCAAAGTGTTATTAATGGTGAACACCCCAGAAAGCTGTATTGCCAGGACTGCGCTGGACTGAATGCTGCCAGCAGTTACAGAAAGTGATAATCTGAGCCATGTTGGCCAAAACTAAAGTTGTTGGGGTGTTTCACCCTGAAGAGCGATCTGTGGACTTCAGCAGATTGTTGGTTGCAAATGATGAAGAAAGTCTCTTTGTCTTCAGCTGTCGTGTGGACAGACTGAAGATATTTTTGCAAGGGGGCCTGTGTCCCAAAGTGTGGTCCCTTGCATCTAGGCCTGACTGCCTGTTGCTTGAGATGCAGTCATGCCCTGTGTGCCCGGAGTTGCCTTTGCAAGAAGAAAAGGAACAGCTGGGAAATGTAGTCCATTTGAAGTAAAGTTAATGGACGGTCACATGTTATGGACACTGGGCGTGTAGCTAGAATAGGCTGCGATAGAGGAATAATGGCCTATTTTCTTCAAATAATGAACTCATATACCTATATATCAGGACTGTTACTAATCAAACCATTGCTGAAGTTCTATGCTAATTAGGAAAGGGGGTGGCATTCTCAGCGAGAATGGAGCCTTCTTTCATGATGCAAATAATGTAGACATGTATAGGATGCTTTTACGCTTTCATGCTGCCCTCGGCTGAGGATCAGTTCAAATTACTGTGTACATAGGGTAGGATGCATTTGCATTGTTTTGATTTTTCTCTTTCAGTCGTTGCTGTGTGGGTGCATCTTCCTTGGCTAAGGAGAGGCAGGGATCTAGCCGGATAACAGCACTAACCCTCTGTATATTTGTTACCACTATATATATTAGATAGATAGTTAGGTGGCAATACTATTGCTTTACTTGCCTTAAAAAATGTACATAACTATTTTTGATATTTGAATGTCATACGTGACTAACTATTTTCATGTTATACTAACGTTATTCATGTGGTACGCCACACATATGTTTATTTTATATTGTTATATTGTTAACTCTTTCCCTGTTTCCCCACCCATCCCAGTTTTTTGCCAGGACATTCACTCTCAGGCTTGGGAGCTCAAATTATTTTTCTGCAAACTCCAAGACGTAGTTTCTTGGGCAGGGGGAGGATGTAGCACCTTGGGGTTTAGTCAGGGATGCTCCTCACAAATTTACTTGCCAGGAGTAGTTACCCTGGTCAATTGTTAGAGATCCATTGATTGAAGTTTGGCCTGGTTATACTTTTCTCTTCTACCACTAGGTGGCCGGGCACTCAGTGGTATTAGATATCAGAAGGACAACTCAAGGTCAGGTTATGGGTATATGGGGTATCTCAGCCAATGGGCAAGGGTTTTCTTGAATCCCTTGGCCTGCTGGGAGAGCCTATATATTCGGGGGGAGTCAGGTGATCTAGGTTCTGTGCCACCTGGACGGCTGTCTGGGTGGACGTGTGTGATGTGCCCCGGGCTGCTAGGCCAGAGATTGGGCCTATCCCAGGGGTATCTGGCTACTAGGCTGTGTGAGGGCTTATACAGAGGTAAGAGAGCAGTGCAGGGTTGGGATTGCTTTTGCAGTCCAACTATAAGGGACAGTTCTGTTGGCCGGAGCACCTGTCAGTGGTCAGAGGTAGAAGGGAAGCTGTCGCCACAATAGGACCAATCACCTTATTACCAAGGACCACAGTGAGTAACTGAAGCAAGTACCGGCGTAGCATTGTCACCGAACGGGCGCGGTAGAGAATTGGGAAACTTCAGGCAGTGATCAAGTCAGGGACCAGGGGTGGACTGACCATTGAGCCACTCGGGCACTAGGGGGCCCCATCAGGGTTGCCAGCCTCAGTAAAACCAGGGACAGTGTGTATAAATCTGTGTTTTTTTTACATCTGTCTATGTATACTGTGTGTACATGTATGTGTATACTGTGTGATTGTATACTGTGTGTGTGTATACTGTGTGGCCCCATAATCTCTGATTGCCTGGGGGCCCCATAATCTCCTATTGCCCGGGGACCCCATGAGTTATCAGTTCGCCCCTGTCAGGGACCCAACCAGCAGAGGTGGCGCTTGAGGAGCAGCCTTGTGAGTCAAGCCAGGGACCAAGTCGGTCAGGAGGGGTGAAGCTTGAGAAGTATCTGGAGTGACAAGCTAGGGTCCCAGCGGGAAAGCGAGTCAGTGAATCAGAGGTTCTAGTGAGAGACCGGGAACTCAGTGTTAAAGAACTACAAGAGGCAGTTCTAGTGAAGCCGAAGGAACTGTTACATTTGAGTTAGGAACTGTTAAAGACTGTTGCCATAGGAGACAGAATTCCTGCATGTTCAGATGTGGCGCCTTGCTGGGGCCTTTCCCTGCACGGCTGTTCTCCTGTTGATGTCTCGGAGTCTGCCAATTGAATCTACAGCTACTTAAGGGTGTCCTGGCCCTAACCTCTTTCCCCGAAAAATACAAAAAGTTAAGAGAAATAAAAGCTCTTTTACATCCAAGAAGTGTCTGGTGCCCAATAACTTTGTCCACCTTGCACCCACTATGCCTCACAACCCACTACATACAGAAGGATGTCAGCTATCTTTGGCCTGGAAAGTTGTCATTAGACTGGACAAGGCCAGAGACCTTGCTACACATGCCTGTGACTTCTATCCAAAGTCTGTGAAAGAGACACCAGACTTAATTTTTTAAAAAATTGTTACTCTTGACCTGAGTGTACTATAATTTGGCTTCTTCACATAAGGCAACACTGTGGTGAAAAACTTTATTTCCATCCAAAGTCTGCCAAAGAGACACCAGAATGTATCCAAAAAATCTCTAATCTTGTTCCGAGTGCACTAAATTGTGACCTCATCATACAGACTGGCTCCATAAGCCATTGTTTAAAAAATAAAGAAAGCTTGCCGGTAAAATCAATTTAAATGTCATTGTCAACAGGTACCTGCTCCCCTCCAAAAAAAAGAAATTACCTGCCAAATGTGCCAGAGGAGGATGAGAGGAGAACTTAAAGTGGAACTTGCCCATTTGGGTGAAGCTTTGCTTTAATTAATTCTGTTTAATTAACCACTTTTATACTACACTAAGTTGGTGAGCTTTTCTGTTCCTTTTGGACTGGTTCACACCACATGCAGTCTGTGCATTTTTTTCTGCATCAAAAATGCATGGGCGGTAGGTTACATGGATTGCAATGGTAACGTTCACACCATTGCAGTGTGTTCCAGTACTGTCAACAAACTTAAAATATGCTGCATATTTTCTGCAAGGAACTGCACTGGAACGCAGCAAAACACATAAAAAATGCACAGGAATGCATAAAAAATGAACCAGAACTATAGCATTATAGCAAAATAAAAAATAAATTAAAAAAAACATAAAACTTTGGAAGAAACGCACTGGAATGCATTGAAAAACGCATATGCAGAAACGTATCTGGACTGGGTTTCTGTGGTGGGAACTGGCCCTCAATGTTTGGTTTAGTAGCTGTTCTTGACACATTTGAACTGCAAAACCCATGTTTCCTTTGCAGCGGGATTGGTGCATTTTGCCTCTGAGTATTTGGACATATAAAAAAAATCCATCAAACTGCAAGGTATTGGAGCCTTATGCCCCGTACACACGATAGGATTTTCCGCCGGAAAATGTTCTATGGGAGCTTGTTGTCGGAAATTCCGACCGTGTATAGGCTCCATCAGACATTTTCCATCGGAATTTCCGTCACACACAATTTGAGAGCTGGTTCTCAAATTTTTCGACAACAAAATCTGTTGTCGTAAATTCTGATCGTGTGTACAGGGCATTAGACATCTTTTCTACACTTTCTATTAATTGCAACTCTGGAGACTTTTATTGCACATTCCACTGTACTATTTTTGCTTTCTTTTAAGAACACAGCAGAGATTGGACTGTTGCAGTTTTAAAAGGGATTCTCACATGGAGCTGGAACTGCCAACAGAAAGAGAATCTAGACTATCCTGTTGTGTTCTGTAATAAACATTCTACAGGAAACAGACTGTGTGGCTAGAATATTTTTGTTGCCCAATATAATGGTCTACACACTGGTATCAGGCAGTTGAAGCATGCCAAGAAGATAAAAAAAAAAGAAGAGTTGTAGTTTGTTGGCTTAGTTACATTTTCATTGAATAAGTTGCACAATACAGAACTATGAAACAGTGGGCCAGATAAAATATTGTTAGTACGTCAAATATTTGGCACACAGAAACCTGCTTTTTTGGATGGGCCAAATAATACAAGTAATAGTTCAGTTTCAAGAGTTTGAAATAAAGTATGTGACTGCTGCAGCAATTATAAAAACAAAAAAAATACCAAGTACAACTTTGGTCACAGAAAGTCTCACAATTTGCTTCAAAGAAACAATGGTACAAAGCATGCGTTTGTCAATATTTGTCATAATAGAGTAGTGCAGTAGTGTCCCTCCCTACGTGTTACGTCACTAGCTTGTGACGTCTCAGGAGCTACATCTATCTCATTTTGCTAAATAAACCATATGCACTGCATAATAATAGTTTATTTGACATGTGATGCATCAAAATAAGATGCTGCACCCGATCTTCATGCCTCAACAACTCCTAGGGGTTGATTTACTAAAGGCCAATAGACTGTGCACCTTGGAAAGTGCAATTGCACTCTGCAAGTGCAGTTGCTCCAGAGCTTAGTAAATGAGGTAAAGCTTCACTTTGTAAAGAATACCCAATCACATGCAAGGAAAAAAAAAATTAAATTTTTGCTTGCACATGATTGGTTATTGAAAGTCAGCACAGCTTCTGCTCATTTACTAAACTCTGGAGCAACTGCTCTTGCCATGTGCAATTGCAGTTTCCAAAGTGTACAGTCTTTTTGCCTTTAGTAAATCTACCCCTTAGTCGCACGCACATAGCACAACTCTGGTGTTTTCTAGGGGACACTTTATAAGAAATTGAAACTAATGCTAAAGTGGTTGTAAAGGCTGAATGTTTTTACCTTCATGCATGCTATGCGTGAAGGTAGAAAACCTTCTGTGTGCTGCTCCCCCCACGGTCCCCCCCCCATAATTTACCTGAGCAGGATCTCGATCCAGTGATGTGCATGAGAGCCTCTGCTGTCCTGGGACTCCCTCTGCTCATTGGTTGAGACAGCAGCAGGAGCCAATGAGGAGAGAGCGGGGGGGCGAGACCGAGCTGAGGCTCTTTGGGGTTGATTTACTAAAGACAAATAGACTGTGCTCTGTGCAGTTGCTCCAGAGCTTAGTAAATGAGGCAAACCTTCACTTTGATAAGAATAACCAATCACGTGCAAGGAAAATAAAGAGAGACAGCATTTTTGCTTGCACCTGGTTGAATGATGGAATTCAGTGGAGCTTCTGCTCATTTACTAAGCTCTGGAGCAACTGCACTTGCAGAGTGCAATTGCAGGGCTTGGGAGCCAACATGCACCAGTGCCCCCATAGTAAGCGGCTTGCTATTGGGGGCACTGGTCAAGGGGGAGGAGCCAGAAGTGCCAGCGGGGGACCCCAAAACCACTGCACAGAGCAGGTAAGTATGGCTTGTTTATTTATTTTATTATTATTTTTTTTATAGCTGAACCTTTTAACCGCTTCAGCCCTGGAAGAATTTACCCCCTTCCTGACCAGAGCACTTTTTGCGATTCGGCACTGCGTCTCTTAAACTGACAATTGTGCGGTCGTGCGACGTTGCACCTAAACAAAATTGACGTCCTTTTTTTCTATATATATATTGATTTTGGCTTGGTAGTCTCACGTTTTAATTTTTTTCCCACAAATAAAGCTTTCTTTTGGTGGTATTTGAGCACCTCTGCGTTTTTTATTTTTTGCGCTATAAACAAAAAAAGAGCAACAATTTTGAAAAAAACCCAATATTTTTTACTTTTTGCTATAATAAATATCCCCCCAAAATATATAAAAAAAATATTTTTTCCTCAGTTTAGGCCGATATGTATTCTTCTACATATTTTGGTAAAAAAAATCGCAATAAGTGTTTATTGATTGGTTTGTGCAAAAGTTATAGCGTCTACAAAAGAGGGTATACTTTTATGGCATTTTTATTATTAATTTTTTTTTTTACTAGTAATGGCGGAGATCTGCGAATTTTTTCGGGACTGCGACATTATGGCGAACACGTCGGACAATTTTGACACATTTTTGGGACCATTGGCAATTATACAGCGATCAGTGCTCTAAAAATGCATTGATCACTGTAAAAATGTCACTGGCAGGGAAGGGGTTAACACTAGGGGGCTATCAAGGGGTTAATTGTGTTCCCTAGCGTGTGTTCTAACTGAAGGGGGGATGGGACTGTGTGGGGGAGATAACAGATCGCTGTTCATACTCTGTCTGTTCTCCCCTCAGAGAACCGGAAACTGTGTGTTTACACACACCGCTTCTCTGTGTTCCCCGAGCGATCGCGGGAGCCTGGCGGTGATCGCGACTTCCGGGTACTCGCATCTGCTCTGTGGGCAAGTAGGGCCCCTAGTGGATAAATACGGAAGCGACCTAAGATAATGGTGATTCGCGCAGCCGAGCCATGTTGCCGCAGTACAACTGCGGCAGCTGGTCAGCAAGCGGTTAATATCACTTTAAATCTAGATGGTATTTTTATTACTTGAACTTATATGTAGGTTTTCTTTAAAAGTAAGGTCTAATATAAAAATGTACCATTAAATGAGGTGTCATTGATGCAGTATTTCTGCAAAATCGTGACTGAGCATGTTTTTACAGTTAGTGGTTAAAACGTTACAAAAATTAAAGTGCCCCAAAAGCCTCCCTTGGTGCCCAAATGTCGCTCTGTTGAAAAGAAATTGTCTGAATTCTGTTCAGCAATTGAAAATTCTGGAGTGTTGGTCCCCTGCTATGATCATTGGTTCCTCCCGCTGACCTCACATCTCTGCAGAACACAGTAAAGTCATGGAGGTTGATGGGAGAAACCACTGAGCGCAGTGGGGGATCAGGAGATCAACACCCTGCAAAAGTGTTGATTACTAAAAAAAACAATAGAACAGCATTCGCATTACCATACAACAGTTGAGGTGAGTATTTACTCTTTTTTTTTGGGGGGGGGGGGGGCATCTTTTGGCCAAATTTATAATCATAACAAGGCTGGTTTAAAGAAAACCTGTTGTAAACATATTCCTTCACTCTGCACTAGGTACCCTGCATTACCTATATTTAGGTGCACTGCTACTCCCTGCTGCTCTGATTTCAGCTACTGTTCTGTAAAAATGCTGTATTTCTGGGTATAGGGAGGGAACTTGATATGTCCCTTGCTTCCTGAAAAGACAGCATTTGGGGCCAGAGGGGGCAACAACCCTGCTCCAGCACTGTCACAGGGAGCTAGGGTCAACGTGAAAACATTCTGATGGTGCATAGTTACCAACTGTCCCGGATTTCCCGGGACATTCCCGGGATTCAGACTCTATTCCCGATTTATTTGTTTCCCGGGAAATGTCAAGAGAAATCCGGTTCTTCGCAGATTTTCTCCGCCGCCGCCTTCCGCCGCTAGAGGTCCGCGGCCGGTGGAGACATTGTCTCCGCCGGCCGCCATTTTTAAGAAGACCAGGAAGACGGCTGGGGGGCTAGACGGAGCTTCTGTGTCGCCGCCCACCCTCCGCCCTGCTCCGCCTAGCCCCGCCTACCCCCCCGGGCCAGATGTTATTCTAGGAAGCACCATGCATCTTCACACCAGAGCTTTCAGTGGGAAAGTAAACCGTGATAGAGCTGCTGCTCGGGTCCTTCCTTGCGGCAGGGGGCGCACTCACATGGAGACTGCCACTGGATAGCACCTCATCTAGTGGGATAAGAGTGGGAGGGCAAGTTCTGGCAGAGTCTGGGAGGGCAAGTTCATGCCCACCCTCCGCCTCGCCCCGCCTACCCCCCGGCCTGCTGCCGCTGGGGACTCCTGATGTGAGGGGGGCTCCGCTGAGGACTCCTGATGTGAGGGGGGCTCCGCTGAGGACTCCTGATGTGAGGGTGGGGCTCCGCTGAGGACTCCCGATGTGGGGGGGACTCCGCTGGGGACTCCTGATGTGAGGGGGGCTCCGCTGGGGACTCCTGATGTGAGGGGGGGCTCCGCTGGGGACTCCTGATGTGAGGGGGGCTCCGCTGAGGACTCCTGATGTGAGGGGGGGCTCCGCTGAGGACTCCTGATGTGAGGGGGGGCTCCGCTGGGGACTCCTGATGTGAGGGGGGCTCCGCTGAGGACTCCTGATGTGAGGGGGGGGCTCCGCTGGGGACTCCTGATGTGAGGGGAGCTCCCCTGAGGACTTCTGATGTGAGGGAGGGCCCCGCTGGGAACATCTGATGTAAGGAGGGCTCCGCTGGGGGCACCTGATGCAAGGACGGACTCTGCTGGGACACCTGATGCAAGGACGGACGGCTGGTGGCAGGTGACGTGGCAGATGACACGCTCAGGGATCCCACTGATTCGGCATTATGGTGAGTTGAATGATTTAATTTTATATTACAATGTAATAATAGAAATAATGCGCTTCAACTGAAGTGCTAACACCAGGTGTTTAGAGTATCTTTATCTGCTGATTGTTAAACTTTCTAGAATACACATATTTCCATTGTTGTGTAGGATCTGGGGCTGCTGTCCGTCCATCCCTCCCCCCCTTTCCCTCTCCATCCCTCATTCATCTCAGACTCTAACCACACCCCCTTTGAGCCACGCCCATTTAAGACATGTCCACCGTTTCGCATAAACCACGCCCATTTTTCGCTCGCTGCATTTTTACGTTTTCCTGTGCCACACCCACGAATGCATGCCCCGCCCCCTAATTATAACAAGACTCCGCCTACAGCCAAAAAAGTGTCCCTACATTTTTTTTTACAATGTTGGCAACTATGATGGTGATGGCAGGCACATGGGGTGGGGGTGGGTTTGGAATCTTTTACTTTGATTTGGCATAAATTGTAAAGAATTTTAGGATCAGGAAGACCACTAATAGCTTTCGAACACTTGCAGGGAGGAATTTGTAATAAAGTTTGCTAAAACTTCCGTAATCCTTATAAACTGTTTTTTCTTGAACTTTTTCCTTAAAGTGTTTGTAAGGGTACAAATAAAGGAACATTGCACTGTCTCTTTAAATTATTTATTGTGATCTCTGTATTGTATAGCTGATTGCCGATGCTCTAATTTACCTGGTTTATCCTGCCTGCACCACTCCACCTACAAGTAAACTGACCACAGTAGCATGACAGACGATCCATGCTACCATGGCCAGTTTACATCTTGAGTCATCATGCTAGAGTCAGTGCCGAGACTGGCGGGTCTTGTTGCATTCCATTGCCATGGAGATGCAGAAGCTCAGCGGCAACATCACCCTCTGGAAGGTCCGTGCATCGCTGTGGAACCAAGAGTGATCACATGACCTGCGGGTATAAGTCTGAACAGTGCTGTATAGGCAAGTTTATTTAGAATACAAAACTCATAGTCCATACCAGCTTGATTTTATCAGTTCACACATGGTGTTGGTACTAGCAAGGGTTACAACTACTTTAAATTTGAACTACTTACTCATACTTGCCAACAGTCCCGATTTTCCCGGGACAATCCCGATTTTGGTACTCTCGTCCCAATCAGAGCTCGTTCCGATTAATGTTTTAGGAAAAAACGACCGGCGGGCTACAAAAAGATGGCCGCCGCCGCCGTCACAAGGTTTATTTCTTCTTGTATTCAGTGGAGATGGGAGGGGCAGCCAATCAGCTTCTTCCCTCTCCACTGAACACACACACGAGAAAGTCAGGAACTCCCGGGAACTGTAGCTGCCACGCTGCTGGGGGACACAGATCTCTCTGTAAGGAGGGCCTCTGCTGCTGCTGCCAGGGACACTGAAGTAAGGCGGGCTCTGTTGCTTGGTGACACAGATTGCTCTGCAAGGAGGGCTCCGCTGCTGCCAGCTGCTGGGGACACTGAAGTAAGGAGGGCTCCGCTGCTGGGGGACACCAGATGTAAAGGAGGGCTCCACTGTCAGGGTCACCAGATGTAAAGGAGGGCCCCGCTGCTGGGGGACACCAGATGTAAAGGAGGACTCCGCTGCTGGGGACACCAGATATAAAGTTGTGCTCCACTGCCTGGGACACCAAATTTAAAGGATGGCTCCACTTCCGGGGACACCAGATGTAAAGGAGGGCTTCGCTGCCGGGGACACCAAATTTAAAGGATGGCTCCGCTGCTAGGGACACCAGATGTAAAGGAGGGCTCCGCTGCTGGGGACACAGATCTGCAATGAGGGCCTCTGCTTTTGGGGGCACCTGATGTAAGGATGGACTCTGTTGGGGGCACCTGATGTAAGGACGGACTATGCTGGGGGTACCTGATGTAAGAACAGACTCTGCTAAGGGCACCTGATGTAAGGACAGACTCTGCTGGGGGCACCTGATGCAAGGACGGACTCTGCTGGGGGCACCTGGTGACATCTGGTGGCAGGCGACGTAGCAGGTGACACACTCAGGGGTCCCACTGATTCTGGATTATGGTGAGTTGAATGATTTCATTCAATATTACAATGTAATAATAGTAATAATGCGCTTCAATCACCCTGACACCACAACAACCATGGTGCTAGGATGATTAAAGCGCAAACACTAAGGTGTTTGAAGTATCTTTATCTGCTGATTTGTTAAACTCTGGAATACACATTTCTATTGTGGTGTAGGATCTAGGCCTGCTGTCCCTCCATCCCTCTTTCCTTCCTTCTCTCTCCTTCCCTCCTTCTTTCCTTCTTTCTCTCTCCCTCCCTCCCTCTTTTCCCCTTTCTTTCTCCATCTCTCATTCATCTCAGACTCTAACCACACCCCCTTTGATCCACGTCCATATAAGCCACGCCAACTATTTCACATAAACCACACCCATTTTTCAGCACAGAGCGCTTTTTTGCTATGTCACGCCTACAAATGCATGCCCCACCCCCTAATTATAATAAGACTCCGCCTACAGCCAAAAAAGTGTCCCTAAAATTTTTTTTACAATGTTGGCAACTATGCATACTGAAAATTTTGGGATGGGTGAGTAAAGTAACAAGGGTACAAATGTACCAAAATGTAACACTCGTGTAAACAACACATTTACAATGACTGCTCTGCTTTTAATCTCCTGAATAACCATAAACGAAACTGGCTTACTTATGTATTATTTGTATGGACTGGCAATTCTCCTATACACAGCTGATGTCTCCTGTTGTTCCGGTCTGTCTAATGAACATTTGTTAATAATATTTCTTAAACGATGTAAGCTGCACGAAAGGGAATCAGCGCTGCCCATCTCTGCTTCTGCTAGGAACTGATTGCGTGTAGGCTGTGTCCTATAGCTGAGCCAAGATGCATTACACAACTCCCTGTCAGGAACAGAACATATATACGGTAAGTAAATGGCATGTTGTCACTGTGTATGTTGTTCCTGGCGCATTACATTATGGAAAACCTGTGCTACATATTTTTGAACGAACAAGCTATAATTCTATGCCAGTAAAATATGGGCGGACACTATTGTGCCAAAAAAAATTCTGCATGCTGAACATATTCACAGCCATAACCTTTCAATTGGTCTCCTCCATATGCTGGCATAAAGGGTTTACCAGTTTCCCCAAAATAAAGTGGTGGATGCTCTGGCAGCAGCACTCCTGGGTGCTAGACTCCCCAGATCTCCGGTACTGTCTCCCACAGACTCACAGATCCAGTGATGTGGGGCCATTATTCTTCCAGGCTGAAGGATAACCTCATAATTCAACCCACTTCCCCTGGTACAGTACTCAAATGATCCCTTCCAGGTCTTTCAGGATTTCTAGGCCTTCTACAACTCACAGGATTCCTGACAAGTCTTTCGGGATTCCTAGGCCCTCTACTACTCACAGGATTTCCAGAATCCCCAGAATCTCCAGTGCTCAGAGGATCCTTTCTGTATCTTCTAGGATTTCTAGGACCTCCCCAGTAACAATGTTGGGTGTGTCCTGTAACCAGAAAAATACTTAAGCACCAGCTGTCTGAGAGAAAAAAAAAACACTGTAATACTTATCTGCCAGTTCCCAACCCATATTGACCTGACTACTCTCTCACCAGCCTCGACCTGACTTCTCACTCGCTTGTTAATAGTTTGACTACTCTCTCGTCTGCCCCTTGGCTAGACCTTACTACTCTCTCGCCTGCCACCTGTCTGGACCCCTGCCTAGGCCTGACTACTCTTTCGTCTGCAGCTCTGTCAATAGTCTCTGTTCCATAGCCTCTTTTCCAGCCACCCTTCTTGGTGGGATGATCCTGAGGGACTTGAGCTGGTGCCACATTGCAGCAAAGAAAACTGGAACTGCTGCGGTGCCTGATCCATCTCCACCATCAGGAGCTCTGGTGAAGACCAATTGTCACTTATGCCGCGTACACACGGTCGGACTTTTCGTCTACAAAAGTCCAACGGACGCCGACGGACTAAAGCTGGCTGGTAATCCGATCGTGTGTGGGCTTCTCCGGACTTTCAGCAGACTTTTTCAGCCTCAAATCCGACGGACTTTAGATTTGAAACATGCTTCAAATCTTTACGTCGTAACTACGACGGACCCCGAAATCCGCTCGTCTGTGTGCTAGTCCGACGGACAAAAACCCATGCTAGGGCAGCTATTGGCTACTGGCTATGAACTTCCTTATTTTAGTCCGGTGTACGTCATCACGTACGAATCCGTCGGACTTTTGTGTGGTCGTGTGTAGGCAAGTCCGTTCGTTAGAAAGTCTGCTGCAAGTCCGCCGAAAGTCCGCCGGAAGTCTGTCGGACAGGCTGTCGGACTTTTGTAGACGAAAAGTCCGACCGTGTGTACGCGGCATTAGACTTCATGCCTCAAGTAAGCTCTCATCACCTGCCAGGAGCTCAAGGTGTCAGGGCTCCACCCACCACCCTCGAATCTGGAATGCTACCGAGTGTGGTGCCACTTAATGCTTTGCAGCATTTTGGATCAGCCAAAAGAAGAGAGCAAAGAGGATCGGTGGCATTATCAGATCCAGCGAAAGATACTGTAGGTATACAGATTTTTTTCATGGGTGTAGGGATGCTCCATGAAGGGAAAGGGGTGTGTATTAACTGTGTGATGTATTTGAGTCAGCATCCCAATAAAGTTACGTAATTCTATGGTGTTTTTGTGTGTACTTTAAGAAATATTGTAACCCTCATCATTTACACTGGTGTTCATGATCTCTGCTACACCAGATGCTTTCTGGAAGTCCTTAGAGTTGCAGAGGTCAACTTATATATATAGGGGTTTCAGGCATAGCCCCTGACATTGCCTAAAGGATGCACATTATGTTCTTCGTATGTATTGGTACAGAACATTGTCAGAGACTACAGAAATGCTATAGAAGTTATTGGAGACATTCTGCAGGAGATGGTTAGACACAGGTTGCATGAAACCGCTAGAGACCACCTTTATTACAGTGCTTTACAAACCAATGCTCCCTATGGGCTCTTTAAAAATCCTCAAGAGTCCCAACTTGTTGTACCCCACAGCATGACCCATTCTAAAAGATCAGAGAAAGATGACCTAGCCTTTATGAGGCCATAGCTTACATACAACCACTTCTCACAGAAGGCTACTCTCTCAAAATGTTTAGAAGACATGGAGCTCTACTACTGACCACCTTTGCCTACCCCACCCCTCTTTTTTTCTGCTTCAATCCATTTACACTAATTACAAATCGCTGGACCACTACATCAGCTGCGTGAGCACTGACAGCTCATCACCCACAGGGGTAAGAACATTGGGGACCAGGGGAGTGTAAGTTCACCTTTTCATTTTCTTTAAAATGGTGAACTTACAGTTTAAGTCATTAAGAGTTGGGGACCCCTGGTTTTCCATAGATCACTGCTACATCTCATGTTCGGTTGACTTGGGCTCCATGTAGTCATATTGCTCCTCTGACCTGTATTCAAACAGTACAAGAATTGTATACTCAACTCTAGAATTATTCATTTGCAACATTTTATTCCTTCATTCAAGTGCAACTTGTCATAAATATAATCAAATATTGACCATCTGCTCTCATGTTGGAGAGGATACAAGTGGTACAATCAATAATATCCAGAGTTCACTTATATAACGTCTTTCCCAAGGCAGCTGAATACGGAGTAGGATCCATCCACAAACCTGCAGGTCTCTCTGGACCAGGGGTCTCAAACTGGCGGCCCTCCAGCTGTGGCAAAACTACAAGTCCCATGAGGCATTGCAGAGCTGACAGTTACAAGCATGACTCCCACAGGCAGAAGCATGATGACACTTGTAGTTTCGCAACAGCTGGATGGCCACCAGTTTGAGACCTCTGCTCTGGACTGTGGAAACCTTTGAAAACAATGTAAATTGAACAGAAAGGCACCAGCATAGTGTAAGATTCTCAATAAAATATTAAAATTTTTGGCTTGTACTCACCAAAACACTTGATGTACATGCATATCACAAATCATATATAAAATCCAAAATCTCTCAGACCAAGCTGACCCAAACAAACTATTCCCTACACTAAAGGAATAGTGGTGTGCACCTCCTGCACTACCAATACAGTATTATTAGAAAATAATCCCCCACACAGTTTTTGTTTTATCCAGCTGTATTTACTTAGTGCATCTTATAACATCCAAGTGAAAGATATAACACCAACATGTCAGAAAAAAATCAAAAATGGAATCACAGAGTCGGGAAAAGGATCACCCCCTCGTGTCAGTATTTTGTTGAACCACCTTTCACTTTAATTACAGCCTTTAGTCTGTTGGGATATGTCTCTACTAACTTTGCATATCTAGACTTTGCAATATTTGCTCACTCTTCTTTTCAGAACTGCTCAAGTTCAGTTAAATTTGATGGTGACTGTATGTGGACTGCAGTCTTCAAGTAATTTCACAGATTTTCAAGAATTTTACAGTATTTTACCCCATCCATTTTTCTTCTATACTGACAAGTTCTCCAGAAAAACACCTACATAACAAGATATTACCACCTCCATGCTTTACTGTAGGAATGGTGTTATTTAGATGGTGAGCTTTATTAGATTTCTGCCGGACACATCGTTTGGTGTTGAGGCCAAATAATTCAATTTTAGTCTCATCTGACCATAGCACCTTTTTCCATGTGGCCTCAGAATCTTGAAAATGTGTTTTGGCAAAGCTCAGTCGTGACCGCATGGGGTCTTTCTTGAGGAGTGGCTTTTTTCTTGCAACCCTCCCATACAAGCCACATTTGTGGAGAATTTGTGATATTGTTGTCACATGCACACAATGATCACTCTTTGTCATAAATTCCTGCAACTGCTTCAGAGTTGCTGTAGGCCTCTTGGTAGCCTCTCTGACCAGTTTCCTCCTGGCTCTTTCATCCAGTTTGGAGTGACGTTCTGATCCAGGGAGGGTCTTGGGTTGTACCAAATACCTTCCACTTCTTAATAATAGACTTCACTGTGCTTCTAGGCATTGATAAAGCCTTTGATGTTTTTTCTATCCATCTCCTGACTTGTGCCTGTCCACAACCTTATCCAGGATATCTTTTGACAGTGCCTTACCACCCACAGTTGATAGTTTACTTCTACTTCTTGCACTACCAGTGACTGAAATGCTCCAGGAAAGCGCTTTTCATGCTGAACTAATCAAAATCACCACAGCTGATCACAGTGGAAAGTTAAATGGCTTAGTGTGCCATTGAGAAGATGATTAGTTACACCTGATTGAGTTTACAAGTCATTTTTAGGAGGGGGGATCCTTTTTCCAACTTAATGATTCTGTTTTAGAATTTTTTTTTCTTCTTTTTCTGACATGTTGATGTTATATCTTTCACTTGGATGTTATAAGTTGCACTGAGTTAATACAGCTGGATAAAACAAAAACTGTTTCTATCTTCGTTTTGGGCTGTAAAGCAACAAAATGTGATTATTTTAAAGGGCGGTGATTCTTCCCTATAGCCACTGTATGTAAAATAAAAAACAATGCTTCTACTAATGTACTTAAAAAGAAAAAACCTTGTAATAAATTACAGTGGCTTCCAGCTGCTACTAAAACACCAGTTTGTGTTCCCACAATTTACAACAAATTTAAATCATGAAAAAGTGTAGCGCTGCTGTGGATTAATAATAAGTGTGCTAAATGAAAAAACGTGTTAGGTGTTTATGTGGTGATGCAATGTCACCCAAAACAAAGTAAAAATACGTAATATTAAGATATAATAATAATAATAATATAAGTAAGTAATAGTAGTAAAAGTAAGTTCATAATTGGGTCTTTTAAAAGACATTTCTTCGTATATATAGTACTCTTGGTCATCCATGATATATATATCCCACACCATTGTGAATAAAACAATAATGTCTGTGTTTGAGGACACCGCGTGCTCCCTCTAGGCTTCCAAAACTTTCACTTCCAATTTGAAATAAAGTAGCATGTATCAACCAGATGCGCCAATGGACCACTTCAGCCTCTGTCCACAGGGGTCGCCCTTAGAACACCAATTCAAATCTCCAAAAGGTATATAAAGTGCTGTGCCTTTAATATGTGTTAGGTTTTCATGCTGCCATGATATAGTGCTCTCAACAGAATAAGCAAAAATAGAGAGCTCCCACACTGTACTAATATTATGAAACCCGCCAATTTATTAAAGAATTGCACTTACACAATAAAGCATTTAAGAAAAATGCCATAGAACAATGCATGACGCTATATACCTGACTTCCTTGTACGTTACTTCCATTACGCTGTTGGGCATAAGCAGTGACAATGTGGGACCAGATATGAAGTACAAGGAAGTGGTCGGGCACATGTTAGTGTAGGGAATAGACTAGCCCAAAAAAACTATTTAAAGGAAAAGTATACCTTTAGTAACATGTTACTGTTAAAGCAGCCCCTGCACCGCCCCCCTGATCCCTCATTTTGACAGCGGGCCAGGGATCCTCTCCCCATGCCTGTTGTCACATTTTTTTTCAAACACAGCTGTGCAGGGCTCTGACCCACTCGGCTGCGTCATTCATTCACAGAGTTCTGTGCGAATGGAAAAAATTCAAGTACAGACAACCCTTGCGGCTGTCGGCTTGTAGTCCTCAATGAACTACCAGGGCTCTGATGAGCACTGTAGATAGTTTATTGATGCTTCCTGTCATTGTTAACTGCCTGCTTGTATGAGGTACGAGCAGACAGCCTACACTGACAGTCTGCAGGAGCCTTGCATTGCACCCACGATCTGCTGATCGTGGGTGCAATGCTTTGCAAGCTCCTAGTAAAAAATATATATATATTAAATGCAAGTGTTTTTACCTGCAAAGAGATGTGCATTTATTCTTTTTTTTTTTACAAAGGTGAACTTATCCTTTAGGGTTAAAGTAAAGCTAGACATCCGCTTGAAAGCGGATGTCTCACTTTTACTGAAACTTATAGATTTTGTTTGAACCAAGCTGAGGTGGAGATCGTGACGTAATTCTTCCACCTCGGGCAGTCAGAGGAAGCTTTGTATTCATTCAGAAAATACAAAGCTCCCTGTGAACGGCTTAAAAGCACTCAGCCCGACTCAATTTTGTACCAGGTGCCGGACAGGAAGTTTGCGTCCCACTGACAGAACATAGCACTGTATACTGTATATAGCTGAGGCTACATACAGTCCATACTGCACTGAGAGCTGCTGCATGTCTTAGTGAAATAAATCTCTTGCTTGGACCAGCTTGGTCTAAACCAGCGATTTAAATTTCACTAGAAGCTGAAGATCAGCTTTCAGGCTGGGTTCACATCTCTGTGCGGACAGCAGGGTCCAATTTTTGTTCAAATTTTTGGCTGGATTCGAACCTGAAACAGACCAGAAGACGCACAGGACTCCTGTGCATTTTACTCTGCAGCCATCCAGAAGCTGTGTGAACTGGCTCCATTGAGAGACGGTCACAGGTTCCTGACATGCGAATTGGATGCGGTAGAAATCGCATCCAATTCACAATAGTGTGAACCCAGCCTAAATAGTGCTTCTAACATGCCTCAGTAAGACCGCAGCTCACTTGTTATCATATAGGTCTATTGTCCTTGTGTGCGGTGTCGACATGCTCAGATACGCTACAGATTCTGTAATGGTAAGAGTGATGGTATATCATTCTCCTTTTGTGTATTCTTTGATATTCTTCTGTTAGAATTAATAAAAGAAGGATTAAACATAAAAGATTAGAGAAAAATCTACACAAAAAGAGAAAATGGAAAAGAAAATAGATGGCATAAAAAAGTGTGGACTAAATAAATCAAACCATTGAAGTAATGGCTCACCCCATACTGCTTGTGTTAAAATAAGCTAGACGCATGTGCTCCAACATACGTTTATTTTTATTTTTTATTACAGTGTTACGCCATTATTTTCTGCAGTGTGATTTATTAATGCAGTTGAAATTATTTTTTTTACACAAAATATACCTGCAGTGCTGCTGTTAAAATGCAACATGTTTTTTTTTTTTTTCTAATGTATTCCAATGAAGGGTATTGGTATAAATTGGCACCATTGATAGCAAGGCTGTTTGGCTTGACCTTGTGTTGGGATTGAGTTGAGGATTACGGCCCAGTGCAGGTGGTATAAATGAGCCCAAACAGATGTCATTTTACTCAAACTCTTCCATTCTCCTGCTGGAATTCTGGTTCTGGCTGCGTACTTTCATTTGGTGTAAGGGTTTTGGCAGCACTGGTACTTTCGTAGTGCCTATATGGGGAGTACTTTGAAAGACCTCATTCACACGGGGCATTGTAATCCGTGCAGGGCTGCATTTTACCGACACAGAGATGTACGAGCGTTGCGTGCATCCTAGTGCCGTCAGTCCTATATCTGTCAATTGGGATGCAATAGCTGCATAGATACTGAAATAAATATGGGGTGGTTTTGGATTCCCCCTATTTATTATAAATATGTATTAACTTGTCTATTCCTATAGTCAGGGCTGCCATCAGGGGGGTACAGCCCTTACAACTGTAAGGGGCCCTGGAGCCCACCTGGGCCAGAAGAAGTCAGGACGGGTGAAGGGGAGCTGTGCTGTGCATTACAGAAATGAGCTCACAGCGTGTGCTCTCTGTGGCATTGAGCTCAGACATCGAGCTCTTTACTGCCACCTCTGGCTACTATGTGCATGTGCACCCCTCGTGTACTGGGCTTTTCTGTGTCAGCAACATGTCATCTTTGTGAAAATGAGCTGGGACCAGGTAGGAAGAAATCCTTTACAAGTGTGGGCTGTGAAGGAAAGGGAGGGGGGGCTGTTTGTATATGGGGGGGGGGGCCCAGAGCCTTGTATGTTTACAGATTTGTGTATGTGTGGGGCTGACATATATATAAACAGGTGTGTGTGGGGGGCTGGGCTGGCATATATACAGGCAGTGGCAGTGCGCCCATTAATTAATGGACGCACGGGCGCCGCCCTTTCTCTCCAGCCACCCTCCTCTATGTATCATGGATAGATTCATGCATTGCATTGCATGAATCTATCCATGGCCGCTGTAGCCACCCCCTATTCAGGCGCAGGGCTGGACTGGGATAAAAATTTGGCCCTGGACTTCATCCAGACCGGCCCACTTTATTTGTGCAAACAAGCACAAAAACAGTATATAAACTATACGCAATTGTGCAAAAAAACATAAGTAGCATAACATAAGGAGTCCTCACTAACCTCTTTTACTATTTCACTTATTCTCCTCTGTATTTTTCTCATCTTTCTCACATCACTGTGTGAAGTTGAGGGCGAACCAAGAAAGCCATTACTTTGACAGGCTGTCACTGAAACCAGCCCACTGAGCCATCGGCCCACCGGGAAACTCCCTGTAGTCCTGATGGCCAGTACAGGCCTGTTCAGGCGTCCAGCCCCTTTTCGGGCGCCGGGCACCTAAATTGCCGGGTGTGTATTTTTAAGGCACCTGATTAGAGCCATAGGCTCTAATAGGCCTCAAAAAAGGTGAACTGCGATCGCAGAGCTTTGCGCTCGCAGTTCACCCAGGTGTGTTAGAACAGCGAATTAATATTTGCTCTTCTAACACTGAACCGCCTCTCCGCCAATCAGGAAGCACGGGTGTGTTACCCATCACCTGATTGGCTAAAACGACAGTCAATGTGATTGGAGGCCTATCAAGAGGAGGAGAGGAGACACATGGAGGACACAGCTTGCCGCCGTCACCCGCTGCCCCACCGAGATAGGGTAAGTGCCGGGCAGACAGCAAGCGGGCGGGGGGGGTCACAGTGTTAATGCTTAAATAGGTACAGTGGCGGCATTTGATGGGCACAGTGGCAGCATTTGATGGGCACAGTGGCTGCATTTGATGGGCACAGTGGCTGTGTTTGATGGGCACAGTGGCTGCATTTGATGGCACAGTGGCTGCGTTTGATGGGCACAGTGAGGCTGCAATTGATGAGCACAGTGGCTGCATTTGATGGGCACAGTGAGGCTGCAATTGATGTTTTTTTTCTGAAATTTTCAGTTTGTTTGCCCCCCCCCCGAAAAATGATACCAGCCGCCACTGTATACAGGTGTGGGGGGGGGGCTGGCATTTATACTGGTGTGTGGGAGGCTGACATATATACAGGTGTGAGGGGGGCTGACATATACACAGGTGTGAGGGGGGCTGACATATATACAGGTGTGGGGGGGGACTAACATATATACAGGTGTGAGGGGGGCTGACATATATACAGGTGTGAGGGGGGCTGACATATATACAGGTGTGAGGGGGGCTGACATATATACAGGTGTGAGGGGTGCTGACATATATACAGGTGTGAGGGGGCTGACATATATACAGGTGTGTGGGGGGACTGACATATATACAGGTGTGAGGGGGGCTGACATATATACAGGTGTGTGGGGGGACTGACAAATATACAAGTGTGAGGGGGGGCTGACATATATACAGGTATGAGGGGGGCTGACATATATACAGGTGTGTGTGGGGGGCTAGCATATATACAGGTGTGTGGGGGGTCTGGGCTGCATATATACAGGTGTGTGTGGGGGCTGACATATATACAAGTTTGTGTGGGGGGGGCTGACGTATATACAGGTGTGAGGGGGGCTGACATATATACAGGTGTGTGTGTGTGGGGGGCTAACATATATACAGGTGTGTGGGGGGCTGACATATATACAGGTGTGAGGGGGCTGACACATATACAGGTTTGTGTGTGGGGGGGCTAGCATATATACAGGTGTGTGGGGGGCTGACATATACACAGATGTGTGTGGGGGCTGACATATACACAGGCGTGTGAGCGGGGCTGACATATATACAGGTGTGTGTGGGGGGGCTAGCATATATACAGGTATGTGGGGGGCTGACATATATACAGGTGTGAGGGGGGCTGATATATATACAGGTTTGTGTGTGGGGGGCTAGCATATATACAGGTGTGTGGTGGGCTGACATATATACAGGTGTGTGGGGGGCTGAAATATATACAGGTGTGTGTGTGTGTGGGGGGGCTAGCATATATACAGGTGTGTGGGGGGCTAACATATATACAGGTGTGTGGGGGGCTGACATATATACAGGTGTGAGGGGGGCTGACAAATATACAGGTGTGAGGGGGGCTGACATATATACAGGTGTGTGTGGGGGGGTGGCATATATACAGGTGTGTGTGGGGGCTGACATATATACAGGTGTGAGGAAGGCTGACATATATACAGGTTTGAGCGGGGCTGAGTGCGTACAGGTGGGGTGGTCAGTGTGCGGATTTGGAAGGATGGCCCATGGGCAAGCCCTGGGGAATGTTGGTGGTCAGGCTCAGGGGGTGCCCAGGCCTAAAGCTGTGTAAGGGGCCCAAAAATTTCTGATGGCTGCCCTGCCTATAGTTAGCCAGTCTATCAAAGCTCTGCTAATGTTAATGGTACAATAACAAGGTTAGCTATAAAAATAAACACATCGCTTAAATAAGCAAGGGTCTCATTTATTTAACAATCAAGTAGAAATGCTAACATTAAACACTAAAAAGAATATTGCAGAGCATGTAAAACAAAAGAACATAAATTATACTTTACGTAAGGTCGTCCTCTGTATTCGGTAGCTTTCAGCTGGGCTCAATGGGCAAGAGAAAGTCACTCCAGCTGGCCAGTACTTTTAAAGCCCACTCAGACACCACCCACACAAACACCCACTGCCAGCCCATACCAGTGAAAAAATCCTTTATGGGGCGTACACACGGTCGGACTTTTTGGCTATAAAAGTCCAACGGATGCCGACGGACCAAATCCAGTGGACAATACGATCGTGTGTGGGCTTCCCCGGACTTTCAGCTGACTTTTCCAGTCGCAAATCTGAAGTACTTTAGATTTGGAACTTGCTTCAAATCTTTACGTCGTAACTCCGCTGGACCCAGAAATCCGCTCGTCTGTATGCTAGTCCGACGGACAAAAAACGACGCTAGGACAGCTATTGGCTACTGGCTATCAACTTCCTTATTTTAGTCCTGTGTACGTCATCACGTACGAATCCGTCGGACTTTGGTGTGATCGTGTGTAGGCAAGTCCGGTCGTTAGAAAATCCATTTAAAGTCCACCAAATGTCCGTCGAAAGTCTGTTGACAGGCTGTCGGACTTTTGTAGCCAAAAAGTCCGACCGTGTATACGCCCCATAAGAGGCAGTCCTTCCTAATCACCAGGAAGTATTATGCCACGTACACACATTCTGACTTTTCGACCGCACTTGTCCGACGGACCAAATCCGGCGGACAATCCGTTTGTGTGTGGGCTTCACCGGACCTTCAGCGGACTTTTCCAGTCACAAATCTGACAGACTTTAGATTTGGAACTTGCTTCAAATCTTTACGTCGTAACACCGCCGGACCCAGAAATCCGCTTGTCTGTATGCTAGTCCGACAGGCTGCCAAAGCGTCAATATTTTGTGTGGCCACCATTACTTTCCAGCACTGCCTTAGCCCTCTTGGGCATGGAGTTCACCAGAGCTCGACATCAGAGCATGACATCAGAGCACAACATCACGGAGCTGGTGGATGTTAGAGACATTGCACTACTCCACCTTCCATTTGAAGATGCCCCACAGATGCTCAATAGGGTTTAAGTCTGGAGACATGCTTGGCCAATCCATCACCTTTACCCTCAGCTTCTTTAGTAAGGCAGTGGCTGTCTTGGAGGTGTGTTTGGGCTCGTTATCATGTTGGAATACTGCCCTGCAGCCCAGTCTCCGAACTGCTCTCCGATCATGCTCTGCTTCAGTATGTCACAGTGCATGGCATTCATGGTTCCCTCAATGAACTGTAGCTCCTAAGTGCCGGCAGCACTCATGCACCACCAAGCTTGACTGTAGACAAGACACACTTGTCTTTGTACTCCCCACCTGGTTGCCGCTACACACGATTGACACCATCAGAACCAAATAAGTTTTACTTGGTCTCATCAGACCACCTGTAATCCATGTCCTTAGTCTGCTTGCCTTCAGCAAACTGTCTGCGGCTTTCTTGTGCATCTTTTTAGAAGAGGCTTCTTTTTGGGACGAAGGCCATGCAGACCAATTTGATGCAGCGTGCGGCGTATGGTCTGAGCACTGACAGGCTGATCCCCCGTCCACCTCTTCAACCTCTGCAGCAATGCTGGCAGCACTCATACCTCTATTTCCCAAAGACAACCTCTGGATATGACGCTGAGCATGAGCACTCAATTTCCTTGGTCGACCATGGCAAGGCCAGTTCTGGGTGGAACCTGTCCTTTTAAACCATTGTACGGTCTTGGCCACCGTGCTGCAGCTCAGTTTCAGGGTCTTAGTAATCTTCTTATAGCCTAGGCCATTTTTATGTAGAGCAACAATTCTTCTTTTCAGATCCTCAGGTAGTTCTTTGCCATGAAGTGCCATGTTGAACTTCCAGTGACCAGTATGAGAGAATGAGAGCGATAACACCAAATTTAACACACCTTCTCCCCATTCACACCTGAGATCTTGTAGCACTAATGAGTCACATGACACCAGGGAGGGAAAATGGCTAATTGGGCCCAATTTGGACATTTTCACTTAGGGGTGTACTCACTTGTTGCCAGTGGTTTAGACATTAATGGCTGTGTGTTGAGGTATTTTGAGGGGACAGCAAATTTACACTGTTATACAAGCTGTACACTCACTACTTTACATTGTAGCAAAGTGTAATTTCTTCAGTGTTGTCACATGAAAATATATAATACAATATTTACAAAAATGTGAGGGGTGTACTTACTTTTGTGAGATACTGTATATATATATATATATATATATGTGACCCACCAAATTAAGCATCCCACTCCCAACTTCCTATAACCCTTCATTGTATACACGGGTCAGGATTAGACAGGCTTGCTCAAAATGGTCTTTTCTACGTTGAAGTGACATGTGGTGAATGCATACTGTACCCTGGTAACCAGCATTTGGGAAGAGCTTAGGTCTATTTGTAGTGGTTCCCCATCTCGAACGGATGCTTTTGTGAGTATTCACTGCCATTACCTGTGCAGGGTTCCAACCTCTCAGGTGAGACATCAACCAGGCGTATCTCCCCCATGTCTAGTTCCGGTGTTCCACATGTCCAGTAACCGAGAACCTCTCTATAGGACTGCTAAAATTGTGATACCACCCCCAGAAGGAAATTTTCACCCCATTGATGTGTCACCTGGTGCTCTCTAGTCTGGCCAACAGACACCTTACTATGCATAAGTGTCAGTCTCCTGGATACTTGCATCATATCAATTTGGTTATGCCAATATTTGGCACACACAACAACGTACTTTCCTTCTTTCTATCCCCCCCCCCAAAAAAAAACAGTTTACATTTCTTGTTCTGAAGGATTGGATAGGTTATAGTCCTTCCCTAACCTCCAACCCATTTCACTTGTATTTACAGTACGTGTGCATTCATAAATGACAGGAGAGACTCCGGCAAAATGTTCCACAAGTCTACTTGCTGGGAAAAGTCTTTCAGATGCAGAATTAGCACTAAATTGTCCTCAAGGAAAAGAAGCCTTATATTGCAAGTATTAATCTAAATTTTTGTTTGTCCCTTCTCCCCTAAATGTTTGTCAGAACAAATTTGCAATGTGGCATGGCACAGACAAACTTCCAAGCAGATGAACATCTTTTATCCATGTTCCAGAGACCTCTCCAATCTCTCGCTTCACCAGGACTGTGAAAATGAAAAACAAGGGCAGAATCAAATTCTTATCCCCAATATACTCCCCTTTCAGGTGGACAAAACCTAAACATGCCCGTCCTCCAGGAAGTATGCTGTAATGTCCACTAGGGGCAGCATTCGTCCATGAATCGCCGCTATTTGACCCGGGTCATACTTCAGTAACAGCTGGCCTTTGATTTTCTGTAACTCAGGAAACCAGTAACAGCAGCTGATCTTTGAAGCTTTGTTTGCAGTCATGGTAATCATGCACTTCAATCTTCATTACACCGGGTGGTTTGAAGCCAAGCTCTACTCCCCCGCCAGGGGGTATGCGTGATTCCTTTCTTCCAGATGAAGATTCTAATATGCAGGGCTTTTTTTCTCAGAGAATAGGTGCAGGAACTCCTCACCCCTTCTGAGCCACTTCTTGTCTCCACCCCCTACCCACCTCTGAGCAACGTTCCTTGGTTTCATCCCCCACTCACCTCCCAGTACTGCCCCTTTTAGAGAATACAGAGCCAAGTATTGTTTTGTGGTGCTAAGTAATTTGTATGGAATTTGTTAACGATAGCAAGAAAAGTAGTAAAATAGATCCCCCACAGCCAGCAGTAATACACCCCCCCCAGCAACAATAGATTTGATCAAAAACAATAAGCCCCCCAGTAACAACGGACCTCCACAACAAAATACCACCCCAGCAGCAACAACAGATGCTGCCAGCATCAATAGACTCTACAGCAGCCAGCAACAATAGACCCCTGCTGTGTCAACAGTAGATCTCTTCCTGCAATAATTGACCCGGGGCAACAATAGATCCCCCACCAGCAACAATAGACCTCCCAATAGACCTCCCAGCAACAATAGACCACCACTCAAAAATAGATTGGCTCCAGAAACAATAGATCGCCCAGCAGCCCGCCCCAGCACCTCTTGCCATTACACACAGTACATTTAGTGCTGGAGGTGCCGGAAATGCGTTCCCCCGCGTTCCTGCTGAAAAAAAGCCCTGCTGATATGCATTCTTCAGTTGCATATCCCTACTGGGTAAACCTGCTGTAGTGGCATTCCAAGACGACAAATTCCAACTTAGGCCAAATGGCTCTAATAACCAGACAGAAAAAAACTTCAGAAATATGATATTAAACCATGTCTTCCAACAGAAACACCTGCTGCTCCCAATGGGACATCCAAGTTGGTTCACAGCCCTGAACGCACACAAGGTGAGTATGCAGTGGCTGCATCTGTGCAGCCACCTCGTCCCAATTGACAGCTGTAGGACTATACAATCCCAAGCCTGTAAAACACAGCACTGCACAGAGCATGGATCAAATCACCCCATGTGTATGAGGCCTTGGACCAGAGGAAGTCAACTTTCCTGATACAGGAGGCCTCAAGTGCTGCCCTCAACATAACCAGAGGGCCTCACAAAAAACAGATAACATTTAGTGTCAGACAGCAGTCAAACAAAAGGATATAGTTAAAGTCTATGGGAATAATACAGAGATGGTCAGAGACCATTGAAATTTTCCACATGTTGCAACCAAAAACGTAAACATAGCTTTATTGGATTTTATGCGATAGGCCAACACAAAGTGGCACATAAGTATGAAGTCGAAGGAAAATAATGAATGGTTTTCCAAAAAACAAAAATATGTTAAAAGTGTGGCGTGCTTTTGTATCCAGCCCCCCCCCCCCCCCCCCCCCGAGGCAATACTTTGTAGAACCACCTTTCACTGCAATTACAGCTGAAAGTCTTTTTGCGGATGTCTCTACAAGCTTTGCACATCTAGAGAGTGACATTTTTGCCCATTCTTCTTTGCAAAATAGCTCAAGCTCTGTCAGATTGGACGGAGAGTGTCTACAAACAAAAATTTTGAAGTCTTGCCACAGATTCTCAATTGGATTTAGGTCTGGACTTTGACTGGGCCATTCTAAGGCCCCATACACACGATAGGACTTTGTACAAACTTTCCCTTGGATTTTTGTACAAAGGGCATTGGCCATAAGTTTGTCTTGCATACAGATGGCAGGACTTTTCCAGCCAACTTTCACCAAATCACGTGGTTTTTCAGCTCTTTACCACCACCCTTTGGTCAACTTCTGTATTGTTGTCTGATTTTGTGTCAATCTCACCACTTTTATCGGCGAGCTTGACATCTTGCGAGCTGGGTTCACACTGGTGCGGGGATCCGACTTGGATCTCCACCAATGCAAAGCACTGTGTTTGGTATGAATCTTGAGGGGGAACTCCATGCCAAATTTTAAATAAAAAAACGGCATGGGTTCCCCTCCAGGGGCATACCAGGCCCTTAGATCTGGTATGGATTTTAAGGGGAACCCCCTTCGCCGAAAAAACAGCGTGGGGGTCCCCCCAAAATCCATACCAGACCCTTTTCCGAGCACGCAGCCCGGCCGGTCAGGAAAAGGGGTGGGGACCAGCGAGCGTCCCCCCCTCCTGAGCCGTACCAGGCCGCATGCCCTCAACATGGGGGGTGGGTGCTTTGGGGGAGGGGGCACCCTGCGGCCCCCCACACCAAAGCACCTTGTCCCCATGTTGATGAGGACAAGGGCCTCTTCCCGACAACCCTGGCCATTGGTTGTCGGGGTCTGCGGGCAGGGGGCTTATCGGAATCCGGGAGCCCCCTTTAATAAGGGGGCCCCCAGATCCCGGCCCCCCACCCTATGTGAATGAGTATGGGGTACATGGTACCCCTACCCATTCACCTAGGGAAAAAGTGTCAATAAAAAAAAAACACTACACAGATTTTTAAAGTAATTTATTAGACAGCTCCTGGGGTCTTCTTCTGGCTTCGGGGTCTCTCCGGCGTCTCCTCCCGGTGTCCTGATCTTCTGCCGGCTCCTCCGCTATCTTCTACAGCTCTATTGCTAGCGGTGGCCCGGACTTCTGCCTTCTGCCTTCTTCTTTTCTTCCAATGTTGACACGACGCTCTCTCCGGCTGGAATGCATGCACCCGATGACCACGCCCCCTTATGCCGTCACAGTCCCAGCATGCCCAGGGACTGTGACGGCATAAGGGGGCGGGGTCACCGCCTATATAAGCCATAGCAGAGCGCACAGAGAGCATTCCAGCCGGAGAAAGCGTTGTGTCAACATTGGAAGAAAAGAAGAAGGCAGAAGGCATCAGGCAGAAGTCCGGGCCACCGCTAGCAATAGAGCTGTAGAAGATAGCGGAGGAGCCGGCAGAAGATCAGGACACCGGGAGGAGACGCCGGAGAGACCCCGAAGTCGGAAGAAGACCCCGGAGCTGTCTAATAAATTACTTTAAAAACCTGTGTACTGTGTTTTTTTATTGACACTTTTTCCCTAGGTGAATGGGTAGGGGTACGATGTACCCCATACTCATTCACAAAGGGTGAGGGGCTAGGATCTGGGGGCCCCCTTATTAAAGTGGGCTCCCGGATTCCGATAAGCCCCCCGCCCGCAGACCCCGACAACCAACGGCCAGGGTTGTCGGGAAGAGGCCCTTGTCCTCATCAACATGGGGACAAGGTGCTTTGGGGTGGGGGGGCCCGCAGCGCTCCCCCCTCCCCCAAGGCACCAACCCCCCCATGTTGAGGGCTGGTACGGTTCAGGAGGGGGGGGGGGCGCTCGCTCGTCCCCACCCCCATTCCTGACCAGCCGGGCTGCATGCTCGGATAAGGGTCTGGTATGGATTTGGGGGGACCCCCACGCCGTTTTTTCGGCGTAGGGGGTTCCCCTAAAGGTCCATACCAGACCTAAGGGCCTGGTATGCTCTTGGAGGGGGAACCCATGCCGTTTTTTTATTTAAAATTTGGCGCGGAGTTCCCCCTCAAGATTTACACCAAGACATCCGACATTGTGTTATTTCCTGCCCCCTGCTGTAGCCCCTCCCATTGTGTGTTAGTTTTAATTGGTCAAAGGACAAGTATACTATCTGAAAAGTCGGATCAAAGTAGTATCCTGTTCATGAAAGTCGGATGGATGTAGGACCAATGTAGGATCAATGTAGGACTGATGTCACAGAGTAAAGTAGGATGAAAGTCGTACTACTGTCGTGTAGTATAGTGTGAACCCAGCCTGAGTGGAATCATGTCGGAAAAGCCATCATACCTTTTTCCGACCAAAATCCCGATCATGTGTACGCGGCATAATAGTTGTCCTGTGGACAGATTCTCCCACCTGAGCTGTGGATCTCTGCAGCTCCTCCAGAGTTACCATGGGCCTCTTGACTGCTTCTCTGATTAATGCTCTCCTTGACTAGCCTGTCAGTTTAGGTGGATGGCCATGTCTTGGTAGGTTTGTAGTTGTGCCATACTCTTTCCATTTTCAGATGATGCATTGAACAGTGCTCCGTGAGATGTTCAAAGCTTGGGATATTTTTTTAGAACCTAACCCTGCTTTAAACTTCTCCACAACTTTATCCCTGACCTGCCTGGTGTGTTCCTTTGCCTTCATGATGCTGTTTGTTCACTAAGGCTCTCTAACAAACCTCTGAGTGCTTCACAGAACAGCTGTAGCTATACTGAGATTAAATTAAACACAGGTGGACTCCATTTACTAATTAGGTGACTTCTGAAGGCAGTTGGTTCCACTAGATTGTAGTTAGGGGTATCAGAGTAAGGGGGGCTGAATACAAATGCACGCCACACTTTTCAGATATTTATTTGTAAAAAATTTTGAAAACCATTTAACATTTTCCTTCCACTTCACAATTATGTGCAACTTTCTGTTGGTTTATCACAAAGAAATCCCAATAAAATACATTTCCGTTTTTGGTTGTAACATGACAAAATGTGAAAAATTTCAAGGGGTGTGAATACTTTTTCAAGGCACTGTAATACAAGGTGTTGGTCAGAAACTGCGGACATATGACAGGAGATGGTCAGAGACTGTGTTTTGTGCTGCAGGAGACTGCAAACATGCTATAAGAGGACATACTACATGCTAGGAATCTGAGGGCCGTACAAAAAGTGCCAAGGGGCCGCCTGCGGAGCTAGCAAGTTTTTGGAGGCTTTTCCTATGACCCACCACCAGGGGTTAGGTCTGGAAAGGCTTCTCCTAGGGCTCACCTACACAAGTGCTGGCCCTCTGAAGTGTGATCTGTGGTGGACCTTCATTGACAGTGGACTGTCAAAACTGTGGATATAACCCAAGAGATGGTCAGAGACTTTGGACATGATACAGGAGATGGTCAGAGACTGCAGACATCATACAAGAGATAGTCAAATACTGCAGCCATGCTACAAGAGATGGTCAGAGACTGCAGACATAATAAAAAAGATGGTCAGAGACTGTGGATATGATAAAAGAGATGGTCAGAGACCATGGATATGATACAAGAGATGATCAAAGACTGCGGACATGATACAAGATATAGTCAGAGACTGCAGACAGAATACAAGAGATGGTCAGAGACTGTGAACATGCTATAGGAGTTATTGGAGTCTGGTGAAATGCTCCCCATGAGAATGTCAGTGACTGTAGACATATTACATCAGACTGCTATAAAAAGGGAAATAGGGAATCACAGATCAGTGTGCTGCACACAAAGTGCCAAAGGTCCAGCAAGTTTCTGAAGGCTTTTTCTATGACCCACCATCAAGGGTCAGGTGAAGAAATGCTTCTATTAGGGGTTACTTACAGAAGCAATGGCCCTTTGAAGTGGAATCTGTGGTGGACCTTCATTGACAGTGGATATAACACAAAAGATGGCCAGAGACTATGGACATGGTACAGGAGATGGTCAGACACAGTGGACATGATACAAGAGATGGTCAGAGACTGCAGACATGATACAAGAGATGGTCAGAGACTGCAGATATGATACAAGAGATGGACAGAGACTGTAGATATAATAAAATAAATGGTTAGAGACAGTGGATATGATACAAGAGACAATCAGAGACTGCAGACATGATACAAAAGATAGTCAGAGACTGCGGATATTATACAAGAGATGGTCAGAGACTGCAGATATGATACAGGAGATGGTCAGAGACTGCAGATATGATACAGGAGATGATCAGAGACTGCAGATATGATACAGATGGTCAGAGACTGCAGACATGATACAAGAGATGGTCAGAGACTGCGGACATGATACAAGAGATGGTCAGAGACTGCAGATATTTTTTAAATAAAAGAATTGTCAAAAACTGTCTATTGTCGTTTTTACTTTTGTGACACTTTTTTTGATGAATGGGTAGGGGTACAATAGGGGGGCTGGGATTAGGGGGCTTTCTTGTTTAAGGGGGCTTGCAGATTCCGATAAGCCCCCTACCCGCAGGCCCCCACAACCACCGGGCAAGGGTTGTGAGGATGAGGCCCTTGTCCCCATTAACATGGGGACAAGGTGCTTTGGGGGGAACCCCAAAGCACCCTCCCCATGTTGAGGGCAAGCAGCCTTGTATGGTTCGGGGGGGGGGGGGGGCGCTCACTTGTCCCCCGTATCTTGGCGTGCCATGGCTGCTCACTCGGATAAGGTTCTGGTATGGATTTTGGGGGGACCCACGCCATTTTTTAAAAAAATCTTGGTGCGGGGTTCCCCTTAAAATCCATACCAGACCTGAAGGGCCTGGTATGATTTTGAGGGGGATCCCACGCCATTTTTTTTTAATCTTGGCGTGGAGTTCCCCTTTAATATCCATACAAGACCCAAAGGACCTGGTATGGACTGGGGGGGACTGCACGTCGTCTTTTTCAATGATTTTTCATCTATATTACCGGGAGCCGACAATACATTACAGCCGCAAGCAATTTTGGAATTACATTTTTTCCTTTAGAAATGTCATTTTGCTGCGGTACTGTAATAAACATTGGAAAGATGCGCTACTTTACAGGTAGACTAAGGGGACCCCCCCAGGCATGATATTTATAGGAATATTTCATTTTTATTGTTTCACTTGAAGCTTTATTAAAATCACTGCTCCTGAAAACATTTCAGTTTTTAAAACTTTTTTTTTGCATTGATCCATGTCCCCTGGGGCAGTACCTGGGTCCCCAAACACTTTTTATGACAATAACTTGCATATAAGCCTTTAAAATTAGCACTTTTGATTTTTCATGTTCGTGTCCCATAGACTTTAGGAGGGTTCGCATGTTCGCACATATTTTTTGCCTGTTCGCATGTTCTGGTGCGAACCGAACCGGAGAGGTGTTCGGCTCATCCCTACTAATCATCCCGTACATACTATTAAGGGGATACCAGTTGGACAATTTGTATGCATTAGAAGAATCTGCAGTGAGGATGTACATTTTGAAAAGGAATCAGCTTTGTTGTATAATAGGTTCAGAGAACGTGGGTATCCTAATTGGATGTTGAACCAAGCTTAAAAACATAGCTAAAACCAAGAATAGAAGTGATCTTCTCAAAAAACTTCATAGGTCTCGTTCTAAATCTAGGGACAAACCTGTTTTGGTCACCCCATTTAGTTTGGAGTTTCAAAGAGTGTGTGAAATAGTAAGGAAATATTTACCTCTACTATATGAAGATGATATATTGTCGGAGCTGATGAAACAAAGCATAGATATTGTTCCTAGTAGGGCAGATTCCTTGGCTGGTTCTCTGTCCCCAAGTCTTTTTAAATCTGTTTCCAAAACCAGTACTACGTGGTTACAATTTAAGGGTAATTTTAAATGTGGGGGGAGAGACTGCCAGTGTTGTCCCCATATCGTTCCGGGTGATTTTGTCATGTGTAGTGTCAATCATAGACATAATTTGAAACAGTTTTTTAATTGTAATACGCGATATGTAGTGTATGTAATTATATTGTAGAGCTTTCCTTAAACAGTATGTGGGACGCACGACCATACGCCTTATGCCCTGTACACACGGTCGAATTTTCCGATGGAAAAAGTGCGATCGGATTGTGTTGTTGGAAATTCCGATCATGTGTGGGCTCCATCTGACTTTTTCCGTCGGAATTTCCGACACACAAAGTTTGAGAGCAGGATATAAAATTTTCCGACAACAAAATCCAATCGTTTAAATTCAGATCGTGTGTACACAAATCCGACGCACAAAGTGCCACGCATGCTCAGAATAAATTAAGAGACGAAAGCTATTGGCTACTGCCACGTTTATAGTCCCGACGTACGTGTTTTACGTCACCGCGTTCAGAGCGATCGGATTTTCCGACAACTTTGTATGACCATGTATATGCAAGACAAGTTTGGCCCAAAATCCGTCAGAAAAAATCTGACGGATTTTGTTGTCGGAATATCCGTTCAATGTCCTATCGTGTGGCATTAGAGATAGGTTGCGGGAACACTTGAATGATATTAGAACGAATAAAGGAGGGTGTGACCTGGCACAGCCAAATGGCGGGCCTCCATCCCTGTTATTAGTTGCAGGACAGAAGAGGAGCTGGGACTTTAAATGAGGCCCGCCATACCAAATAAAATGAAAATAAGTACATACATGTATATATATAGATGAATTTATTTATTTGTTACAATCTAAAATTCATTCAAACTCTTAAAAATGCATTGTATCAAATAATTTGGTAGTCACATGACTTATGCCGCGTACACACGATCGGAAATGCCGCCAGCAAAAGACTGATGTGAGCTTTTGGTCGGAAAATGTGACCGTGTGTATGCTCCATCGGACTTTTTGCTGGTGGAATTCCAGCCAGCAAAAGATTGAGAGCATGTTCTCTATTGTTCGGTCGGGAAAAGTTCCTATCCGAAAATGCGATAGTCTGTATGCAATTCGGACGCGCAAAAAATCACGCATGCTCGGAAACAATTTGACGCATGCTCGGAAGCATTGAACTTCATTTTCTCGGCTCGTCGTAGTGTTGTACGTCACCGCGTTCTTGACGGTCGAAAGTTCAGAGAACTTTTGTGTGACCATGTGTATGCAGGGCAAGCTTGAGCGGAATTCCGTCGGAAAAACCATCCAAGTTTTTTCTGACGGAATTTCTGATCGTGTGTACGGGCATTACACTTAAATTATACTGCTCATAGCATAAGATACAATTATTGAGTTGACATGATGGACATGAATAGCAAAATAGATACATGGAAAATATATGCATATACACATAATAAAACCAGATGTGTCTTGGTATTGAGTAGCACTTGACGCGTTTCATGGCGTTACAGCCACTCATCAGGAGTGTAAAAAATAATTTTCCCAAGAATTGGTAACAGGTCAGTAACTTACAACTCTGTCCCATATACACGTATGTACTTATGCCGCATACACACGAGTGGACTTCTCGTTGGACTGAACTCCGATGGACTTTTCGACAGAGTGCCGACAGAGTTCCAACAAAACGGACTTGCCTACGTCCAATCGTTTCGAACGTGATGACGTACAACCGGACTAGAATAAGGAAGTTCATAGCCAGTAGCCAATAGCTGCCCTTACGTCGTTTTTGGTCCTTCGGACTAGCATACAGACGAACAGATTTTTCGATAGAAATCAAGTCCGTCGGAAAGATTTGAAACTTGTTCTGATTCTAAGGTCAGTCAAATTTTTAGACAGAAAAGGTCCGATAAAGCCCACACACGATCGAATTGTCCGACGGATTCGTTCTGTTGGACCTTTGATGCCGAAAAGTCCGGTCGTGTGTACGCGGCATTATTTTCATTTTATTTGATATTGCGGGCCTCATTTAAAGTCCCATCTCCTCTTCTGTCCTGCAAATAGAACGAATAAGTCCACTAATGTAGCATGACATTATATCAATTGCCATGAAGGGGACACCACTTTGGTGTCAGTTCAGGTCATAGAGAAAGTTAAGCTTAATGCCCGGGGGGGGGGTGATTTGTTCAAATTTTTATGCAGGAGGAAGTTGTTTTGGATTTTTAATTTACAGACAAGAATTTCTGAGTGTTTGAATGAGATGTTTCTCATTATCATGAGTGACTCCGCACCTCCTTCCTGCATATCTATGTGCTGTCACGCACACGTGCTGTGATGGCCAACGGCAGAGAAATGCTATATATACTATGGATCCTATATAACTAATACTTGGTTGTATGACATAACCGTGATGAGTATATGCAACTGGCACTTGTCTGGTTGGCAGATTGCGACATGTATGGGTGGTGTCCAGATCGGCCTCTTTAGTCTAGGATGAATTCCATCTATTCATGGCAATATTCCTTCATATATATGATTTTTTGGGCATTCAATCATTGTCTTTTGATGGTCTTCTCTTTTCTCTCCCTTTTCTTTTCCAGTTGCTATTTGTAGATGGAAGGTTACGAAATGTTTTATACAATGGTAGATGTGGCATTTTTTCCTTCAAAAGCATATTTAGACATATACTTTTTCAATAATATCATACATAGAAGCATGAGTGATTATACATATATATTGGTTAAAATTAAGATATATATAGATTTATTGTCGGGATCGCTCTGTCTGTGGGGATCCTTTTATGATGAGACGGTTTGGTCTGCGTTGCTTCTCTACAGAATTTGGGTGATGGGTCTATGTTATTGAGGAAACAATTGTTTTGATTATATAGAGTTCTATCTTAGTTAGTACTTGTTTTTTTTATTTTATGAGTTTCGACTAGATTGATTTAGGTTTTCAATTATCTCTTTTTATGTTTATTTTCATGAATATGTATAATTTTGTTTTCATTTTTATTATTTATCCTTATTTTTGACTTTCTTTACTGTTTTGGAAGTTTGTTTATTTTGGGTTCTCTTCTGTATATATTTATGGTATTATTTTTAATTATTAAGAGTTTTTGTAACATATATCTCTTGTTTTTTTGTATAAATATATGCTGACTTAAGCCAGGGTAGAACCTGAAATTAATCAGCAATGACTAAGCACAGGTGTTTGAAACGTGTGCTGGAGGATGAAATGAAAAGAGATGGTCAGAGACTGCAGACATGATACAAGAGATGGTCAGAGACTGCAGACATGATACAAGAGATGGTCAGAGACTGCAGACATGATACAAGAGATGGTCAGAGACTGCAGACATGATACAAGAGATGGTCAGAGACTGCAGATATGACACATGAGATGGTCAGAAGCCGGAAGATAAAATTAAAAGAGATGGTCAGAGACTGCAGACATGATACAGGAGATGGTCAGAGACTGCAGACATGATACAGGAGATGGTCAGAGACTGCAGACATAGTACAGGAGATGGTCAGAGACTGCAGACATAGTACAGGAGATGGTCAGAGACTGCAGACATAATACAGGAGATGGTCAGAGACTGCAGACATAGTACAGGAGATGGTCAGAGACTGCAGACATAATACAGGAGATGGTCAGAGACTGCAGACGTGATACAGGAGATGGTCAGAGACTGCAGACATAGTACAGGAGATGGTCAGAGACTGCAGACATACTACAGGAGATGGTCAGAGACTGCAGACATGATACAAGAGATGGTCAGAGACTGCAGACATACTACAGGAGATGGTCAGAGACTGCAGACATGATACAGGAGATGGTCAGAGACTGCAGACATACTACAGGAGATGGTCAGAGACTGCAGACATACTACAGGAGATGGTCAGAGACTGCAGACACGATACAGGAGATGGTCAGAGACTGCAGACATGATACAGGAGATGGTCAGAGACTGCAGACATGATACAGGAGATGGTCAGAGACTGCAGACATAGTACAGGAGATGGTCAGAGACTGCAGACATAATACAGGAGATGGTCAGAGACTGCAGACGTGATACAGGAGATGGTCAGAGACTGCAGACGTGATACAGGAGATGGTCAGAGACTGCAGACATAGTACAGGAGATGGTCAGAGACTGCAGACATGATACAGGAGATGGTCAGAGACTGCAGACATACTACAGGAGATGGTCAGAGACTGCAGACATGATACAGGAGATGGTCAGAGACTGCAGACATACTACAGGAGATGGTCAGAGACTGCAAACATGATACAGGAGATGGTCAGAGACTGCAGACATGATACAGGAGATGGTCAGAAGCCGGAAGATAAAATTAAAAGAGATGGTCAGAGACTGCAGACATGATACAGGAGATGGTCAGAGACTGCAGATATGATACAGGAGATGGTCAGAGATGGGTAGATAGACAGGGGTTATTGGAGTCTGAGGAAATGCTCCATGAGAATGTCAGTGACCGGAGACACATTACATAAGACGGTTATGACAGGAGATAGGGAATCACAGATCAGTGTCTGGAAGGGATCTGAGAGATGCACACAAAGTGCCAAGGGGCCGCCTGCGGAGCCAGCAGGTTTCTGGAGGCTCTTCCTATGACCCACCACCAGGGGTCAGGAAAGGCTTCTCTCAGGGCTCGCTTACACAAGTGCTGCCCTCTGAAGTGTGATCTGTGATGGCCCTTCATAGACAGGTGATGAGGATGTGTCATGTCGCCTCCTTACTGCCTGTTTTAAGCCCTTAAACTGGCACTGCCATGCTTTTTGCCACGCTGTGATGCCATCCGCGCCATCTGATTTCCCCCCTGAGCTCTGCAGACTTATTATCATGTCCCAGTGTTGGCACCTTCCTCACATTGCTTTAACAGGAAGTGAGGCAAAATCTCCCCAATGGAGTCACAGAGCACAAGAAACATTTGACAGAAGTCTGTCCACAATATAATCATTGTGTATGGAACAGAAGCCAGCTCTGACATTACAGTGATGTATGGTCTGCAGAACTACAAGTCCCAGCACAACCAATGTCAGCCGCATTACAAAGGCTGAAGTCTCCACAATGTCCGGACTTGTCCCCCTCCATCCCTCCTTGTCTCCACAGCAACCGCAGTACACCGAGCTCCGCACAGCGCGTCACTTCCGCTTTCTCACTTCCGGCTCGGCCTGGAGACAAGATGGCGGCGTCCGGAGAACCTGTACGGCTGGAGAGAGGTGAGCTGTCATTGGCCGTCCTCACCCCGGTCTGAGATGTGTGCGATATTCTCCCATGTACTGCAATGTGCGGGACACACAGACACCGAGCCCGGGGAGAGGGACGACAGGAGGCATTGTACAGGGTGACAGTCCAGGGCGGGAGGGATGACAGGAGTGACAGTCCGGGAGAGGAGGGGGAGACGTGAGGGGGAGGACGGGGGTGACAGTCTGGGGAAGGAGCAGGACGGGGGAGGAGGGGAAAAGGAGTGATAAGAATGTAGGGAGACTGGAGGGACACTACAAGGAAAACAGCAGAGGAGAGAGACAGGGACCCCAGCCCGAAAGGGGGAGGAGGAGGAGGACAGGGAGCCCAGAGGGGAGGGAGGAGCACAGGGACCCCAGCCCAGAGAGGGGGGGAGGAGGAGGACAGGGACCCCAGCCCAGGGGGGGGGGGGGGGGACAGGGACCCCAGCCCAGAGGGGGGGGACAGGGACCCCAGCCTAGAGGGGGGGGGGACAGGGACCCCAGCCCGAAAGGGGGGGGAGGAGGACAGGGACCCCAGCCCGAAAGGGGGGTGAGAGGAGGAGGAGGACAGGGACCCCAGCCCGAAAGGGGGGGGGGAGGAGGAGGAGGAGGACAGGGACCCCAGCCCGAAAGGGGGAGGAGGAGGACAGGGACCCCAGCCCGAAAGGGGGAGGAGGAGGACGACAGGGACCCCAGCCCGAAAGGGGGGGGAGAAGGAGGGCAGGGACCCCAGCCCGGAGGGGGGGGAGGAGAAGGAGGGCAGGGACCCCAGCCCGGAGGGGGGGGAGGAGAAGGAGGGCAGGGACCCCAGCCCGGAGGGGCGGGGGGGAGGAGAAGGAGGGCAGGGACCCCAGCCCGGAGGGGAGGGGGGAGGAGGAGGACAGGGAGCCCAGAGGGGAGGGAGGAGGACAGGGACCCCAGCCCAGAGAGGGGGGGGGGGGGAGGAGGAGGACAGGGACCCCAGCCTAGAGGGGGGGGAGGACAGGGACCCCAGCCCGAAAGGGGGAGGAGGAGGACAGGGACCCCAGCCCGGAGGAGGGAGAAGGAGGGCAGGGACCCCAGCCCGGAGGGGAGGGGGGGGGAGGAGGACAGGGAGCCCAGAGGGGAGGGAGGAGGACAGGGACCCCAGCCCAGAGAGGGGGGGAGGAGGAGGACAGGGACCCCAGCCCAGGGGGGGGACAGGGACCCCAGCCCAGAGGGGGGGGGGGGGGGACAGGGACCCCAGCCCAGAGGGGGGGGGGACAGGGACCGGGACCCCAGCCCGAAAGGGGGGGGAGGAGGACAGGGACCCCAGCCCGAAAGGGGGGTGAGAGGAGGAGGAGGACAGGGACCCCAGCCCAGAGAGGGGGGGAGGACAGGGACCCCAGCCCGAAAGGGGGGGGGGGGAGGAGGAGGAGGAGGACAGGGACCCCAGCCCGAAAGGGGGAGGAGGAGGACAGGGACCCCAGCCCGAAAGGGGGAGGAGGAGGACGACAGGGACCCCAGCCCGAAAGGGGGGGGAGAAGGAGGGCAGGGACCCCAGCCCGGAGCGGGGGGGGAGAAGGAGGGCAGGGACCCCAGCCCGGAGGGGCGGGGGGGAGGAGAAGGAGGGCAGGGACCCCAGCCCGGAGGGGCGGGGGGGAGGAGAAGGAGGGCAGGGACCCCAGCCCGGAGGGGAGGGGGGAGGAGGAGGACAGGGAGCCCAGAGGGGAGGGAGGAGGACAGGGACCCCAGCCCAGAGAGGGGGGGGGGAGGAGGAGGACAGGGACCCCAGCCTAGAGGGGGGGGAGGACAGGGACCCCAGCCCGAAAGGGGGAGGAGGAGGACAGGGACCCCAGCCCGGAGGAGGGAGAAGGAGGGCAGGGACCCCAGCCCGGAGGGGAGGGGGGAGGAGGAGGACAGGGAGCCCAGAGGGGAGGGAGGAGGACAGGGACCCCAGCCCAGAGAGGGGGGGAGGAGGAGGACAGGGACCCCAGCCCAGAGAGGGGGGGGGGGACAGGGACCCCAGCCGAGAGGGGGGGGGGGGACAGGGACCCCAGCCCAGAGGGGGGGGGGGGGACAGGGACCCCAGCCCAGAGGGGGGGGGGACAGGGACCCCAGCCCAGAGGGGGGGGGGACAGGGACCGGGACCCCAGCCCGAAAGAGGGGGGAGGAGGACAGGGACCCCAGCCCGAAAGGGGGGGAGGACAGGGACCCCAGCCCGAAAGGGGGGGGGGGGGGAGAGGAGGAGGAGGAGGACAGGGACCCCATCCCGAAAGGGGGAGGAGGAGGACAGGGACCCCAGCCCGAAAGGGGGAGGAGGAGGACGACGACAGGGACCCCAGCCCGAAAGGGGGGGGGAGAAGGAGGGCAGGGACCCCAGCCCGGAGCGGGGGGGGAGCAGAAGGAGGGCAGGGACCCCAGCCCGGAGGGGGGGGAGGAGAAGGAGGGCAGGGACCCCAGCCCGGAGGGGGGGGAGGAGAAGGAGGGCAGGGACCCCAGCCCGGAGGGGCGGGGGGGAGGAGAAGGAGGGCAGGGACCCCAGCCCGGAGGGGCGGGGGGGAGGAGAAGGAGGGCAGGGACCCCAGCCCGGAGGGGCGGGGGGGAGGAGAAGGAGGGCAGGGACCCTAGCCCGGAGGGGGGGGGAGGAGAAGGAGGGCAGGGACCCTAGCCCGGAGGGGGGGGGGGAGGAGAAGGAGGGCAGGGACCCCAGCCCGGAGGGGGGGGGGGAGGAGAAGGAGGGCAGGGACCCCAGCCCGGAGGGGGGGGGGGAGGAGAAGGAGGGCAGGGACCCCAGCCCGGAGGGGGGGGGGAGGAGAAGGAGGGCAGGGACCCCAGCCCGGAGGGGGGGGGGGAGAAGGAGGGCAGGGACCCCAGCCCGGAGGGGGGGGGGGGAGAAGGAGGGCAGGGACCCCAGCCCGGAGGGGGGGGGGGGAGGAGAAGGAGGGCAGGGACCCCAGCCCGGAGGGGGAGGGGGGGAGGAGAAGGAGGGCAGGGACCCCAGCCCGGAGGGGGGGGGGGAGGAGAAGGAGGGCAGGGACCCCAGCCCGGAGGGGGGGGGAGGAGAAGGAGGGCAGGGACCCCAGCCCGGAGGGGGGGGGAGGAGAAGGAGGGCAGGGACCCCAGCCCGGAGGGGGGGGGAGAAGGAGGGCAGGGACCCCAGCCCGGAGGGGGGGGGGAGGAGAAGGAGGGCAGGGACCCCAGCCCGGAGGGGGGGGGGGGAGGAGAAGGAGGGCAGGGACCCCAGCCCGGAGGGGGGGGGGGGAGAAGGAGGGCAGGGACCCCAGCCCGGAGGGGGGGGGGGGAGAAGGAGGGCAGGGACCCCAGCCCGGAGGGGGGGGGGGGGAGAAGGAGGGCAGGGACCCCAGCCCGGAGGGGGGGGGGAGGAGAAGGAGGGCAGGGACCCCAGCCCGGAGGGGGGGGGGGGAGGAGAAGGAGGGCAGGGACCCCAGCCCGGAGTGGGGGGGGAGGAGAAGGAGGGCAGGGACCCCAGCCCGGAGTGGGGGGGGAGGAGAAGGAGGGCAGGGACCCCAGCCGGAGTGGGGGGGGAGGAGAAGGAGGGCAGGGACCCCAGCCCGGAGGAGGGGGGGGGAGGAGAAGGAGGGCAGGGACCCCAGCCCGGAGGGGGGGGGGGGAGGAGAAGGAGGGCAGGGACCCCAGCCCGGAGGGGGGGGGGAGGAGAAGGAGGGCAGGGACCCCAGCCCGGAGGGGGGGGGGGGGAGGAGAAGGAGGGCAGGGACCCCAGCCCAGAGGGGGGGGGGGAGAGAGAGGGCAGGGACCCCAGCCCAGAGGGGGGGGGGGGAGAGAGGAGGGCAGGGACCCCAGCCCGGAGGGGGGAGGAGAAGGAAGGCAGGGACCCCAGCCCGGAGGGGGGGGGGGGGGAGAAGGAGGGCAGGGACCCCAGCCCGGAGGGGGGGGGGAGAAGGAGGGCAGGGACCCCAGCCCGGAGGGGAGGGGGGAGGAGGAGGACAGGGACCCCTGCCCGGAGGGGAGGGGGGAGGACAGGGACCCCAGCCCAGAGAGGGAGGGGAGGGGGGAGGACAGGGACCCCAGCCCAGAGAGGGGGGGGAGGAGGAGGACAGGGACCCCAGCCCAGAGAGGGGGGGGAGGAGGAGGACAGGGACCCCAGCCCAGAGGGGGGCGGGGGATAGGGACCCCAGCCTAGAGGGGGGGGGAGGACAGGGACCCCAGCCCGAAAGGGGGGGAGGAGGACAGGGACCCCAGCCCGAAAGGGGGGGAGGAGGACAGGGACCCCAGCCCGAAAGGGGGGGAGGAGGATAGGGACCCCAGCCCCAAAGGGGGGGAGGAGGAGGACAGGGACCCCAGCCCGAAAGGGGGGGAGGAGGACAGGGACCCCAGCCCGAAAGGGGGGGAGGAGGAGGGCAGGGACCCCAGCCCAGGGGGGGGGGGGGGGGGGGGGGACAGGGACCCCAGCCCGGAGGGGGGGGGAGGACAGGGACCCCAGCCCGGAGGGGGGGGGGGAGGACAGGGACCCCAGCCCGGAGGGGGGGGGGAGGACAGGGACCCCAGCCCGGAGGGGGGGGAGGACAGGGACCCCAGCCCGGAGGGGGGGGAGGACAGGGACCCCAGCCCGGAGGGGGGGGGAGGGACAGGGACCCCAGCCCAGAGGGGGGGGGGGGACAGGGACCCCAGCCCGGAGGGGGGGGGGGGAGAAGGAGGGGGGGGAGGACAGGGACCCCAGCCCGGAGGGGGGGGAGGACAGGGACCCCAGCCCGGAGGGGGGGGAGGACAGGGACCCCAGCCCGGAGGGGGAGGGGGGGAGGACAGGGACCCTAGCCCGGGGGGGAGGTGGACAGGGACACCAGCCTGGGGGGGGGTGGGGGTTGGCAATGAGAGGAGGACAAGGACCCCAGCCCAGAGAGGGGGGGGGGGAGGTGGACAGGGACACCAGCCCAGAGGGGGGGGGGCAGTGAGAGGAGGACAGGGACCCCAGCCCAGAGAGGAGGGGGGAGAGGTGGACAGGGACCCTAGCCCGAGGGGGGGGGCAGTGAGAGGAGGACAGGGACCCCAGCCCAGAGAGGAGGGGGGAGAGGTGGACAGGGACCCTAGCCCGAGGGGGGGGGGGAGGCAGTGAGAGGAGGAGGACAGGGACAGGGAGTGTTCTGTACTGTTCTGTATGCCGACAATCAAACTCCTTGGTACCCAGCACCTAACAAGTAAATATAGAATCTATTTATCGGTTACATTTCGGTCTGTAGAATTATATGTGTCATTCTCTTGTTCCACTTATTCGCATATTTGTGAACCTGGCCTTAGTCTTCCTTCAAAGTCCCACAAAGATCTGTTGCTTCTGTCATAGAAGTCCACCTAATGCAGGTACCAGTGATGGGGTGACAACAATGCTGCACTGCTCCTGAATTCAGAGCGGAGTTGCCATTCTCATGTACGCATGTAAATAAGTTGCAAGATCACAGACCCTCTACACCTACCAACAAACAAACTTAGATGGAGTCCCTACTGTTATAAAGGGGCAGTTCAATCACATGTCACTACCAGAGTTAGTGGGTGAGTACCGACATGGAAACATTTTTCCATCTAGGCCTGGCAAGATCAGTAAAATACATACAGGCAGTCCCCAAGTTACGAACACCCGAGTTACGAAAAGACACCTACTTACGAACGGCCTCAAATGCCGGCCACTTGTGCTCCATGCTGGTCCTGGATACCTCCGGACACATCCCATACTGCAGTACTACATGGCCAGAAGAGCCCCAGATAACATAACAAGCGCCCGGAACATCCCACATCCGTGCACAGGCGGACATTACACTTACAAATGCAGTGTTGCGACTTACGAACAACTTTGACTTACGAACAAACTTACAGTCCCTATTGTGTTCATAACTTGGGGACTTTTCTGTACAGGACTCTTAAACCAATCCACCTCCCTTCTCACTACAGCAGTCATATATACACTTGTCATACACCCCTCTACAGGAAAGTCACATGACCCAGACTGCTGCTTATCTTTTTTTTTTTTTTTTTTGTAGACCTTCCCTTTTTTTTGTTGAGGTCCCTTCTACATGTAGCAGAAAGTGCCATCCTCATCTGACACCCCCGCCATGTATGTGGGCTCACCTATGCCTCCTGGGTGTTCAGGGCCTCCATGTCAGGAGTTGGGGAATCAGTCAACATCTGTCCTCTGACCTCCCTGGGTAGTGGAAACCTGGAAGGGCTCAGTTCTGAGCCCTTCTAGGTTCCAAGCTGTCACACCCTTGCCTTGCCTGGTGTAGAAGCTGATCAATTCGAACAAAGTGCAGCGGTGACATTAAGGGGTCTGACCCCAACGTCTCCTTAAACGGAAATAACCCATTGATTTAACAGTTTCAAAAAACAGCTATGTGTCAGGAATGTAACTGTCTCATTGGTTGTGCTCTCAACTAAACTGTCAAACCATCCAATGGCTGAACAGATGCCAAGATGGCAGCTTCCTTGACTGAAAACGTTCCGCTTTAAAGAGAACCTGGGACCTGCACTGTTCTTCCACATAGGGTGCTTAATCAACCCCTTGTAGTAGCATTAAGCTTTAAAAAATAAAAAATAAAATAGCATTTAATAAAATAATATAAAAAATCCATATAACCCCCGCATACATGCACAAACACTTAAAGCGGAAGTAAACCAATCATTTTAACAGTTTAAAAAAAATTACATCTCCATGTGCTGGGAATGTTAACTGT